>NC_052047.1:162900658-163249824 GCF_903992535.2 Arvicola amphibius | reverse complement strand
CCTAAGGACGTCATAGGATACTGCAAATACAAACCTTTGCTATGAAGATGTGCTGGTTTGACCAATCCCAGAAGTACTAATGAATCAGAGATATTCATCTGCTTGATTTCTCCTCTTGTGCTCAACAGAACGATTGACCTGTGGGTCAAAGTTAGAACATCAGAACCAACGCTGATCACTCAGCACGGATTTCCTGAGAATCTTTAGGACTGAGAGCAATGGAAGAACAGTAGACAAAAGCAAGTTTAGGAAGGAAAACAGGCCAGATGCTTTTCATCCTCGGTGACACAAGTCTCAAGTCCCTGCTGCAAAGGGAACCTCTCATGTTCTTAGGAGGGGCAGTAACACAGGGAAACCCAAAGGATTGAAAACCAAGAGTCACATAGGTGCAAGGGCAGACTGGAACCAAGCCGTTCAAGGACTGGTCTATTCTCTAGAGTGCTCTGTTATCTTATGTGCCATTACCTCCTTATTAGGAATGGGTAAACACAAACTTAAAATGTAAATGTAAGGGTTGGAGTGCAGATCACTGGTGCAGTGTTTGTTGGTCTAGGATAGAGAGGCCCTAGACTCACTCTCCAGTATGCTACAGTAACAGTGCTACAAACAGAAACAAACGGAAGCCATTCTCTGTGGTTTAAAGATTTTTTTTTAATTGTTTGTTTTAGTTGCGATCTTTAGGGCTGCTGAGGTGGCTCGGCAGTTGAGAGCAGTTGCTGTTCCACCTACATGATACCTACATGAAAGCTCACAACCACCTGTGACTCCAGTGCTAATGTACCTGATGCCCTCTTCTGGTCTCTGCAGGCACCAGGCCCAAACATAGACACACAATAGTAAAAATGTATAGTGTTTCCTGGTATAGTTGCTATGACTTCATGGTTTATTTTAGTATCTGACCAACATGCTATTTGCATTGGTACAATTTCTTTCAAAAGAGCTTACCACTCTTCAAAGTGGACGCAATACCAGCTGCCAAGTACTACAGATAAGTAAGCTGTTTGTTCCCACGTACGAAAAGTGTGCTACTTGCATAATCTAATTTAGTTAGGGATATCTTGTAATATTAATTTCCATTCAGAAAAAGAATCCCTCCTTTAACTCTGGCTGCAACTCCTTTAGCAATGCAGACACTGACTTCGTTTGGGCTTTGACAAGTGCTTACATGTGCACTTGGTTGTAGTCTTCCTAAAGCAGTGGTGATGGGATTCAGAGTTACTGGAGAGGACTGGCCACAGAAGTCCTGCAGTTCTGAACTTCAACAGGATGAAATTACCAGGCCAGTCTGGAGAGGTCCTTACCAGATGCACCCAGGCATGCATGTATGACGCATGCACGAACACATGGGTGCATGCATGCAGTCTACCCATAAGCTCTCAAAGAAACACTGTCGGTTGCACTAGAACTTCATTCGGAAGCTCTGGCTGGCTCACTTTTGCTAGGCAGTCCAGGTTGGTCTGAACCTTATAGCGATCTTCCTGTCTCTGCTTCCAGGACACTGAAATTACCACTACTGATCCTTGCCCTGTAACTTCTCGACCCTGTATTAAAATGCAATATACACTCCTTGCAATCCTAGGGTCCAATGCATAAGCTTCTGCAAACTAAACATAGTAATATAACCAGCAGACCGTTGGCAAAATAGTTCACTCTAAAAAGTCTCTCTAAGATAGCCCTATCGCTGACCCTCATAGTCACAGGCACTGCATACATAAATTCAATAAGTCATTCATCCAATTTATTTGGGAAAAAGCACCAACCAGATGGCAGTGAGTGAAGAAGGTATTTGCCATTCAAGTCCAATAACCCAAGTTCAATTCCCAGAACCCACATGGTAAAAAGAGAAGAACTGTAAGATATTCTCTGTTCTCTACATGTGCACCCTGGCATGCATGGACCCACATTCCTGTCACATACAAAGGAAACAGTGGAAGACAGGGGGAAACATCTGCATGTGTACTGGATACAAACACATGCCTTCCCTTAGCACTGTTCCCTAAACAATACAATGTAACATGGCATTTCCATGGATCTTCCCAGTATTCAGATAGAGAATTTCAAGTATAAAGAAGAACTGTGAAGGTTATATGCAAATATTACACCATCTGAAATAAGGGACAAGGCATCTGCAGGGGGAACTCAAACCAAACTTCTCTGGATACTGAGGGAAGACTATGTAGAAATGACCTCCTACACACACACACACACACCATGCCCCCCTCCACACACAACACGTAAATGTTACTCCAAAATATTCTAAAGACTTTATGGGACTTATCAGGAGCAGTTCTGCAGGCTACGAGAACACACGTCATCAGATCAATGGGAACAGCTAGAAAGCCAGGCCAGCCTCACAGAGCAGCAGGATCTGGAGCTCATCACCTGTCCTCACACACAGCCCGGTCAGTCCAGAAAGAGAAACGTCCTCCAGGGCCTCTTTTCTTCAGAGATGAACCAACAACAAAAACCAGACCCTGTTCTTAAAAGAGAGCTGGGACTCAGCCACTTAAAAAGTTACTCTTTTCCAGATACCAAGTGACCTGGGCCATGACCTCCTGAATCCCAATCACTGTACAATGCTCTGTGACAGTCCATCAGTGAGACCAGCGGCCACTGAAGAAAAAACTACCACACAGAGCCTGAAAGGCTCATGGAGTGAACATAGCCTCATGGCAATGAGGAGTCACATCATAAGGTAGCTTTTCTCTGGTGCAGGGCAAGCTTGACCTACCTTGGAGGGATGCTAGTCTTTAAATACTCTTCCATCTGACTGACATCCACGGGAAGGAACATCTTTTTTTCCGCCAACCGGAAGGGAACGCTGCAGGCATCCACAACCAGGAGGAGCACACCTGCACTCCGGAAGGTGAAGTCTGTACCATTCACCTGAGAATACAAAAGTACCTTAAAGTTGCCATCTCCATTTCGGAAACATCCCTAGGATGCTTGAGATTGGTTAGTTCCTTCTAAGCCCAGGCTTCGGAATGTATCATGTTTGGTTTACTGTCTCCCTGCAATGCCTAAAATGGTACCCATTATCCTGCAGATTTCAGCTTCTTCAACTGTAGGCCATGATCCAATGTAGAGTCCCACGACTGAAAGGCTTCTTAGATGCACAAAACCCAAAAATCCATTAAAAAAATAAAACACATAATGCATCTGGGGTATTTCTGGCTGTGCTCCATCGCGTTGCATCTTGTGACTTTACTGAAACCTTGGTTCTGCACATCCAACATGTGGGCTTTACACTGTGCATGCTATCAGTCACATAATCCCAGAAAACGCTGCTTCAGACATCTCTGCTAGGCCGGGCGGTGGTGGCGCACGCCTTTAATCCCAGCACTCGGGAGGCAGAGGCAGGCGGATCTCTGAGTTCGAGGCCAGCCTGGTCTACAAGAGCTAGATCCAGGACAGGCTCTAGAAACTACAGGGAAACCCTGTCTCGAAAAAAAAAAAAAAAAAAAAAAAAAAAAAAAAAAAAAAAAAACAAAACAAAAAAAAACAACAACAACAAAAAAAACAGACATCTCTGCTGAACCAAGGACGCTGCATACTACCATCTGCAGTAGGTTAAATGCAGTTTTCTGCTCAGGTAGAAAAATAATAGTTGAATTATGAAAAAGAAAAACCTTTAATATTTTCCTGCCATCATTTCTCTGTGTATAAGTATTGATGTAGGTGTGTCTTCTATCTATCCGATGATTTCATTGGATAATTAATAAAGAAACTGCCTGGCCCATCTGATAGACCGGCCCTTAGGTAGGTGGAGTAGACAGAACAGGAAGAAGGAAGTGAGGTAGATGGCTCAGTCAGATGCTACGCCTCTCTTAAGTTAGGCAGACCGCCGTGCCTCTCCTCAGAGAGAGGCCAGACGCGATGAAGCTCCAGCCCAAGATGGATGTACGCTAGAATCTACCTGGTAAGGCACCACTTTGTGGTGCTACACAGATTATTAGATATGGGTTAGTCGAGATGTGAGTAAGAGGCTGAAAATAATGGGCCAGGCAGTATTTAAAAGAATACAGTTTCCACGTAATTATTTCGGGGTAAAGCTAGCCGGTGACCAGGAGCCGAGTGGCTGGACACAGCCCGTCTGCTCCTTACTACAAAGTATCAGCTTGTTATATCTTTGGATTGAACTGTGTTATAATGTTTGATTTTAAAACCTTGTTAGAAATGTTAACTTGTGTCTCATTAAAAAAAAAATTAAATCATCTACTAATTTTGGCCTAGGATTAGAACAGTTTCTAAAATGGTCCTAAAGATCCATTTGTCATTTTGTATTACGTATTTATGTAAGGTGGAATTCTCAGCATTAATGACTATAACATCGAAATATGGATAAACTCCAAAAAACACTGAAGATATTCTGCATCATAAAGTATCAGAGATGCCGTCAAAATTTAATTCCTTTTGTGAAAATGAGCAAACCCAGCCATCTCACTATTCAAATTCACTTTAATCTTTGACAACACTTAGTAAAATTATGTGCAGACCAAGAATTGTTTTGAAATACATGTCTTTTAGTGTTTGATTTGTGTAGTTATTTTACATATTTATATATCCAAGGTTTTTACAAAAATTCCTCTGTAAAAAGAAGGCTATGAATGGGAAAACGGTAAGAGGTCTTGCTAGAGTCTGCCCCAGGAATTGTTGCCGGCGACATAACATGCTCTAAGCGACACAGGGCAGCTCCCAGCTAGCTGCACAGGTGACGCTGACGTGTTCAGACCTCAGCCATGAACACTTGGGGCATCACTGAGACTAGGGCTCTGGAGTCAGCGCTAAGGTGCTGGCACCCATCACACGTAACCCTTCAGCATCTAGGTCCGGAATACCAACACCACTGAATGTCTCCTTCCTCCTCCAAACATAGCTCTCCTCCGACATCAAAATGGCAAAGTGGGTCTTTTACTGACACTTAAGTTATAAGGTACTGAAGCAAAACAGAATGAGAGGAAAAAAAGGAAATATGAGAAGGGAAAGGAGCCCTCACCCTGAAACCTGGCGGAGAGTCAAGACACGGCAAGGAAACGGATAAATGAAAATTGCCCACTAAGACAGCACATGTCTTCCTAAATATCTTAAAGAAGTTAAAGAAAACACGCCACATAGGGTCAGAATGTGTGTGACTGTGAGTTTTACCATGTTAGCACCCTAACAACCCTGAACCCTAAAAACGCATCTCACAAAACCACCTTATAGGTTCACTTACAAAAAGAGTAAGAAAGCCAACTCGTATGTTTCCTTCCATGCTTACGTTTAATCTTCAGGCACCGCTGCAAATGATGTCTTTTGAGCAATACAAGTTAGAACAGCACAGAACTGAAAAACAAATGAGGTCCAACGCTCCTGAGAAGCCTACACCGTCTTCAACTGTGCCCTCTACTTTCCAGAGTGCTCCCTCTGCCCTCTGCCAGGCGCCACCCTTGCTCTCTGTGCTCACTCTCACAGCTAAGGCATAGAGCCTCTCCTACCTCTGATAGCACTCTCTCTGTCTCTGTCTCTGTCTCTCTCTCCCCTCTCCGCCCCCTTTTGGTTGCTGTCTCTCAGCTCCCAATGTGAGCTCTCAGGGACCTCTCCAGTGCCATGCTTCCTACCTGCTGCCATGACGGTCATATTGAAACTGTAAGTGCCAATAAACTCTTCCCTAAGTGGCTTTTGTCATGGTCTCTTCACAGCAACAAAAGTAACTGCAACGCTCTACTTATTAATAAATTCATTAATGTTGGCTTCTTGTCCTAAAATTCTTTCTAAGGCAGTCGAGAATCCAGCTTTGCTGAGAGGAGGCCCTTGAGGCCTCTGGCGGCCACGCTGGCCTGCCTCTCCCTACCGCCAACTGTATCACCTACCCTGCTTCACAAAACCTTCCCTAAGCACAGCCTGGGATCTTGTCAAGAAAAAGAAATGCCGGGGGCGGGGGGGGGGGCACACGCCGTAATCTCAGCACCCAGGATCTCTGAGGCAGAGGACCGTGACTGTCAGGCCAGCCTGGGCTACTTATGAAAAAGAAAGGAAAGAAAGAAAGGGAAAAAGGAGATAATAAAAACAAAAGGGGAAAGCCAAAATAACCAAATATTAATTTCTCATCAATAAAAGAGAAGACAAAACAAAAATGACTTCATACTGACCAGACACTGCTTCTGTCTATTAAGAGTAAATCCTATTACACTGACAGTTAACAAGAGCTCGGCAGGTTCTCTCCGCTATGCCAGTCCTTCCTGAAATATTACTTCTAACCCACGACTTAGCTCACAATGATTTGTTTAGCTATACTTAAGTTGCTCTAATTGAGGAAATAGTTCTGCAAATTCCTGATGTAGTTTTTCTTTTTTTTAATTGTATTTTATTTACGTGGTGTGTGTGTGTGTGTGTGTGTGTGTGTGTATAATATGGGGGATGTATGTACTATGGGGTGAGTGTGGAAGTCAGAGAACAATTTAGAGGAGTCAGTTTCCTCCTTGTACTGTGTGGGTCCAAGGGACTGAACTCAGGTAGTTAGGCTTTGTGGCAATTGCATTTAGAATGAGACTTTGAAGGTAAGCCCGAGACGTTACAGGACACAGAGGAGGGCAGTCTAGGAGCCAGGAACCTAGCCCTGCCCTACAGCACTTTACCACAGCCTCCATCTCGAATTGCCTAGCTCTGAAACTGTGAGCAGTAAATTCTGCTGCTTCTAAGTTACATAGTCTATGGCATTCTGTTGCAGCAGCCCCAAAAGACTGAGGCAAGGCCAGACTGTACTTACAGAAATAACAGATGGCTCTCCTCGCTGAGTTTCTGTTTTCCCAGGTGACTGGAACCGTACAGGGAGGTAGCTCTTGTGAGGGTCACTGGTAAACACCATCTAGACAATAACACATCGCATCTTTGAAGACAACTGTATCAACGTCCCACAGGTCCCTCAAAACATACTCAATTATCCCAAGTGGCTATTTCTTTATCTGAACTTTATACACCTACTTCATGACCTGAAATTCTAGATCATACAAAGTGTATGCTTCTGGATTTCTGGAACAATCACAGTTTCAAAGAATCTTGTTAATGAAATCAAAGTGGCTGGGGGTCTGGCTAGTTGGTCCATCACATGCTCGCCATGCATTCCCACACAATCAAGTCAATAAAACTAACTCAGTAATATGTGCTAAGTGTAAATCTTTGCAAGTATGTCATGGAAAAACAGGCACACATCTCTTTAAAGATGATTTCTTTATCATTTTTATGTACTTATGCCAGCGTGTGTGTTTGTATGAGTATGAGCACGTGTTCAGGTGTCCAAGGAGGCTCAGAGAGGGCATCAGATCCCCTGGAGGAGCTACAGATTGTTGTGAACCAAACCACCCTATATCAGTTCTAGGAATCAAACTCCTATCTTCTGCAAGAACAGCAAGCCATCTCTTCCGTCCTGGAACACATCTTTTTAAAACATCTTTTCCAGATCCATTATCCTGAGCTGAGATTCATCAATCTAGGACCAAGGATTATGGAGGGCTACACTGTTGACCAGCTTCTAGTGTCCGGAACAGGGCCAAGTCTCAGCCCCTCTCCAGTGTCTGTAAAGTGCTGCATAAACACAGCCAGTCAATACACACAGGCCCCCATTTCCCTCTGTCCTATCACCCCAAGAGCCAGGACGGCCCTCCACTTTCCACAGGTACCCCCGTTCTTTCCTGCCTCTCTGCTTTCTCTGATGTGGCCCATCCCACCTTCACCTTTCCCTTTCCCTGCTCCAGTTTACCCTTGGTCCCTAAAGTCCACCTCCCCAACCAATGTGTCTCAGTCACAATTCAGGCAGATGCATAGCATACAGTCCTTACAGATCACCATCAACAGTCCCATGGAAGAATAATCATCATCATACCAAGCAACATTTGGAAGTTGAGTATGTCTTTTGAGTCTTAGTTTGGAGCAGAACTATGTGAATCTTTCTAATTATTCCCAATACACATGTGTGTGGCTCTAAGATATAACAAAAACACTCCTCTCAAGTTTCCAAGTAAACATGATGCTCCCAAACACTTCAAATGCTTCACAGCTGCACAGCCAATCAACTGCACTCTTTCTTCCTTCCTTTTTTCTTTGTGAGGTGGGTTTTCTCTATTGTAAACCAGGCTGGCCTCAAACTTGGAAATCCTCTCGCCTCAGCCTCAAGTACTTGAGATTATAGGCACATATCACCACACCTGGCATCAACACTTTTAAAAAAATGAATTCTTCTAGATGTTTGTGGGTATAACAACTAAGAATGCTAAAGGTAGGAGACGAAGCCAAGGACACCAGTGATGATCAAGTTATTTTGAAAAGTTATTGATGTGGGATGTCCTTCTGTATATGTGTTGCTTTTATTGGTTGATGAATAAAGCTGTTTTAGTCGATGGCTTAGCAGAGTAAAGCTAGATGGGAAATCTGAACAGAGATATATAGAGAGAGAGTAGGCAGAGTCAAGCAGACACCAGCCAGCTGCAGAGGAAAGAAGACATGTAGAAAATAAGGTAACGCCATGGCCACGTGGCAATACATACACTAATAGACATGGGTTAATTTAAGATCTAAGAGCTAACTAGAAATATGCCTGAGCCACTTGCCAAACAGTGTTGTAATTAATATAGTTTCTGTGTGATTATTTGGGTCTGGGTGGCCAGGAAACAAAAGTGCAGTCTGTTTATAAGTTAACAAGTTTATATTCAGTATTGAAGGACATTATGAACACTGCACCATTCAATGTCTTCCCCAATATTACCTAAAAGTGAAAATATTATATGGGACTGGGAATCTCCATGGTAGAGTATACATTGTGGTAGAGTATGCATTTAGAATGTTCAAGGCTCTACATTCTGAACAAAGCAAGGAAAAGAAAAGAATTTACATGAGCCAGGCAAGAACCCCTATCTAAAAGCATATACCCACATGCAAGCACTCTTCCTGCACATGGAGTCTGGAGTTGGTTGGTGGCTTTGTTTTACTTGAATGGGAAGGCAAAGATCATTAACAAATATGAGAGTGAGGTGGTGACAGTGAGTGACACTGAAGAGCTGCCAGCAAGTGTGGTGGCTGAGGCAGAAGGACCTAAATTTCAAAGTGAGCTTGAGCTACAGAGACTCAGGCTCAAAAGACAAAACAAAACAAAATAACAAGGGAAGCGGGTACAGAGTGGATGCTGGCCCAGAAACGCACTGTCCGAACCATCTTTTCCTTCACTTATTTGTTTCTTGGAAGATTAAGTATGTCACGTGGCCATTAGTTCTGTACTTCTTTTTCACTTGGAACTGGTGTGACTGTCCTTGGAACCCCATTTATGTGCAATTCTAGCAGTTTACTTCCACTGCCACGTTTCTTCAAGATAACTGGGATATATTCTGACCAGGCGCACTTTTACCAAAGTCAGTCTGCATTTTCAATTACAAGAAAATATAATAGCATATGCTTCAAAATAATGACCATACATCTTTAAAAAGGGAAATAAGTTTTGACATGAGCTGCAATTTCACACTACTAATAAAACAAAGAATTATGGGGCATGGTGGCATATGCCTATAATCCCAGCACCCAAAAGGTACTCAGAATGATGAGGAGTTCAAGGTCAGCCTAAGCTATATAGCAAATTCAAGGCTATCCTTCAATTGATGAGACCATGTCTCAAAAAACATTAAACACATACATACACAAATAAAACATTTTATAACATGTTTAGACATATGAACCCAATGGTAATATTGGAGCAGAATCTTAAACCTAGGAAACAACTTTAACCACACAATAACCTTCCATTTCAAACCATAAAACTCATAATCAAGGTAAATTAACCTATCCAGACAATAGACACTTTTGATATACATGAGAACTGTTTGTTTCTTATGTGCAACACACTCTAGACAAAATCCAAGAGGGGTCGGCAAGTATTTATAAAGTTGCACGATGGATTCCAAAGCCAAATACTCCTACTGCCAAGACAAGAAACTGTGACTTCCCTCCACAGGTCCCCTCCTCCTCCCTGCTTACCTGTTGGGTGCCACAGCCCTGACAGAGTCCTGTAAGCATGGCTGGCATGCGCTTGACCGCCGAGGGCTTTTTGTAATACTGTGGGTACGCTTTGGCCATGCAGTTACTGATGTCTTTGGAGTCTGTTGCTGCCTGAATCTTGACTCTTTCACATCCCTGAGATGAACAGTAACTGTGACCATCCCTGTGGCTATGGGCTCTAAGATACAGAAACAATAACCTGTAAAGTAGAAACCAAGTCAATTGATGTTCGTTCCTCACAGAAGCATAAAATTTCCCAACTTGATTCATGGCCAAGGGGATATTTCTCCAATAAACAAACTTTTCCTTAAAAGAAAAATAAATTGCAAAGCTAATAAAATGTTTCACTTTCCTCCTTATCCCCACAGTGTCTCAGATGGCTGCCTCAGGGAGCGCTGTGATACTTTGATTCAATCATCCTGAAAGACATCCAAGTTGATTTCTGGTTTAAATTAGTTCAAGGGGTCATCTGAGAGGAAGGAATTTAGCTTGCCTCAAAAACTTGAAAACTATATTTATATTGAGCTTAGAAATGGAAAATTAATATCAACTATTCCTTTTGTGGTTGTTGCTCATAAATCATTGTGGAAAGAGGGATAATAAAGTAGCAACTGTGGCTTGTTTAACTAAGGTCAAGACAATCAAAGCCTTGGGACGCTTTCCAAGAGCACATGGCCTGGGGTCCATGCTTCTCAACGGGGCCAGAGCCAGTTCTGAACTCAAGTCTCCCTACCAAGACCAAAGGGAAACGTGCGTTCTAAGAAAAGCTGCAGCACTGTCTGCAAACCTCGTGTTTCCAAACCGGAGGAGTCAAGATGCAAGGGACTTGATAAAAAGTGACTGATTAATCAAGAGTTCACATTTTAAGATGAGGTCAAGGCACAGTTACAACTGAAAGGTAGCATACAATCTAAGCCGGTTGTATAACATTCTCAAAGATAAACAAAAACATGGTAATAAATTGGTTTTAAAAGGTAAGAGCCAAGCAAGGTGGTGCATGCCTTTAACTATAGCACTCCGGAGGCAAGACAGGTAGATGGATCTCTGTGAGCTCAAAGCCAACCAGGTCCACACAGAGAGTTCCAGGCCAGCCAGAGTTTATAGGGAGACCCCGTCTCCCCCCACCCCCACAAAAAAAGGTAAAAGAAATTGGTAACGGTCCAAACATCTAGTAATTTTAGTGCGAATACTTAAAAAATAATAGGGGCCTAAATGGGCAAGAGCCTTTTAGTATATAATTTAAATGGTCAAAATGAATAGAATTAAGAAGAAAAAGATCTTCAGACGCTAGATGTTTTTAATAACCAAACCAGAAAACAATGTCCCATTTTTGTACGTGCACAGTCACTAATTTGTGACCACTGGAATGTCCTTACAAATTTGGTTGTTCCTTTTATTTTTGTGAAAATTCAGCTAAGCGTGTGGAAATTCTGTCGTCATTAAAATAAATGTCCAGTCAGACTGTTTATATTTAATTAGAGGTCGAAACTTGGAGACTCTTAAGCTTACCACACTGGCTGCTGGGTACCGGAGGGCAAATGAGCTGCTTCGTAAACAGAGGCTAACCAGATAGTTACCAAAGGGCCCCAACTTTCGTCCCCCAAGCAACTCTGCTCCCACTTCTTCCCACTCTGAACTTTTTGTCTCCCCAAACATGCCATGCCAATGTTAGTCCATGCCTCCATGCATCTGCACACCGTTTCTTCTGCCTGTGCCTCCTCACCCAGCTGTTTCCACCTCCCCTTGATTGCTCAAGAATTAGCTAACGTGCGGCCTCTGCAGGATGTCACTGTCCTAGCAGCTCACCTGTGAGTAACCCACTAAGGCACGCTAACTACACTGCTGTAGACTTACAGCATTTAAGCTTTTCCCTCTCTGATAACTTCAGTGACTGCAAATCTACTGCCAAGATGGAGTCTGTCTTCATCTGTATCTTTACGCCCAGACAGCATCCGGTCAGCTTACGGATAGAGTTGGAGGGAGCATGCTACTTGCTGGAGAGAAGAGGAAAGCAAGCCTACCATAGCCCACAGGCTCAGAGACTGTAACTGGACAAAAGCAGACAAAGCCACCAGGACCCCAGGAGAGCAGGATAAGAATTAAAAAGTAGAAAGACGCAGCCTAGAGAAAGTTGGAAGCAAATATGCCACAGTTACACAGTGATGTTCAGAAACTCATGGTCAGCTTGAGAACTAACCTAAAGTTCGAAGGGGGCAATGGACTTCCAATGAAATATAAATAGTATCTCATGTAATTATTGCAGAGTTGTTGTGGAAGAACAAAGTAATTTCCAATTGGGCCTACTGATGGCTCTTGACAATGATAATCTCTTCCCCTAAACTGCCTTAATAAGTAAACAGCAAATATCTTCACTTGAGTCCTACTTCCAACAATTTATTTATTTTATTTTATTTTATTAGTCATCTGAGCTGTGCTCCTAGCCCCTAATAGCGACATGCCCAAGTGCCCGCGCCAACTGCTCTGCTAAAGAACTGTCACACCCCATCCGTTCTTAGCTATGCGGAGGAGCAGGAATTTCATTGTTAAAGAAAAACAGCATTAGTTCTCATTCACTGCTTCTATGAATTACCCTGTGCCAGAGTCAAAATAGAATCTCCTCTCGGATGGCTTCCTCTGCAGCTCTTCCATCGACTGTGCAGGCTCATAGTCTTCCATTCTGGACAGAGAGCCATTCTGCCGCTGCAGGAAGCCGAAAGTAACCTGAAAGCTTGTGTTGGATGGGTAGCAGAGGCCAACTCGGATCCAGTCGTCCCTTTAAGGAGAGACAGTAGAGAAAGTTCACACCTGAGTAAGCATCTTTAGAATGCTGCAGCACATGGAACTTTCAAGCATGACATCTCTGCCTTTTGAGTCCTGAGCCTGAAACACTTAACTGGTGCCCAAATAGCTTGTATTAATGTATCTAGAACAGAAATATGATCGACCAAAGTAGAGAATATTTATATAAATCTAATATTTAAATATTATAATTTAAATATGTAAATATAAACTTATATTTATATAAATATAAAGAGAAAATATAAAAAATTTCAAGGGAAGTTGGAATTTATTTGTGAATTAAAGTTAGATAACGTATTCTCCAAACAGATACAGTTCAGGTTGCACAATTAGTTACACTAGTGTGAAGCAACCAACAACCCAAACACCCTGCTTTCCCAGTGGCACACTGAGAGAGATGACGGCACGTGCCACTTATCCATACCACCAAACTACTGTACTGGTCTTCCTGAACATTCTTAGATAGGAAATTATTTCTTTAAAAAAAAATAAAATATTTTCTTTCTTTTGGCATTTTCTCATGTGACATTTTTATGGTGATAAGATAAAATATAACCTAAACTTTTTCACTTTAAACATTTCCAATTGTAGAGTTCAATGCATTAATTATATCCACAGGGCTCCACCACCACCGTCCTTGCCATAACCTTTCTCTATCATTCTAAAGAACTTTAACATACAGCAAGAATTTAATACTACTCATACATTTTACCAAGTAATCTCCTAAGGAATAAACATGAATGTAGACAAAAGGCTGTGAAAGCAAGGATGCCCTATGAGGTATCGTTTATAACAGCAGAGCACGGTAGAAATCCTCAATGTTCATGACTGATGAAACAGCTACGGTCCATCCACAGGTCAGAAAGGCTGAGGGTGAAGGGAAAGGGGACTATAATGTTTATCTGCCTTGCTTCAGTTAGGATTAAGGATTACTCAATTTTCTTTTAGGTTTGTCTGTATTTTCCTTATTATATTTAATAAGTACAGCATTTAAAGTTTCAAAGTGTTAGCTTCAGAAGTAGTGTATGACCTCTCTGTAATTGCACTAAATTCAGAAAAATTATTCATCTCTTCCTCTTGCCTCTGCCCGTCATGAAATTTTTATGAACTTTTAGCTAATTGGGCAAGGAAAAAATGACTTTATTCCTAGTTCGTGTTGATTTTTTAAACTTCTAGGCTCACTCCTTTTACCCTTCAAAAGTCTCACTCGCCCAGAACTGAATGAAAAGTTTGCGTTGCACTTTACAGCACCTGTCCAGCATTTCACTGGAACATCTGTCCTCAAACCCATGATCCAACTCAACAGAACTTGCAGAGCATGGACTCTCTTTGGCATCCCTCCCCACCCTTCCCACGCTTCTTTCCTCATTGGCTTCTTTGCAGCTCCCTGGCAATATCAGGCTGGGCCTGAAGAAATCATACCAGGAACCAGGACTGAACGTGGGGAGACCGAGCAGGGGGCTGTTGCAGGCATCTGGGCAAAGGTGTTGGTGGCCTAAATTCAGCCATAAATTATGGAGACTGAACTGGAAATATCTGGATGACATTAAGGAGCCAAAAATGAGACTCTGCTAGCAATGGGATGGAAAGGGAAGGATTAGCATAGGGAATGAGTTGGGCATTGGGGCTTGGTGGTATCAGTAGGACACTTGTAAGCTGCAATGTTCGAGAAGAAATGATGGCTAATTTGCAGTCCCCACCAATCTCACACCAACGGTGTCCACCACTGTGAGCACCCAGCCTTGGAAGTGAGCTACTTATCCCCAAACTCCCAGTCCGTTTCAATTGCTTATTAAGCAAAGGCAACAACTCAAAGCTTCATAGCCAATAAGATAAACAAGCTAATCAATTTCATAGAATCCCAAGAGCTTGGCCAAAACAAGATTTATATCCCTTGGCTTCCTTCCCTCCCCATTCCAGCTGTTCTTTACAGCTGTTCTCCAGGATTGAACCCAGGGAGCAGGATACCCCCTCAAATGAAGTTCACAACACTGGGCAGGGGTGGGAGTGGGGGCATCTTTTCAATGGAAGTGTTGTAGAAAGTCTCAGTGTCTTTAAGTATCTTCTTGTCTTCTGCTGTAACCATGTTAAAAGTCACACCTTTATGGTCAAACTGACCACCACAACCAATTCTGTGGATGTAGTTTGCCCTGCTAATGGAATAGTCATATTTGACAGCTTCTGATCAGCAGATTAGGGGTAATTAATACTCTTCTAGACCAGACCGGAACTTCCTCATGGTTACGTCTTGTTCCTTTTGGTCCATATCCCCAAACATAGCAGAAACAGGGAAATCCCAGGCATGCATCCTCTCGGTGAGCCCCACTTTCCTTCTGGTACTGATGAAGACTACTGCCTGGGTGACAGTATCACACAAGTCACAGTGTGACAAGTATCATACAGTGTGACAAACTTCCATTCCTCTCGTTCCACACTGATGTACATTGGCGGATACCCTCCAGGGTCAATTCTTCCTTCTTGACAAGAATATGAATGGGGTCTCTCATTGAACTTCTTTGGTGACCTCAAGAACATCAGAAGGCATTGCAGCCAACAGTAAAACTACCAGGTACTGTTGAGCTTTTGAAATATATCATAGCTATGGTCCTTGAACCCATGGCTTAACGTTTCATCTGCCTTATTCAGTACAAACATTTTGATGTAGTTGGAGGACAGGTATCTCAGGTTAAGCATATCAAACACCTGGCCAGGTGATGTCCCCAATGATATTGGGAAGCTTCCATCTACAGCTTCTGTACCTAAACATGCTCCCCAAACAGGCAAGACAAGAGGCACCCATGCAGTCTCTTAGTGCCATAACTATGTTTCGTATCTGCTGAGTCAATTCATGAGTGGATGCCAGAAAAGCCGAGTGGCTTTTACATGTAATTCAATCTGCTGAGGAATTAATATGGCAAATGTAGCTGTTGTCCCAGTCCCAGAGTGGGCTTGAGCAATCACATCATAACCCCTTGACACAAGGAAGATTGGCTCTCTGCTGGATGGCAGAGGACTTCTCAAAACCAGAGGCATAAATACCACAGAGGAGGTATTCAGAGAGATTCATGACACTAAATATCATTCCGGTTACTCTGGATGATGGCTTCAGGCTCCATCCTATCAGGGCCATTGTCTCTGGATGGGGAATCCTGATTCACAGACATGATCCTTAGTGAGACTGGAACTTTTGCTGGACCTCACAGCCAAGTTAAGAATACTCCTTGAGGCCACTTAAGACTGCTACCCTACTGTGTACTCAGACTGTCTGATTAACCTGCCTTTAAAACACTGTACCAATCAACCTCACTTGCCTTGGATTTCCTATGTAATCAACTTTTACAAACTAAGTTGTAATTTTAAGTTATGTCCTCTTCTGTGTTCCTGGACCAGAGTATGTTATGGTAATAAATGCTGAAAATAGAAAATAGGTTGAAAGCAACCATATAAAACAAGCATCCACCACAGATGCTGGAAGCCACATGGATACAGGCTAATAAGATTGCCTGTAGTGATGCTTGCAGTACTGTTTGTTATCTGGGACAGTTGGACTTGAGTCTATAAAACATCATTCCTTGTGAAATGGTTTAAGATTTCTCTAAAGTGCCCACCTTCCTTCCCTCTGTGCTCTTCAGTCGATAGAGCAAAGCCCTTTGCTAAGGACACAAATGCAGACGCAGGGACGGGGACAGACAAACAGCATTCAGGCAGGCAGATATCAGCTCACACAATGGGCAGTTTACAGGGAGGAGGCAGAAAGAAAGAGAAGTGGAGAGTCCAAATCTGGGCTTGAAGCCTACTGGTCGGAAAACTGCTTTGACTGATTTTCCTGAGGGTAACACCAATGCATTCAGGGGACTCAGGGATTATTATGGATGCACCAAAAGTGACACGAGACAAGACAGAAGGATACCTCAAGTATCAAGCAGGAGTGGAGATACCTGCTATTCGTGCCCCAATATTCCTTCCTCTTTTCCTAGAAGCCATCACCAACTACTCACGCCACTTTCTTTTGTCCAGCCTACCCTTGGACTCAAAATTCTTCCACTATTGTTAGCTATTGTGATTCACACCACAATCACACACTTAGAAAGCTGAGGCAGGAGGATTGTCACAATTACTTCAAGGCCAGTGTAGACTACATAGTAAGGTTCTATCGTTCCTCTTCCCCACTGGCAGGGGGTGGGGTAGTGAAAAAAGAGAAAAGCAAGCAAGCCAGCCTTTTAATTTAATTTTCCACATGCTTACTCAGGAAACCACAGAAGACCGAGGCCGGCACCAGAAAGCTGCTGGACTCAGCAGATGGCTTCAAAAACTGTCTTCTGAGTAGATGATACGGCTTTGAGTAGAGCTCTTGCTAACCTACTTGAGGTCCTGGATTCAACCCAACTACCTCAGATAACAAAAGCAAAGCTGACCCCACTGTGAGGCAGCCTTCCCATACATGACATCTGATAGCAAAGAAAAAGCTGAATTGGTCTGCGTCATCAATTCACACTATCACACTTCCATCCACACAGCCTGCACAGACTGCTTCTCCGCAGGAGTAAAGTGCATGCCACAGCTTTACATCCTGTCATCTTTTCTCTGCGGACTGCCTGTGCAACGGTTTGCGACGACACAAATCAAAACATTACTTGTTGAAGTTCACGAGGTACAAGAAGGTGATACGTGGCGCCGGACCGTTCCAGTGGATGGTGTAGCCCTTCTCCAGCATGACGACGGGCTGGTACTGCGGGGAAATGGCCCTCTGGTTGATACCCCGAAGCACCATTGGGTGGGATGGATATTCATCTCGTGTGATGATCATGCTAAGATTCGGAGTGTTCCATGTCTGAACATACACCTTTAAGAAAAGGTTAAGAATTGAAGGGGCGTGAATAAAAGATTAAACGACTCCCAGAACTTACCCAGTACATGTCAAGAGTCTGTGCTTTGTAAAGGGATTCTGTGGCAAGTGCCAGACCAAATACGCAGTGGTCAAGTGGTCTAAGCCATGCTTATGATGTAGCCTGATTGAGCTAGACATGGCTAAAACCAGACCCTCATTCTGCTAGCCAAGATCACCATCAATTCCACCACCACAGGCCAGCTTATTCATCAAAATGGAGAATGGCTGCGGCTTGCAGAGCTTGTCACAGAAACCAATCAGCCAAGGCAGGGAAAACTGATGTGCCCTGGGCACATCTAAGACTCCCCTCTGATCTAAGGGGTGGTAAATTCATATCTGAGAGCTCGGGCTTTAGTCTTCCACTATCTCCACTTGCCCAAGAAGTCATTTTTCACCCACTGAAAAATAAAAGTTAAAAAGCTCTCTACAGTCTACAGCATCTGGAAAAACATGTTAAGCTTAGATAAACTGGAAAGTCCTGAAGTTTTTCCAGTAGCATTTGAGCCACGTTCCAGGCCAAACTAAAGCCTTCTGCCAAGGCATCCTCCGCAGGACACGCCTCAGAACAATTTCCTAAAATAAATCAATATCCAGCAACATTCTCCAGGAGAACAAAATCATATGCAGAATACTAACGTTTTACCCACAGTTCATTGGATTCTTCCAGAACTCTGCTCATACTGGTTCCTCCACATTATGTTCTTGGAGTCAGAATAAATCTCCAATACATCCTCTTGAAGATTTTAATTGTGTACTGACTCCATTTAAAGATGCAAAATAGAAGCAGGAAACTTTGTAAGATTAGCAATTATGTTTCTTTAAATGCATTTTTGGTATGTGTGTGTGTGCATATGTGTGTTCATGTGCACACTTTTGTGTACTCTTTTATAATGCAAATGTGTGCACGCATGTGTGCATGAGACTGGAAGCCAAAGGATGACTCAGGTGTCATTCCTGCTCAGACACTGGCCACCTCGTTCTCTAAGACAGGACCTCTTACTGGCACGGGCCTCATCTATTAGGGGTAGGCCAGCCGCTGGGATCGACTTGCCTCTCTTCACAGCACCAGGATTACAAGTGTGCACCACGTTATTGTGCTGTCCCCCAGCTTTTAAATATATATTTATTACAGACATGGCAGACATGATTATTATCGTATTCATACTTAGCATACACTTGAGAGAGAAACAGACACACCTTCTGCCTTCTGCCAGAGGACAAGCTGAGGCAGTGTGCATAACCATGGGCTCCCAGAATGAGCACTGTTCTTCCTGAGTGTCTCAACCTTCAAGCCAGTCAGGAGTGGATGGAAATTCCCCCTCAAATACTTATAAGACTAACATAAATATAATAACTATAATAAAGAATAGCAATTCTGAAAAGCTAGGTATGGTGGCACACGTCCCTAAGCCTGGCACTAGGAGGCAAGGGCAGGCAGATCTCTGATGGGGGGCCAGCTTGGTCTACAGAACGAGTTCCAGGACGGTAGAAAAACCCTGTCTCCAAAAAAACAAAAAAGAAAACCAAGCAAACAAACAAAAAGAATGTCAATTCTATCTTGACGTCCTATGCCAAAAATGCACACTATATTACTTTTAAGACAGCAAACAGCTACAGATTCAGGCTTCTGCCCAAATTTCAAATCTTCAGGAAAAAACTTCTGACCTATGGCCCCCCAATTCTCAGAGTCTCCTGGGAGGCATGTACGACTCAAGCCTTCCTTCAAGCTACAAACAGAACTAAAATGACAGCCCTGCTTCCTAAGGTGAAATGATTAGGTTCATATCTGAAATAGCATTACAAATCCAAAGAGCCAAATGGTGGGCTGAGTAAATGAATGAGAATCTGTAGTATTTAGTTAAAAAAAACCTGGAACTTATGAAAATTACAAGCTATATAACCATATACCACATACTTTACACATGTATAACATCTTCATTAGTGAGCATTCACCATTTTCAGTCAGTCTGGCACACGGAAACACACACACACACAGGCACTGACACACACACACAAGTACACATAGTTAGCAAAATAAATAAAAACTGCAGCTACAAAAAGAGTAAGCAGGCAGTGGTGGCGCACGCCTTTAATCCCAGCACTCGGGAGGCAAAGGCAGGCGGATCTCTGTGAGTTCGAGGCCAACATGGTCTATATGAGCTAGTTCCAGGACAGGCTCCAAAGCCACAGAGAAACCCTGTCTCGAAAAACCAAAGGGGGGAAAAGAATAAAGGTTCTTTATTTTTCTTTTGTTTTAATTTTAGAGAATCCATAGAGTCTAAATATTGAAGGGGACATTTAATGTGGATCTGGGCAAATCTGAATAAGAACAAAATGAGAGCTGGGATCACATTTTAAACCACTCTCTTTTCTTTTTTATTAGCTGTAATTAACTCTCCATCCACCCCTCGTCCCCTCTGAAGGACTTGGTGCTCTGTCACCACCACCCCCATTCTGTTCAAAGGAATGAAAAATTCCCACACCAAAGAGTTACAGGAAATGCTGTCCAGCCTTGATCCCTCTTGAGCCTTTTGCTTGTCTACAGAGAACAATCTAGACTTCTTTTCTCTTTTAATTTAAGAGTAACATTCTTTTATAGTCATTTCAAAGTCGAAAGAGTAACGATGAATTCTGCTCTAAGGCAACTACAGAAGGCTGAGAAGATAAAAACCACATCAAACTTGGGGTACTTGAGAAAACACTGAGTGAGAACCCACAAATGCATACACTTGTGTTTAGCGGGCTGTGAAGCCACAGGAAAACCACACAACAACGAGAGGCATCTGGTATGGGCCTTCAAAGTCCAGTGTGATGTAAAACACCCCTTGTCCCTTGTTCTTCCTCCAGTATCCTTCTTTGTGTTAAACCAGCCCCTTCTTTTGTTCTGTAATCTCCTCTGATTTTTTTTTTTTTTTGAGACAGATTCATACTCTGTAGCCCCAGCTAACCACAAAATAGAGATCATTCTTCATTAGCCTCCTGAATGCTGGAATCACAGCCATGCATCACCATGCCTAGCCTGGCCATCTATTATAAAATCCCACATTTTTACTGCCCTAAATATGGGGCTGAAGATTCTGTCCCCTTCCTCCAGATTCTGAGTAACTGACGCCTTGGTTCTGTAAGATCTTCCATCACCCCAAATCTCACTGTTAAGACCAGCTTTGTGACTTACAGCGACTCTTCAAACGGCAAAGGCCAGACCAATGCTAAATGTATTACAGGAAAGAATCCAGTCCTGTCACTGTCCTCGTTACGCACAGCCACAAAATACCTTTGAATATGCCCACTTCTCATTCCAGCAATAACAAAAGTCCAGGGTTCACATCCCGTCAGCCTGACTTCAGAGCCTGTGCTCTTCACCATGAATACTTTGCCAGTGAGCCTCTCATCAGTTAAAACACACACTAGCTTAATGATCTCAAAGAAGAATTTCCCCATGTGTCTGTCCGTGCTATCCCCTCCGTGTCTCCACAGACTATCATCATATCATTAGGAGTTCCCTGGATTCCTTCTCATCTATGTATTGCCAAACCTCATTCTTTCCTTGAAACACCAGGCTTTCTCAGTGACTCACTGCTGTTCTGTCTCAGCGTCAGACTTGGCAGAGAGAAGGACACTGAAAGCAAATGACATACTTGGAGTGTGGTAAGAAAACCCTAGGAGTGAAGAAACATCAGAGCTAACTCTCACTTTTGGTATCTGCCTACAGTCTCAGTCCACGGGAAGGGAAGACACAGCCGGGAGGATGGCCAGCTCTATGCCAGCCGTGACTTCTCTTGTCCAAGCTCTCAACTTTATCTGACTAAGTGCATTTACCTCACCTCCCCTACTTACCCACTTCTCTGATCTAACTGGTTTTGGGGAGCTTTGAGTAAAGTGCTCCTCCTTTCCCTTCCATCATTGCTTGCTTTTCTCACCTCCCCCATAAAAACTGCTCGGGAACCCCCAGTCACCCTAAGGTGTTGCCATCCTCCTCCTGGACTGCCTGCCGGGCCTACCTGGGCATAGGTCCCACTGCAGACTACGGCATTCCACTTAGTGACGTTGACGCAGCTTGGATGGCGGATCAGGTAGTTGTCCAACCTTCCCACATAGGCATCCTTGTATCCCGTCACAGAGCCATCGACGTCATGGAAAATGGAGTTCTTGTCACCGTCCAGCTCACAATCCTCAAACCAGGGGCCAGGCTTCCCAAAGAAGACGTTCAGAGAGACCTTGGCAGAGAAAACCAGACATATCACAGATGCAGGCTCCTGTCACTGGGCAGGAGAAGTCGCAGGTCACAGATGTCGTCAACCATGGTAGCCAGTTGATCCTACAAAACGGCATGTCTGAGCATTTCTAAAGCCTCACAAAGCTTGACTGGGGAGCATTAAATTGCAGTTTTATTTTTATGCTCCCCTCCCTCCCACCTTTAATAAAGCTGGGGGGAAGAAAAAGTGGAAACAACCATATTTATTTGTAAACTATCATAAACTCCATGAGTAGCTGGGCATGGTGGTGTACACCTTTAATCCCAGAACTTGAGAGGCAGAGGCAAGCAAATCTCTGTGAGTCTGAGGCCAGTCTACTCTACAAAACAGTTCTAGGAAGGCCTGTTCCAGGTCTACAAAGCTAATATTCCAGGAAGGGCCGCTACTCAGTGAAACCCTGTCTCAAAAAACAAAAATAAATAAATAAATAATCTCCACATGTGAGATTCTGTGCATTCCTCTGTAAGCAAATTAAACCTGAATTAAACAAAAATCTATTCAAAGTACACCAAAATCATTTTACTTCACTCCAAAGGACTTACTTACTTAACCAGATGCACAGTCTCACCCAGCAAAAACTCAGTATAGTCCAAAACCAACACACAGTGTTGGTGCTGGCTCAAGATGGCAAGGGGCTGCTGAGCGCACTAGAATCTGCCGGGAAACAGCTGCTGTTGCATCTCCTCTGAACACAAAAGATGCCTGGCAGAGGAGTCCTGTTAAAGCCTTTCCTAGGGAGGCTGGGGCTATAGCTCAGTTGGTGGCACCCTCGCCAGGGTATGCAAGGCACTGGTTTGAATCCCTAGCACAGCAGATGAAAAATAAGAAGACATAAACTGTTTTCTAAACACAGCATCCCGTTAGAAAGTCAGCTGTGGGTGATACCACCTCCAGCTTTAAGCTATTTCCCATTAGGAGCCAACGTTTGACAGGGCACACAAAAGCACTTCTAAACGCGTCTGTGACTCCTCAACCAGGGATGCCTGTGTGTCAGCAGCACACTAAATGATAAGCCCCTCGATGGAAAACAGCATTGGTTGAAGTCAGCTGGCGCCAGGCTCTTGGCTACCGTTCCCCTTTCACATGCATTCGCACTGTTCCCACAGCATCCCCACCATAGGGGGGATGGAGGAGCCCCAGAAGCAATCACTATGGCTTCTCTTATGCTAAGGCTTGGAAAAACTTATCTTAAGCCCTATTTTAAACCAGGCCACTCCACATTTTATGTGGACGTGACAAAAGAACCATAAGTTATGTCCAGTTCTGGCTGTCTGTGGGTCGGGGATCTGGAGGCTCAGTCTCTCTCACACCACAGCTATCATGGTATCGGCAAGATGAAGCAGGCCTGAGGTTCCAAGAAGATTGGCCTGTATATTACGGGTAATGGTGAAACTGCTAAGAAAAATATTCTGGGGGCAACTGCAACATAAATACAGATTCTAAGTCTTTTTATAATCTTCTGTCCGATCCAGTTTCTATCCCATTGCCCCATTATGTCTCTTTATTCTATCTTTTTATTCCCCAGTTTCCTACAAGTCACAGAAAAGTGACCACTAGGCAGGACCCAAATCAGTGGAGATGGGTCTAATGTCCAGTTTACTACTCAGTGTTCCAAAACCACATGCCACCTTTTCCTATGAAACTGGACAGTCTTCCCATGCCACCACTGTAAGTCATCATCCTGCTGAGGACGTCACCTACTGTCGAAACAGCCCAAGTCACACCAGACTTCTGTTCCCACCCCAAACTTAATGGGATCGAGTGTATAAGTAGAGTCGTAACTATATACACATTTCTTCCTGTCATTTAGATTCAGAGCCTGTGTTTGGACCTTGTCTGTGGGTACATGTTCTTCCCCTCCCCCGCCTGTCTAGACCTTGTCTGTGGGTATGTGTTTCTTCCCTCCCCCACTCCAGTTCCTGTGATGGAGTTATGAGAACGCACTCACCTGTGGACCAAACTTCACAAGGGAAACATTATTCCTGGGTGTTGTCTGCCAGGAATTCTTCATGAGGAAGCCGATGGCACTGCTGTACCTGTCTGGAGTTGGCATGTACTTCTTGAACGTGCTCTTTGTGAGATGAATGGGCCCATCGTAAATCTGAAAACCCCGAATTGGGAATGTCCTAGTAAAATACAAGATATATTTAATAAACGTAGGCCAATCCCCTTCACAGCATTTGTTTTTTTTTAATATTTATTTATTTATTATGTATACAATATTCTGTCTGTGTGTATGCCCGCAGGCCAGAAGAGGGCACCAGACCCCATTACAGATGGTTGTGAGCTACCATGTGGTTGCTGGGAATTGAACTCAGGACCTTTGGAAGAGCAGGCAATGCTCTTAACCACTGAGCCATCTCTCCAGCCCAGCATTTATGTTTTATGAAGACTGGTATTTTCTAAGTACCAAATAAAATTCCAAGACACAGTGGTAAGCAAGACACAGTCCTAATGGAGCAAAAAATACAATATCCTCGGAGAGACCAAAAGTAATGAAATAAAAATAAAGATTACTCCAGATAATTGGTGCTATGGCGACAATTAAAACACGGTAATAAAACAGACTGGGTGGGGAGAGACATGCTGCTTGGGGTGCAACAGAGGCCTCTCAAGGAACTTCCCTGAATCAACTTAGTGGTGATGCTTGGTTTAGGGATGGGGATGTAGCTTAGACTGATGGAGTTGTAGAGTGATTACCTAACATGTCCAAGGTCCTGGGTATCATGCAAAAAGTAAGAAGAAGAAAGAAGAAAGGGAGCAGAGGAAGATGGAAGAAGGAAGAGGAGGATGCTTCATCTGGTCATACAGACAAATCTGTGTGAGCAGAAAAAGCCTTCTGTGAAGCCACAGAACAATAGTTTAAAAAAAAAAAAAGACATAGAAACAGGTGAGGCAAAGACAGCTGACCTGAGCTCATGGGAGCTCACGGACTTTGGACCAACAGTTAGGGAGCCTGCATGGGACTGACCTAGGCCCTCTGCGTGTGGTGACAGTTGTATAGCTTGGTTTGTTTGTGAGGCTTCTAGCATTGGGATCAGGGCCTGCCCCTGCCACTTGAGCTGGCTTTTGGGAACCTATTCCCCATGCTGGGTTGCCTTGCCCTCATCCAGACTTGATACAGGAGAGGAGCTTGGTCCTGCCTCGAATTGATGTGCCATGCTTTGTTGATGCCCATGGAAGGCCTGTCCCTTTCTGAACAGAGATGGAGAAGAGGATGGGGGCAGGTAGAGGGAAGACAGGGGATGGGAAAACAGGAGAAGGAGGGGAAACTGTGGTTGGTGTGTAAAATAAATGAAAATTTTTAATTAATAAAACATGCATATATGCACACGAAGGTGAGAATGTGAAATCTAAGCCTCGGGCCTGGGCTGTCGGAGGGCTAGCTAGATTAACGTTTTCCATGTATCCCTCTTCCTCCTTATGATTATAATTCCTAACCAGAATGAATGTATGAAGCTAGTGCTTTAATTGGTGACTTTATTATAATAAAGTGATCTTATTTAAAGCATAATATTCTGAATTCTTTGGATTTCTTCACCTATTGAAGTCTTTACTAACAATACTGCAGGGGATTTCTACAGCAGCTAGCCGGACCTTGGCAGAGTTTGGCCACAACCATGTTTAGAGTAGCAAGGAACCCAACTGTCCGATTAAAACTATATTTCCTGCACAGACTCTGGGCACATAAATCAACACGACTTACCCTCACAGACAAGACTGCAAACACAGTCAAATAAAACCTGAATTCATTAATCCAGGAGCAAGTTTTTGTTGTTTCTTTGATCTTCTTAGCAAAGATACAAAAAGTATTTTGAAATAAAACTAGATGTCAGTGTAAAATAAAGACGGAAATAAGCTGGTCACCATCACACTACAGCGCGTACCACCAACAACCTGTGCTTCTATAAAATGCACAGTTAGAGGGCGCTACAGAACAACCTGCACACAGAAATGAAGTCAAGCTCCATGAGTTCAAATCCTACCTCCACTTCTTAGCAAGGGTCTATAAAGCAGGAAGACGCAGTATACATCTGCTTGTGTCTTGTGAGGGTTAAATGAAGGTGAGCTAGTTAAAATAGGCCCTGGCAAGCACTTGATAAATGTTAGCTGCTGAAGATTCTTGAAGTACAGCTGGGGATATACTGAGGAACAGAGAGCACTTTCCCCAAACGTATGAATCCTGGTTCAGCCTTCAGCACCACAACATACAAAACAGAAAGTTCTTTTATTAGTAGTACTCATGATACAACAGGATTGCTACAGAGTGGCACACTCACTACTTCACAAGGACAAGAGCCCAGACAGGATCCAGCATGACACACCAGGAAAACCTACAGTCTGTCTGTCCAACTTCCCTGCCTCACGCTGAACCACACCCAGAGAGAACATTCCCAAAATGGGCTGATTCTCGATGCACCATGCATCAGCGTGGAACTGGGGTCTTGAGAACATGGTTTTCCTCTACCCAGTTTTTACACAAAAATAATGCAGACAGCACCAAAGTGAGCCTAAGACCCAGGTACTGGGTTAACAAGCTTTGAAGGATGTTCTAGTGTTAACTGTTGCTTTAACTCTCGCTGGGAATAGATTTACCTCAAGATTCAGCTATGCCACTCTTGGCCATATATCCAAACGACACTCCATTCTACCACATGGACACTTGCTCAACTATATTTGTTGTGACTTTATTCGTAATAGACAGAAACTGGAAACAGCCTAGATGTCCTTCAACCAAAGAGTGGATTAAAAAAAAAAAAAGCAGTACATTTACACAATGGAGTTTGTGTAACTCAGAGGTTTAAAAAGAAAATGACATAATGAAATTTTCAGGCAAATGAATGTAACTAGAAAAATAAAATCATCCTGAGTGAGGTAACCCAGACCCTGTTACGAAATGATAACCAATCTAAAATCTACAGACCCGGAAACGTTAGGCATGGATCTCCCTGGGAAAGGAAAATAGAACAGATTCTGAGGGTGATTGGGGGCAGGTAAGGACCAGAATGGGAGGGGTGGGGGTAAGGGATGGGGGAGAGAGTGTGATGAGAGACAGCTGGAATTGGGGAGACAGTGGAAACTTCCTGGAATCTATCAGGGTGACCCCAGTGAGGACTCTTAGTAATAGAGAATATGGAGTCTGATCTTGCCGTCTTTTATAGCCAGACAAGGCTTCCAGTGGTAGGACTGGGTTATATTCCATTAAGTTGTTGACAAAGGAAGTCCTGTGGAGATCCTGAAACAACCCAGGCTGACGCTAGGACAGAACACTGCCCTCCACAAACTGACGGAGGGGTCCCAATGCCAAGGTCGATTTCAACACTGCTCATTGAACAGATAGAGGTCGAGCTGGTGTGGACTTGGAGCCTTGTCCTACCTTCTAGTGTCTTTGGCACAAGAAAGGGCCCTGTAGACTACAGAAGGAGAAACCTAGACACCAAATCAGCCACAAAACCCTCCACCTACAATCTGTCCTGCAGGCAAGATAGCTGCGGCAAGGGTGCAGCAGAACATGTGGCAGTGGCCAACCAATGTCTGCTTTAACTTGAGGCCCAGTCAACAAGAGGGAGTGCATGTTCTAGCTATACTGCCTGGATGATCAGAAACTGGAGACTTGGTAGCCCAGAGACCTAGGGTGGAACTAAACACAAATGGAGAAAAAAAAAATCAACGAAATGATTCCTAATGATATCCTGGTATATTCATCGGTGCCTTGCCTAGCTGTCATCAGAGAGTCTTCCTCTGGCAGCAGATGGGAGCAGGTACAGAGACCCTCAGGCAGACAAAGAGTCTATATTGAAGGTCTCCATCGGGTCTCTCCCCCAAGAGATCAGAGAACCCCACAGAAAAGGAGGAGGAAAGACTGTAGGAATCAGAGGGGATGGAGAACACCAGGAGAACACGACCCACTGAATCAACTAAGCAGAGCTCACAAGGGCTCACAGAGACTGAAGGGGCAAGCGTGAGGACTGCACGGGTCTCCAGCGGGTCCTCTGCGTGTAGTTATGGCTGCTAGCTTAGTGTTCTTGGGAGACTCCTAACAGTGGGGGTGGGTGTATCTCTCTTTTCCTCTTATTGGTTCCCTTGTCCAGCCTCGATAGGAGGGCTTTCGCCTTGACTTATTGTATCTTATTTAGTCCTGTCTGGCTGTTGTCTTTTGGAAACCTGCTCTTTTGTGAAGAGGAATCAGAGGGGGACTGGATCTGGGGGACACAGGAGGCGTGGGGAGGTAGGGGGAGGGAAAACTGTTAGGGTATTTTGTATGAGAGGAGGATCTATTTTCAATTTCAAAAAGTTCACAAGAAAGAAAAAAGGACTCCGACTGTGTTGACAGAGAGCCCAGCCCGTCCTGCCCCATCCCTTACCATCTCAGACACACTTAATGACACCGCCTCAGCTGGGTTCTGAGTCGGCTTTGGCATCCACCGAGTTTCATTTTCTAGGGCTCTGTTCAGAGGTAATTTCCCTTTTCCAGTGGCTATTTCTGAAAAACCAGCATCATGAATTGCAGGGAAACTGACCTAATGTCATAGTTTATGGTTTGGCAACTTCTACGTCTCAAGAAGAAGAAAACATCAAGAGAAAAAAAAAATTCCACTTATATAAGGTCTTATGTAAGGGATAAGAAACAAGAAGAGCTCCTTGATAAAACTGCTAAGAAAACCTATGACATGGATAATTATTAATGCTCTAAAATCCCATGAAGACAAGAGACAATATAACAATGGTAATAGTGAGCACTGCTAATAAGACAGGAAAAGAGCCATAATGAGGCAATCTCTCCAGGCTTAATGCAGGAATAGGCTCTGTCTCCACTGCTTCATTCTCCACTGCCAAAGTCCAACTCACCTGTTCCTGGGTAGCGTCCGAGGCTTCTGATCTATTCCTCCTGTACCCATGTACTTGTTTTGGCCACCTTGAAATCCGTAATTCTTACTCTCCCCGACAAAGAGGGATTCCGACACCTCCTGGCTCGAGCCTTCATCACTTGGGAAGCTCCCATCACTGGCGAAAAGAGGACAGTGCTTAGAGACATTCTTGGGGAACTTTTAAACTGCCCCCCAAAGAAGGCAGGCTAACATTTAAAAAGCTAAAGCATAAAACCTTAACCTAATACCTTTCTCTAATGTGCATCAGAAACCTTCAGAAATCATCTTCATACTATAAAGATTCCTTTCATCAATTAGTGAGTTAGTTGAAAATTATATAGAAACACGTGAAGTTTTAGGCTAGAGGTGCAGAGCAGCTCAGAGTACATCAGTGGCGTGGACCGGTGTGATCCTCAGCACTGTGGGAAAACAAAAGCTCACACAGAGACTCATGTACACACACACACAAACACACACACACGGGCACACGCACACACACACACACACACACAGGCACACGCGCGCGCGCACACACACACACACACACACACACACACACACACGGAAAGTTTAGTTCCCAAAACTCATTTCTACATTAGAGCAGGTTCTAGGAGGAAAGTTATTATTTTTCATCTTCACCTGTTTACCTTCCTCTTTCATCGTTTGTTTTTAAAGACTTTTAGCCTGAAGATCGAGAGTTTTCTTGCAAGTACAGTTAACAACTACCCTACCCTTCTGTGAAATTTCAGCAAAATTGACCTACAACTTTGGCATAAATGCAATTATTCTATTTTTTTTAAAAAAAAAAAGAAAATATGGTTTTTTTTGGCCCTCTAGTGGTACCAAGAAGAGAGTGATGTTTTTTATTCTTTTTTTTAGTACTAATAAATTATAAAGAAAAATCCCTACCCCCACCCCAAAACATACAAACAAAAACACTTAGACTGATTTTACCTTATAGCTTTAAAATAATCAAATGTTTTAAAGCCTTACAAACCTGGCAAAGGTCAACCCCTTTCCATTATCTGCAAATCTGTAAAAGGAAACAGATGACAGCACACCTAAGTCATCAGAAAACACGGAAGAGGTAATCCATCCCTCAGTGTGTAGCCATGAATCACTCTCCAACCCCATGGAAGTTCAACCTCCCAATCTCCACAGTTTGATTCCAAGGCAAGGTGTCAGGTTCAAATCCCGACTCTGCCAATTGGGTTCTCAACTCCCTCCCTCTAAAGTTTAAAATAATATGCTCTTTCTTATAGGATTTGTGAGAAATTTAAACACTAACTCATTTCAAGTATTTGAATAGTATCTGAAACATAATAAACATCATAAGGGTATCAGTTAAGACATCTGTTTTTAATCATTATTTTTCAGAAAGAATTCTATCACGCTATTTGCCTCAAATGTTTTCAATCTAAGACCAAAGCCATCCCTACAGATTTAATACAGTGTTAAATTTGGGAGTGAAAGCAGTCAGAGATGGTGGAAAAAGACAAGAAACTAATGGTCTAGAGTGTCAACATTAAAAATTAATTCACTATGCACCAGGCCTCTCTCCAAATCTTGCAAGTGGGAAAAACAACAACAACAAAAACAAACAATGAACAAAAACAAGTGAGGTGTTTCCTGCCTCCTGGTAAGACACGGAAGAGCAGGCGAATTAAACTGGACTTAGAAGAAGACTTTCATCTTCAGTGGATGGCAAGAAGATCAGACAAACTTTAAAGAGTTTCCAAGAACAACAACAATACAAATAAAATAAAATTAAAATTAAAAACCCCAGGGAGTTTCAAAATTTTTATTTAGCTCTTCAGTATAAATAGTGTTTCCCATATAAAGCTAAATCCCAGGTTTCTGGTTCACCTACCGAAGCCTTCTCAGGCCACCAGACAAGTTCAGTGCCACAAAAGCTCCAGAATGAGGAGTCTAAACATCTGCAGTCTGTGAGCTGCAGTAGCCACTCTCCATGTTCATTCTGTGTGGAAGCCCAAAAATGTGAGCCTATTTCCAGCTGAACAAAGGTCAGAGAGTTGGAACTCACCTCTATTCCTTGAAGGCTGTCGTGTTTCTACCTCAAACAAAGGTCCCACCTAGATTTAGAGCAGAGTTCTGCTCTCTCAAGGTTATTGTCAACAGGTGTGGCTAATACCAGACCTTGTGTTTCAGGAATAGAGAAGTAGATGTTTCTACCTCAAACAAAAGTCTAAGGATCTAACTAAGGTTCCAATTCCTTTAAGGAGACCACATGGGATTCCACCCAGGGAGTGGTTTGCCTCAGAATGTTTTGATCTAGAGCATAAGCATGATTTGTTTTGTTCTAGCAACAGAATGTTTAACTATTGATGTTGCCCCTGACTTTCAACTGGTCTATTCATTTCCTTGTATCCTGTTAATGTAGTTTTTTGTCTTATTCCTACCTTTTGGGGTCAGAGGTATTTTAAGCAATTGGAAATTAAATATGGGTGATTTTTCAGTATTCACTAGAACTCCCTCCCAATATTATGTTTTTCTGTCTTACTATTTTTGCGTCTTTGTATTCTTTACTAATATTTCTAAATTCCAATGCCCTTACCCTGGTGAGAGGTATTTTTGTCGAGGTTGGTCCCTGACAATCCTGTGCACTAATGATATTAATAATATAATATTATATATTATATATCTCAGAAACACCTTCATTCTACTCATTTAAAAAAAAATCCAATGGGCTGTGGTGGTGCTCACTTCTAACAGCACTTGGAAGGAAGATGGAGATCAGGGTCATTGCCACGCAGTGAGTTCAAGGCCAGCCTGGAATTCCACCTCCCCCACCCCTGCCCTGTCTTCAAAACATAAAAATAAAAACCTCAAAAGAAGCCAGCAGTGTCAGCAGATGTTATCCCTACATATTATACTCACGCTGAGTTCTGAACAACGATGTCTCCTCCTCTGACCCAGGCACCATTATCGTTGTTTTTAAAAGCAATTAGCCTGTCAATGACAGCAGCAACCCGTGGCTTTTCAGGGTCTGCATCCTGATGAGGCCGGAACCTACAGGGCGGAAAAGTGAAGTGAGCCAAGGAAATCAGAACTGTCTATGTATATACATGCTAAGGGTCAGGAGGAAGATCAGAACTTTCTATGTAAATACACGCTAAGGGTCAGGAGGAAGATCAGAACTGTCTATGTAAATACACGCTAAGGGTCAGGAGGAAGATCAGAACTGTCTATGTAAATACACGCTAAGGGTCAGGAGGAAAATCAGAACTGTCTATGTATATACATGCTACGGGTCAGGAGAAAAATCAGAACTATCTATGTATATACACGCTACGGGTCAGGAGGAAAATCAGAACTGTCTATGTATATACACGCTATGGGTCAGGAGGAAAATCAGAACTGTCTATGTATATACACACTAAGGATCAGGAGGAAAATCAGAACTGTCTATGTATATACACGCTACGGGTCAGGAGGAAAATCAGAACTGTCTATGTATATACACGCTACGGGTCAGGAGGAAAATCAGAACTGTCTATTATACTCACTATGGGTCAAGAGGCAGGATGTAGTTTGGGCCAAAATAAACAAATCAAAAAAAAAAAGCTAAGATACAACTTAATTATTTAAAGTTCAAATACAATTACATTTAAGTTTCCAGAAAAAAAATGCTTTCCTGTATTCTTAAGGCTTCTGTAAACACATGCACAGAGAAAGGCAGCCATATGCAGACCAGGCATCTCAGTGTATCTTCATAAAAATTTAAATCACGTGTTACCAACACATGCTCACTGCAAAAACTAATCATAAACTACAACACAAATCTACATGAATTATGTTATTAAACTGTATGCTGTTTAGATGTTTTTAGCTAGAGAGACAAATCTAAATTTGTAGATTCAGTAGGCTTGGAAATGCCTAAACCTAAAAGACCAACTGAATTTTTCGTTAGAAAGACTGAATTTCCCATTTCCTTCACTCAACAACTTTTACACAGACCTTAATAAGAAAGTCAAAAACTGGTCACATAACTCAATTCCATATGCCTACCACATTACAAAGAAAAGAGAACAAATTTTTTTTAAAAAATGTTTTTAATTGAGTTTCAAAAATCAATTCATTGTGCTGAGTTTTTCGGTCACACAGGAAGGAGGAGCCTTTGCATGATGCTGCTACTGCATCGTGGGCCCACAGTAGGCGCTCGAACATGGCAACGAGAGACGGCATCTTTGCCGACAGAGAACCCAGCACAGGTGCCTCAGGCCTGGGGAGCTCCACATTCTCCACCAACCACTGTACTTTACAGCAGGCAGGTCACTGGGAAGGAGTGAGGCGGGAAAGGGTGGAATAGAGAGGCACGTGTGTGCCCCTTTACTCAATAAGCAATGGGAGGCCAGTGAAAGCTGGAAACCAGGAAGCCATGTAATCAGATCCCCACTTCACCCGCACCCCCAATTTCTCTCCCCTCGCAACATATCACAGGATGACATTTGGTTAATGGATTGATTGTAAGACCACACAGAGGTCCCTTATGTACTTCTGAGAGACGCTGGTGGTGAAGAATGAACGGGACCATCAGGGATGAAGATGACACCCACGGCTGGTGCCCTAACTAGCTCAGAATGACGAGGTAAAGGGCCTCACGCTGGGCCAATAAAACTTTCCTGACATTGGATGATCTGCTGAAAAGCTTTGCCTAAAGTTGTTAAAGGAAGTCCAGCAGCTAGAAGAGCTGGGAGGGAAGGATGCAGTGACCTAAATGAAGACATCCGGGTACCATAACGCAGCACGTGGTCCCCTGTAAGAAGAGCTGGGAGGGAAGGATGCAGTGTCCTGAATGAAGACATCCCGGTACCATAACGCAGCACGTGGTCCCCTGTAACAGCCTCATCATCTTTCCTGACTCCGCCATACAGGCCAGTCGCTGATCATTTGCACCAAAGTGGTGCCCCTGATTTCAGCATTTTCATTTGGTATTTAGAAAACACAGTTAGGAGCTAGAGTGATGGCTTAGCAGTTAAGAGCACTGTATGCTCTTCCCAGAGGACCTGGGTTCAATTCCCATCCACCAAATGGCAGTTCACAACATCTGTAACTCCAGCCCCAGGGAATCCGAGACCCTCCTTTGGTGCACAAAGGTGGTACAGAGAATATAAACAAATAACATTTTAATTAAAAAAAAGAAAATAGTTAATCAGCTCTTTTTTCATCATCATGATGGTTAATTTTTTTAAAGATTTAATTTTATGTATTTCTGTGTCTCTGTGAATGTATGAACACAAGAGTGCAGGTGCCCACAGAAGCTAGAAGAGAGAGTTGGGTCCCCTGGAGCTGGAGTGACAGGTGGTTGTGAGCTGCCCAGAATAGGTGTTGTGACTGAAACGCCTGTCTGTCCTCTCAAGAGCAGCAAGCACGCCGAACCGCTAAGCATTCTCTCCAATCCCTTGACTATTAATCCTGATGACAACTTGATGGGATTTACAATCATTATAGAAATACATCTCCAGCCATGACTGCAATGAATTTTCTATACTGGGGTAACGGAAACAGGACGAGCCACCCTAAATGCCAGTGGTACCATTTCATGGGTTGGGGTCCTGGACAGAACTAAACGGAAACAGTAAGCTGGCCACCAGCACCCCCCCACCGCCTTGCTCAATGACTGTGAAGTCAGGTGACCAGCTACCTCACTACTGCCACTATGCCTTCCTTCCCCGCCATGATGTCCCTTAAACTGTGAACAAGCATGGACCCTTCCCCCCTTGCTTCCTGTAAAATATTTGGTCACAACAATGACAAAAGTAACTAATATAATCACTTCCTCTGATTTAAATGTACTAATTAGTTATGATGCAGTAACTGGTCATAATGTCTCACCCCGCCCCTTTTAAAAAGTTCTTTATGAAATTCCCCAACTTCAAATGAAGTTCTCTTGGGAGTCCCCATCTTTGGATTCCCATTATTTCACATCTTGCAGCCGTGGAGAAAGACTCATCTGATAATTAGTGAGTCAGCTTCCCCCTAAGGAACAGACTGGATGTATCTGCTGGATCCTACGATCGTGGCATGGAATTCACTGCCTGATTTATTACTCATTGTGCTCTGTCATCTTTCCTCATGTCTGGGTTGCATGAGCACACGTGGGCACAGTCTACACAGCAGTTTACACAAAACTCAACACAGACAGCTGCCAAGCATCTTGTCCTTCTTCTCTAGTTACTTCTTTCCAGGTCAGCCTCCCAATGGAGTCTAATCCTTACCAATGGGCACACATTTGAAGCAGGTCTGAGAACTCGTGGAGTGCAGAGCAAGGAATGCCATCTTCCTAGGATGCCCTTGGCCATACAGGAAACACCTTCTGAAGCCATGCCGGGTAACCTCGTTACGATGCCAACAGCGTCTTAAATCCACTGACTCCTCCATTCATGTGCATACATATAATCAAACACGTTCACAGAATATCATGTGCCTCTGCACACAGGCGTGAAAGGGTACGGAACAAACACATGTGGAAGCCAGATGTTCCTGTCTGCTGGCTTCTTCACTCGCTCATTAGTTTTTGAGACAGGGTCTCTCAGTGGATCTGGTGCCTGATGATTCAGCTAGACTGTCTGTTCAGCAATTCCCCAGGGCTCCTCTTATCTCTGCCTCCCACAGTGCCTGACTTCTCCGTGGGTGCCGGAAATTGAACTGACATCTTGTACTTGCAAAGCGAGCACTGAGCCAGCTGAGCCTCCTCCCTGCAGCCCCCTATAAACTCTTTCAAGGTGGGGAAAGGAGCTAATTGTTCAACAATGTTTCTGGTGGTCAACTTGACAAAGCACACCTCACTAAAACTATCAATTATAAGACTTTTAAAAAGCAGGTGTGGCCAGGTTTGGTGGCTCCTGCCTTTACTTACATACACTTGGGATGCAAAGGCAGACAGGACCCTGTGAGTTCTAGACCAGAAGGAATTCCATGAGACTGTCTCTTGCACACACAGGAAGAAAAAAAAAGCAGGGGCAACTTTCCATTTTTCCATAGCAACTTCATCATTCTCTTGGCATCACCAATACGCTGATTAGCTTCAACTGTTTAACCTGATATAAAGTAGAGTCACCTGGGAAGAAGGAACCTCAACTGAGGAATTTCCTACATCAGACTGGCCTGTTGGGCTGTCTATTGCGAAATGGTAATTACAATTGTGATGGGCCTGGGTCTGTAAAAGGCTGTATAAGAAGGCGAGCTGAGAGAGCAAGCAAGCCACAGCATTCCTCAGGGTCTCTGCGTCAAGAGCCCGCCTCGAGTTCCTGCCACAGCCGCCCTCAAGGTGGACTGTAACCTGGAAGCAGAAATATACTCTCCCCTCCCCACATTGCTTTTGGTCATGGTGGATTTTATTCTTGTTTTTTATTTTTCAAGACAGGGTTTCTCTGTGTAACCCTAGCTGTCCTGGAACTCACTCTGTAGACCAGGCTGGCCTCAAACTCAGGGAGAATTGCCTGCCTCTACCTCCCAAGTGCTGGGATTAAAGGCGTGCGCCACCATCGCCCACCTTGGTTGTGCTGTTTCTATCACAGCAGCAGAGAGCAAACAAGGGCAGCCGATTTTATTCTCATCTATTTGCTCTTTTTATTCCTACTTTGGGTTGATCATCCAGCAAGGCGCATGGTGCCTTGTATTTTATTTACCCGGTGCTCCACCTTGGCCTTCTCTAGATGGTCCCTGGTCACTGCTCTCCAAGGTTTCAGCTTTAACTTGACCTTGAGAAATCCTGATAAATGATTCACCAAGAGCACTTTCCTCAGTTTTCTCCTGACTCACATCTTAGTAATACATGGCAAGAACCCTGCCTCGCACCATTAAGTCAAACTCATCAACCTCCTGTGTGTTCCTGCTTTATTCCTTTAACAACCAAGCTAGTCATTATTCTTCCAAATGTCTAGCAAGTCTTTGCAATCTATCCCCCATTCAACCTTATAATCTAGTCAATAAACTTGAAATCTATGTATGAAGAGTATGCTCATGGTCTCTACTGACTATGACTTCAGGTTGCCACATTATACAGCACACTTTATTTCCACCTGAGACATTTCATTTACTTTGGCTGGCACACAGCACACGAGCGAGCCTGCTGCAACACTGACCCACATCCCAAACACATTATGTGGTTACACGGGAGAGTACCACAGCCTGCCAGGAGGGGAACCTGAGGCTACCAGCAAAAACCAGAGCCAGCTCAATCACCACATCTGGGACCATTCCCTTGAAATAAAGCCAATGCAATGTTCCATTTGACCACTACCCATGAATTCTAGATGCTTAGGTTTTGGGGGGCTTTCAGTGACTTGTTTCCAATGAGAAACCTTGTTAACCTGTCTTCTGTTTTGATTTCCTCCTGTAATTCCCTCTAACATCAATTTCCACTGTGATAAAGGAGAAAGGAATCAATTTCCCTGGCATTTTGTTAAGATAAAAAGCCCACGCTCAGGACTGAGACAACAGAGAGATTTCCCAAAGCTCTTACAGAAGCTTTCAGAACTTCCTCTACGTGGGCTGCATCAGAAAGAACACCACGTACTTGAATCTGAACGTTCTGCTCGAGAAGACAAGCCTGGGTGTAAACTGAAAAGGCAGCCCTACCTTGCACTGTTATCCAAGCAGAGGTATTCCCTTGGGTCCGAGGCACTGGAGTTGGTTGTTTTGACACCTTTGTCAACAAATAAACCAGCCTGCAATACACAACGATGGGCTAAAATGAATATAGAGCCTAAGGTACATCCACACGCATGACAAGGTGTGAAAATATTTTTCAGCTTATCCTTTCACCTAAAACTGGGAATGGGAGGCGGGTACAGCAACCCACAAAGCAAAGGTACTGTGAAAAGCAACAGTTTTCCTGGCTATTGTTAGCTTATTCATTTGCTCATTCAACAGACACTTATTTATTGCACACTCAACGGCATATATGTTAATTAGCAAGTAAAATATATTCCCTGCTGTTACTGATATACAAACAGTCATGGGCATGCAATTAAAGAAACAGCTGTGCCCAAGGCTTCATAAGCATGAGGACTGGGAAACAGGAGGCACTGGTGGCAAAAAGGCACTGAGATGAAGCTTCCTCAGGGCAGGGAGAGAACTCCAGATGTGTCTCCTACATGATGCTGAAATCCTCAAGATGGGGAGGGACTGGTTGAGCACAGAATGGGCAAACGGTAAGCAGGGAGCAGCTTAAGGTCCAAGAGAAAAATACTCACAGAAGGGTCTGTCCAAAGAAAATCTAGAGAGAAGAGGTAGCATGGAGAAATAGAGGATAAGTCCTCGATAGGACAATCACGACAGGACAGACAAAAAGAAACATGGGAGGGGAGAGAAAAGATAACCACATGTCAGGCCATGCACACACACACTTACACACCTGTAGATCTAATTCTCTTACAACTAATAACGTAAGTATGTGTTGTCATGGCATATGACAGCAAGAATTAATTAGAGATAGTTTCTGTATCATAAATATTTTTAAAACGGTATGCTGAATATGTAAGGCAACAGGGATTTTACAAAAAGCACCAAAAGCAACACTACAAACAAGAAAAACTACGCAGCTAAAGACGGGCTAAAGGGGGCAGAAGGGAAGAGACCAGACATGAATGAGAGACACTCAGTCATTCAGGAGGAAATTGAAATGACCCGGGTTTGTGGCAAGGGGAGAGTGACGGCACAGGGTAATTGATGAACATCTGGGGCCAAGAAGGGAAGTTTAGCTATTTTTTTTAATTAGGTCAAACATGGAATTAACTAGTGGTTTAATGCACTGAAATAGACACAAAGAAATAGGGCAAGCATAAAAGAAAGGATTTCCATTTTGAATGTGTTTCTAACATGTCCATAAAACACTGCAGTGGAACCCAGCAAGCAGCAAATGAACATGGCTGACCTGGACCCAGGGAGAGGTTCAGGAAGCCTCAACAAGCAGAGCCACAGGGGCTGGTCGGAATGCACACTCGTGGTGAGCAATCCAAACACGGCTATTTTCTCCTTAGGACTCCAATTCAATTTCCTTTAGTTATAAAATCTTCTGCATAATCATTCCCATGTTTAACAAATTAAAACCTAATTATACACTCAGATTTAATACTCCTATAATTAAGTGCATATTGTCACATCATATGACACTAAGAATTAGAGATCATTTTCATATCACAAATGTCATTTTTAAAAATTAAAGATTTACCCCTTTGAAATGCTACTTCCCAAATATTAGCCTTAGTCAGTTACCCATCTCATGACAATCACAGCAGTTTGTTCCTTCTCTCGGCTCTTCAAGTGATACAAAGCCTCTCCTAACGCTTAAGACTTGGGTGTCTGAGTATTGTATGTGCACGTGTGTGTGGGGTGGTGGGGGGAGTGAACCTGTGTGCACATGTAGGGAGGTCAGAGACGAGCATCAGCTGTCCTGTTTATCACTCCTCACTTGATCCTTTTGAGACAGGGTCTCTTGCTGAACCTGGGACTGAGCTGGTAGCCAGCAAGCCCCAGCCACTCTCTTGTCTTTGCTCGCAGCAGCTCAGGGCTTACAAGTGCACAGCCACATCCAGCTCTTTGCCCAGGTGCTCAGATCCTAACTCGGGTCCACATGCTGCACAGCAAGCATCTTATCTGCTAAACCGTCTCTCCAACCCCAACACTGAGATAGGTTTTAAAGGATCCTCTGAAGCTCCCACATGGAAATGTTAATTGTGTTCTGATACGAGTCATATCACAGCAGAAGATCTAATGATTACACGTGCAGTAAAAAGTGACCTGTGAACAAGAAAGGAATCAAGGATGTTCATCACGATGGAAGGGAGGGGCGAGTGACAAACACAGAAACTGCGTTTTCTGAATGACCTGTAGGTGATTTAAATTAAGTGCAATGTTCTTAAACGGTATCTCACCATCCCCATACTCGGTAGTAGTACTGGCTAAAAGATATTCAATGAACACTGTGGAGAGAAGCAGGGAAGCGAAGCAGAAGTCCTAAGTCTCAGACACGTATCCTCTAACATGTATGATCCCAGAAACTTCACACTGAGGATAAGAAGGTGAGGGAGAAGGAAGGCGGGCGGGCAGATGGGCGGGCGGGCAGACGGGCGGGCGGGCAGACGGGCGGGCGGGCAGACGGGCGGGTGGGCAGGCGGGCAGGCAGGCGGGCAGGCAGACAGGCGGGCGGGCAGACAGGCGGGCGGGCAGGCAGACAGCAAGTGACAAGAAAGAAGAGGACTGATCAACGAGTCTATGACAGATTTACACAGATCGTATATGCAAGTGTATGCAGTGTCCTGGGATGATGTGACTAGACTAGTCCTTACCAGATGCTGGTCCTACATTAGGAGTCCCAGGCACCAGAACCCTGAGCCAAGCGAACATCTGCTCGTCAGAAAGTACTGTCTGTGCCACTCTGTCACAGCAGCAAGAGGAGGGCCTGACTGCAGCGAGGGATCTGCCCTGTGCCTCAGACACACGTCAAAAGCCAGAGCCTACCTTAAAATTTGAGTGCACCCTGTTGTTATAAAATATTCCCAGTGGAGTGAGTTCCGGTTTCTCCAGGAGCTGCAGCCCAGTGGATTCCCCAGTAGGTTCTTTGTGGAATAAGTACCATATTCCAGCATCCTGCAAATGCAAAAGCGAGGTCATTAAAAACAGTTCTTAAATTTTGTAAAATGTATAAAATAACAGGTTTTTTTATGATGTTTTCATATGCATGGATCACTATGCCTTGCTCATATTTATCCCATCCCCCTCTGGCCCGCCTTCAAGCCTCTCTGTTTTCCACAAACAGTTCCCTCTGCTTGGATATTATATACACAGACAGACAGACAGACAGACAGACACACACACACACACACACACACACACACACACACAAAATCCAGGTTCTTTCTATGAAGAAAATGTGTGGTATTTATCTTCCCTCCTTGCTTCCCTTCCTTGTCCCCCCCTCCCCTCATCCCATAACAGACACCTTCTTCCTGACCTCTTGCCGTCCTCTTCTTTCATGTCTGTATACACATACTTGTATTAAATTTAGATTTTGAATGAGAGAAAATATACAACACCGTGTTTTCATGAATATAAAGCCTCGGTTTTTATGAAGCCACCATGTGAAACACCCTCATAAAACCCTCTGTAACAAATGTTTCCCATTGTTTTCAATTCAGAATTGAGTGCAGAAAGGTTGCCCACATTATATAGCATCCCCAAGCAGTTATATCTGCTTATTTTTCAAAGCAAATACAATTTTGCTTACACGATTGGACAAAAGACATAGCTGGCAAATACCCAAATCCAGCTTTCCCATCGTTCTAAGACTAAAATGTTATGCAGACGGAGAGCCCTGCTTGCCTTCTGTATGACCGGGACAGCACAGCCTTTAAGCAATGTGGTTTTCCATGTTTACCTCCAAACCTGATCAATAGATGAGTCATGCCTATTAAACAACTGTCTGCTGGCAGGCAGAGCTCACTGGCTTCTTTCAAACAACTCCAATGCCCTTCCTGTTCTCAGGCAAGTTTGTGCCAACGTGGGGGAGAAAACGCCACATGTATGAATCAGGGTGCTGTCTCTCAGTGTGGACCCTGTCTGTTTTACTGAAGGACTACTGGCCCTAACAGCAGATCAGTTTAAAAGTGAGACATGAAAACAGAAATAAAAGTTCTTATTAATTTCATTCCCATTTTTTACATTTTATAACTGAATTAATAATCAGCCCAAAGTGAAGGATAAATTCACACCATGGAATGGTGATAAAGCAGCGTTTTAAAACTTATACAGTATAAAAAGATATTGGTTCAAATTCAGTATGTATTTATTTAGTGCTCACTACGTGGTTATGTGTAATAAGACTATTGTCGAGTAATTCACAATCTAATGGAGAAGAAAAGGTAACTAAGATATGGCACATGCAGTATACTAAAGTGTATACTAAAGTCCTTCAGGGACACAGAGGAAACACGGAGTGTGGAAAGTACACATACCTACACACCCAACTGACTGTAATGTCAACATTTTTCCATGATCAAAGTTTACAAATGGGTCTTCATAAAACAAACTATCCTGAAAGAACCGTTGGCCACCTCAACATTTTGGATGCAATTCAGACAGCAGAAGAAAACTTAATGGGGCTGGAGAAAAGGCTTGAGACCATACCCCTGCAAGCAGAGGGCAATGGCAGTCCTCCCAAGATGCCATGGGTTTGGGGGGGAGAGATGTACAGGCACCCAGCAGCAGTTTGTTGTTAGCCACTGTCATGTCTAAAGAGGCGATGACAGCTTTGTAAAGGCAATGGTAAGGTACAATGAAATGGCTTCTCCTACTCTGCGAGAAGAAGGCCCTGACAAATGTTGTCTTTACTGAAGCAGTTTTCCTAAAGAGAAGAGAGAAAATTCCAGAATGACCAGAAGAACATGCCTGAGACACATTCGTTATTCTCGCTCAAGATCAGGAGGGCGTCTCACAGACTTGCCCCAGGCTTCTGTGGGCAACTGCTCTCCTCTGAGGTCCCAGCTTCTGGCAAAGCTAAAAGGAAGCAGCGTTCTGGCTGCTGACTTAAAGCAGGCAAGGCTACAGGCTTGCCTCTCGGTCCTAACTTTCCAGTAAGAAATGCTGGGCACAAACCCACACGAGCTCCTCGGGTACTGGACAGAGAACGAAGGAATAGAAATAAGAAATCATCGACTGTCAAAAGACAGTCTTCAAATGTCAGAGTCCTTCGGGTTACATTTCATGTTTTCAGAACATCACAGATGCAGGTTCAGTGGTTCCACAGTGATGCCTGTATTCTGTTTGCTCAAGGAAACACTCCCGTTAGCTCCTGTCTTTACAGAAGCCTCAGAAATGGTTTTACACATTTCCAGCCCTTTTAACATGTTAAACAACTACGATGCGTACATACCGATGTTTACATGTTACCGGATGTTCACAGATCTACACCCTAACTTCCAGCCCAGTTACAGTCTTGATAGTTTTGTTAAAAATTCATTTGTATAAATCAGTAATTTTGAACTACACTCAACTGTAAGGATAAATTAACCTGTGTTTACCACTGGGACAATCTCTACCATGTAAAAATAATGGTTTTTTTCTCATAGAAATTGTTTTCCTGAGTGTATATAAACCTATCCGTCTGTCTTAAACAAATAGTAGCTGAGGTTTTAGCTGTTTTATCATGATGTCCCTGAAAGAAACTAGCCCTTGCACTTACCAAAAAGATGTGTTCTTTGACCAGAATGACAGAGTAGTCTACACACTGTCTCATTCCAATGAGAACATGGGAAGGCTTCCCTTTTTCATGAGCACCAGAGTTGGAAGTGATGTGTTGCTTGTCCACCAAAGACGAAAACACGAGAAACCAGAAAGACCACATAGAGCACACTGTGAATCCCTCCTGGAGATGACACACTCCTAGACCAGCTCACCTGTGTTCTCTCATTGGTCTTCTGTCTAGACAGAAGCTCCTAGCTGTCAAGGATTTAGAGAAATGAGAATCACCTCGGTCAGCTCACTCTCAATAGACAAGCAGCACCAGAAGACCATATCACGCGTTCACCACAAACATCACTGTCATGGAAGCCAGCACAGTCGAAGCATGGAGACAGCCAAAACAGTGTAATTTACCTGTGAGCCTGCAGCTGCGTTATTGATCAGATGGTTGTTAGGGTGGGCAATCCAGAAAGTTGAAACAGCCCTGCAAGGCATTGTTGAAGGTGACTGAAACATTCTTCACCGAAACCTACCCCTTAAAATCTCCCCAGCAACAGTTTCCCCCAAAAGTCAAAGGGCTTGACCACCACCCAACTCACTGTCCAGTAATTACTCACATACAGTCTGTGGTAGGCACGGGCACGTAGTTTCCAAACACCCCGTCACGCATGATGGTGCACATGGAACTGTTCCTGTCCGTGGGGAGGAGAGTTCCTGGCTTGGTAAGAAGCCCCAGGTTATGGAACAAAATGTTTCTCTGTTCCACACCATCTTCCAAAAAGAAGCAATGACCTAGTGTGTCGAATCCAATGGTGTCTTTGATCTGCAGAAATGTAGGTGCATAAAGTCACTGGACACAGACTGCTTGGGGCTTCCGTAGAAAGTGATCATATAAGACAATTGTGGTTATTTAAGAAAAGACTAGGCTTCTACAGATGGAAAGACAGATTCTTCAGTAAGAGCAGGTTGAAGCACAGCCTGTGGTCAAACAGCTTACTTGTAGAAAATGGAGGCGTCGTGAGAATAAGGAGAGCTAACATTTCAATAACCGCTCCACGTCAGCACAATGCGAGGCTACTTACTAGCAAGCCACTGGTTCCATGCACAGTGATACACCTTGAAAAGCTATGGTGAATAGACAGGCCATCCACAGAGGCGGGATGTCTGTATCCGCCTTTAGAGTCTACGTCTCCGCACAGGTGAAAATGGACAGGATAGCGCCCCAGGTGCTGCTGGCCCATGTGTTTCATTTCCACGTAAGAAAGATGGACTGAAGTAAAATTCTTCTCTATCTATAAGGCAAAGTATTCCGAATCAAGTGGAATCCTTTCAGGACAGGAAAGAAGGAATAAGCATGCGTATATAGTATGTAAACAGAAGATGTCTACAGAGGAAATATCTTACAACATTTTGGGGGTTGGGGAGATGGATCAGTTGGTAGAATGTCTGCTATGGAAACGTAAGGGCTTGAGTCCAATCTCCAGCCCCATGTAAAGAGACAAGGGAGGGAGGTAAATGTCCGTGATTCCAGTACTGGGGAGGCAGATACAGGCAGTTTCAGGAGGCTTGCTGACCAGCCAGTCTAATAGGTGAGTCCTAGGTACCAATGAGACTCCATCTCAAAATCAAAGTGGATAACTCCTGAGAAACAACCCTTAAGAATGACTTCTGGCCTCCACAAACAGGCAGTGTACGTGTGAACACGCATATATACACACACGTACCCGCACCCCCACACAAGCATACATACACCAATAAAATAAGCACATTCATTTTCCTTTTATGTTTTACTAGAGCCTCACTTAATAACTGAGCACCTTAGGGGCTAGCAATGTAGCTCAGTCGTAGTGTTCAATTGCATTGTGGGAGGCCCCCAGTCGGATTCCCAGTACTGTGAAAGGGGAAAACCATAGTCAATGCTTCTTTGTACAGACTCAAGTTTCAAAGAGCCATGGGACTGACTTCTAATCGGAAATATGGAAAAATGAAACAGGGAAAATCATGCACTGCTTTCTAGGGGTGGGGGTGGGACAGGGTAGGATAGGGAGTTGTAGGGTGGGGCCGGGTTTGTTTTACTCCTCAGGCATTGCTATGTAGCCCTGGCTGGCCTGGCTGGTACTCAGTATGTAGCTCAGGCTGGCCTCATCATCATCTTTAGAGGAATCCTCCTACCTCAGCCTAGCAAGCCCTGGGATGACAGGTGTGCACCACTGCACCTACCTGCGTATTTTGTTCAAATCCACGTAAGACTCAACCGTGTCAGTAAGGCTACACATGATGAAGCCACCGCTAAACTAAAGGGGTCAGAACCTGAAGATCCACTTTGCCCCCCATAACCACAGACGAGAAAAAGATGAAAATTCCAACTGTGCTAATGGTGACTACTAAGTGTACACTGCTTTTCATCTTGACGCCAAGATGATTATTAAATCAGATCAGAGGCTCTCTATTTGGGTCATTCAGAGTCTTATTCCCTTTCATCTCTCTACCCTCCACCACAGCTTCTTAGCTACTGGATAGCTACTTATTTCTAACTCCTTACCAGTGTTCAGTTGGAAAAGCTCTTTTTCCCCTATGGGGAAATCTCCCCTGTGATGCGAAGCTGGAATACTCTCAATATCTTTAAGCACTGGGTCTTTCAACCACATAATTGAAAATAAAGCAGTAACTCTGCACCAGCATTTCTGAAGCCAGAGATTCAGAAGCAAAGCCAATAATCAAAGGCCACCCAACCCAGAAAGAGAGCTCAGACACTCGTAGCCAGATGTGGATCAGACCCCAAAACTGGCCACACAGAATACTGTCTGCCATAAGGTAACTGCTTGTTTTTCTCCAGAATAAAAATCTGCACACAATAAATTTTATAGAACCAGAGTTTGATTGTGCATATTAGTACTGTCGACCCTTTGGTAATATCAGCTTTTTAAGGAACCAGGAGATTCTGAGAAATTGCAGACCAAGTGCAACTTGGTGTTCTCTGTGAGACTGTGTAATTCATGATGTCTAACGTTAACAATTCTTCACAGAACAATTCTTAATGGATGAACTACAGCCCAGGCTACCTAAAGGCACAAAGTTCTTCGTGTGTGTGTGTGTGTGTGTGTGTGTGTGTGTGTGTGTGTGTGTGTGTTTAAGACAGGGTCTTACATAGTCCAGTACATTAGCCAAAGCTAGCCTTGAACTCCTTGATGCTTGATGTTCCTGGTTCAGCTTCTCAAGTTCTGGGATTATAGGTGTATACAACCACACCTTGCTCTCTTTTAGTTTCATTTGGTTTTGTTTTTAAACATTTTCTAATATTTAAAAAAGAATTACAATGTCTTTTCCATATCCATATATATGAATAACACCCACACAACACATATATACACACCCTGCCTAACTCCACCACTCAAAAGTTCCTTAGCAACTTAAACATGTCTCAGTACTTAGCTACTAGGCATCACAGAAGCCATCAAATCCTTTGACCAACCATCATGTGTCCTCCAAAGGTGTCATAATCGAAGAACTGGCACTGATTCTCGGCATAGCAGGAGGTCTCCATTTCTCCTTGGATCACAACGTTCCGGGTGAGAATTCCAACCTCAGCTCTCATGTCTATCCCGTCTATGATCTCACCGACATGCAGGAACTGCGGGGTCTCTGGTGATCCGGATGAAGGAAGGATAATGGGAGAACAAAGAAAAGAAGATGAGAAGCCACCCAGAAAAGCATTCTCCCTCATCTGACAATCTCAACACCTCAGAGATGACAGACGCCCAGAGGCAGGGATCTTACAGACTGTCAATCCACTGCTCGCCCAAAACCGGAACTCCTGCTGCTGCCCTCAGCCCCAGGCAGGGCCAGAGAGCTTGCTTCACCCTCTCTATCTAGCTCAGTCCTGCCATGGTTAGCACTAAAGGCATGGGACTGGCCTGACACCTTCTCCCTAAGTCTAGCCACCTGATGACCACAGGAAGAACCAAATGCCAGGGAATCTGAGAAATAAAGGTGTTTGCAGCTCTTGTTACAGGATGTCATGCTGTGCTTCCACCTCACACTGTGAGCCAGCATCTGCACACTAGCCAGTCTCTCTCTCTCTCTCTCTCTCTCTCTCTCTCTCTCTCTCTCTCTCTCTCTCTCTTTCTCACACACACACACACACACACACACACACACACACACATCTCTCTCCTGCTTACTGTCTTTTAAATAGCTACCTTTCCTGGAAATTTATAAGCAATTTCAAAAAAGTTTATTTTCTTCCTCTGATGTTTTTCTATTAAACTCAGGAAGGAGTGTGGGACTTTCCCCAGATAGTAATGATGGATAGTATCGCTGTAACTTGGGAGTTTCCTTTTTATTTCTGTGTGCCTGATATTATCAAAAAAGGGAAAAGTAGAAAACTGAATAAAACACAGAGGGAAAAAAAATGCCAACTCTAAACTAAGAATTCTACTTAACATTCTACTTACTAGTTTTCTAAAGCACAGTTTCAAACGTCAACATTCTTTACTCAAAAGCAAGCACATACTTTTTGAAGGGTGTCTGTAGCTTTTGCTCTGAGGCGTCACGGTATAATTGTGAGTACAGAGGTAAGAAAGCAATGGAAGGAAACAGCGTGCTAAAACCCAGAAGGGAAACACGGACCTTTGGGCAGGACCAGCGGGCAGAGGCAGGAGTGGGGATGAGGGCCTGGCACATGGCAGCCATTCTTTGCGCTCACAGCTCACAGTAAGCACCTCACAAGTCTGCTCTCTTCCAAAACCTGCACTACTCACAATCACAGCAGGAGAGGAAAGTCTCATCAAATTATCTTATCTGGTTCTATTTTAAATATGACTAACGATCTCTTTTCTTTTTTTAGTCAAGCAAGTAGAAATTCAAAGAATACTTTCTCTACTTAAGAGAGGCTGATATTAATGCCAGGCAGTGGTGATACATACCTTTAATCCTGGTGCTTGAGAGTCAGAGGCAGGAGATTCTCTGTGAGTTGGAGGCCAGCCTGGTCTACAAAGCAACAGTCCTAGTCTTTTTGGCAGCCAGGTCTACACAGAGAAACCCTGTCTTGAAAAAAAGAAAGAAAGAAAGAAAGAGAGAGAGAAAGAAAAAAAGAAAGAAAGAAAGAAAGAAGGGAGGGAGGGAGGACAGGCTAATATTAAAAATTAATTCCTTGTTAGTCAGGTTTACTAATACCTGACAAATAAATAAATAGTAAGAAACTAGGATGGACTTCAGAACACCAGTCTGCCCAGTGCTCATCCTTTCCTTTAATAAGGAAACGGAGACAGAGGAGCACCAATCACCTGCTCCGTCACACCCATGGTGGGAACACTGCCTGTAAGGGCAGCATTCTGTGTGTCACCCTCTGGAATCTCGCATTGGGTGCGCTTACCACTAAGCCCTTGAACAGGAATCAAAGACCAAGGAAAGAGTGTGTTCCTAAAGTCAAGTGAGGAGTCCAGTACCTTTAACTTTGACCTGAAAACGGCTGCACTCGGGACACGGGAGAAGAGTGAACTCCTCTGCTTGGTACATGGAATAGTCGGTGCTGGCAACCACAATTCGGTCTCCGGCTTCCCAGCTGCTAACATCATCCAACAGGTGAAGCTTCGCTCCATCTGCAATCTCCACCCGGAAACCCGAGAGAGAGATTCCTAAACAAACAAACAGGCATCAGGAGAAGTGCTTTCCAATGTACCTCAAGGCCCAGGAGTACCACTTTTGGTTATATACCCAAAGGATGCTCAATCATACCACAAGGCCATGTGCTCAACTATGATCATTGCAGCATTGTTTGTCCCAGCCAGAACCTGGAAACAACCTAAATGCCCCTCGACTGAAGAATGGAAAAGGAAAATGTGGTGCATTTACACAATGGAGTACTGCATAGCAGAAAAAAATAATGACATCTTGAAATTTGCAGGCAAATGGATGGGTCTAGAAATCATCATATTGAGTGAGGTAACACAGACCCAGAAAGACAAATATTATATTCATAAGTGGCTTTTAGACATAAAGCAAAGAAAAAATAGCCTACAATTCACAATCTCAGAGAACCCAGACAACAATGAGGACTCTAAAAGAGACATACATGGATCTAATGAACATGGGAAGTAGAAAAAGACAAGATCTCCCAGGAAAATTGGGAGCATGGGGACCATGAGAGAGGGTAGAAGGGGAGGGGAGAGGAAGTGAGGGGAGTGTAGAAAAACATATAGCTCAATAAAAATAATTAAAAAATAAAAAAGAAGTATTTTCTTTTAAAAAATATTTATTTATTTATTTATATTTATTATGTATGCAATATTCTGTCTGTGTGTATGTCTGCAGGCCAGAAGAGGGCACCAGACCTCATTACAGATGGTTGTGAGCCACCATGTGGTTGCTGAGAATTGAACTCAGAACCTTTGGAAGAGCAGGCAATGCTCTTAATCACTGAGCCATCTCTCCAGCCCCGAGAAGTATTTTCTTAAATAAATAACAAACAAGCAAATGAATGAATGAATGAATGAATGAATGAATACATGAGCACGTGTTCCTGAATTACAAATCAAAAACTAAAATAAGTACAATTCGGCCATTTTTCCCCTAATGCGAACCATGTACTAATTATTTGTCTCTAAATAATAAACATAAGAAAATATGGATTCTGGTCCCCAAAGGAAGAGAGCCCACACAATACCAGCCATGATACAAACTGTTATATCAGTAAACTATTCTTTAAAATTAGTCTGAAGATTCTCAGTGCTGACAGCCTTTGCTTACTTCCAGTATAGAACTGTAATACTGCCACACACCCTCGCCCCAAAGTAGTCACATGTACCAGGAACACATCACACTTGAACAGAAGCAGCCAGACACAGGAGAGGTCTGAAAGAAATGTCCAGTGGCTTTATTTGGTCCAGATCACCAGAAGCAACAGGACATCAGTGCCACCCTGTGCTAGGAATGAACGCATACTGCAAACATGCCTCATTGCTGGGCTTTGTGCATGCTTTAACCATTTCTTTCTAAAATTTATAAACAATGAAATCAGTTTCTCCAAGTTCTAGAGGCTGCAAGGATCCACGGTCTAGGCACCAATAAAGTCAGTAAAGGCTGGGCTCCTCTTGGACGCCACCTTCTCTCAGTTCCACATGGTGGAAGGGCAAACACAGTCCGCATTCTTTGCCTAGGATGAGTGTCTACTCTTGTTCACCAAACAAATTACTGTCTACCTCATTTATAAAATGTTGGGACACTCCTGGGGAAGAAGCCCAGTAAGTAGAACACCAGTCCAGCACACACACTGTGCCTGAATTTGGTCCCCCAGCACTGCAAACCGAGATGGCAAGACTTTAAAGACATCTGCGCCATCCTTGCTGGAAGTAACCTGTGCTCTGGGCTTGGGCAAGCACTGTTAGTACTTATACCTTCCTCATCCTTGCAAGGGGCTTTACGGCAGCAGGGTAAAGCCCCTCATGTACTCACTCACGACTCTCTCTTCTTCACAGTACAGGTCACAATTAGAGCCTGTCTGATTGACTGTGACCTTCGAGCACATGATTGTGACCTATCTGCCTTAACTCCTCTGGGGAATGACATACTGTAAATGATGGAAACTTCTGACTACCGATGGGTGGTATGGAAATTTGAAGGAGAATGGCCCGTGTGCTCAGACATCTGAATACTTGGTTCCCAGTTGCAGGAACTGTCTGGGAAAAACTAGGAGTGGAGGAAGTGTGTCATGGATTTTGAGCTTTCAAATGCCCATGCTATTAACAGTTTGCTCTCTCTGCCTCATGGTTGTATCAAGATGTGAACTCAGCTATTGCTCCCACCTGCTTGCCTGCTGCTACAGTCCCCACTAGGATGGTCACAGACTCAAACCCTCTGAAACTGTAAGCCCCAAAGTGATGTTTGACTTTTATAAATTGCCTTGGCCATGGCGGTTAATCATAACAATAAAATACTTATTTTTTTTTAGGCGGTCTCTCCTATACTTAGCCTTTGAAAAATCAAAGCTGGTATCTCACTGGGTAGAGAAATCCTAATCCACCATCTCTCTGGCTTACACAATGCAGTGTTGAAGCATTTACTGTTCCTACAATATCTGTCCTTTAAAAAATGTCATGAGCAAAAAGCTGCTCTCAGGGAAATGTGCATAGGATAGAAGACAGCTGCTTTACAAAATCGATAGATGAGAAAGATTCGCATTGGATAAATGCTTCTCCAGCATCATCTTAACCAGAAAGATGATGCTGATTCTCATGAACTGAAAAATATGGCTACTTGAGGTGGGAGGAAAAGAGACAGGAAATGTGGGCAAGAAACACGAACAATACGGTCTCACCATCTTAGTCGATAGCCAGATAAAGCCTAACCTGACCAAGTCATGAAGTCTGCCACTGGAGACCAATCGGCCCTGCCTGTGTATTTTCTGTAAAGTACACATGTGTATGCATACATGCAAATACAAGCATTCACACAAGTACCTAGTAAGCTTAGGGTACATTCTCAGTAAATTTCTTAGACTCATGTATACTAAGACAAATAACTCCAGAAATTATAATAGATTTTTATTTATAAAATTTTGTTTACAAATGAAAATGTTATAAATAAACAAAAAATTTTACTTATAACAGATTTTCATTTTCATATATCATATCCTTCCAAAAATAGAAATAGGACACTTAAGAACAAAGATCATCAGAAATCCTACCACAAATCATTACTCCAAAATTAAGGTTTTAATAAAATAAAATACTCCATAAATAGGAGTGATGATGAAATATTCAATTTTTTCACGTTAAATTTCAATACTTTTGTCCAAGATTCTATACTAAATAAATAACTTTTTATTTAAAAAGTCATTAGAATTTATTTCTCTTTAAAAAAAGTCAGAAAGGACTTGGGAACACTTTAGTGTTTGATAATTTCTCACTTTTTTCTAGGCTGAGGAAAAAACCCTGCCCACAACAATCTCTACCTGGCACTCCTCATTGACATCTAAAAGGAAGTGAGTTTAGTCTCCTGCTTCCTATGGAGAATTTCCACCCCTTCCAGAAAGCAAGAGTCACTGAGGAAGTCAGCCCATGGCAGATGGCAGGAGTTCCCACTTCTAGAAACAAGCAGCCAATGTGACGTGGAAATTAAGGTCCCTACACAGGAAGAGCTGACTCAACCCCTGCTGTAGTCGCCCCAGCCTGGAACTTTCCTGTAGACTGGGCTATTGCACACACACAGGACCAAACTCCAGCTAGGGCTGGTGTTTAACACCTGGGCCTGAGGCACTCTGGAGGCCGGGAGCAGGGCTGGGTCCAACTCTCCACCCATTGTAGGTACTTCTGCTCTTAAACCCACGTGGCTCAGAAGCAGTGAAGAGTTCTTGTCACATGTCAGAGATTCCATTTATTTAATTTTTTAAACATTTATTTATATGTATTTTTATTTTATGTGTATGAATATTTTGACTGCATGTATGTCTGTGTACCACATGTATGCCATGTCTACACGGGCCAGAAGAGAGCATGTCAGATCCTCTGGAACTGGCTTTACAGACAGTTGTAAATTGCCATGTGGGAGCCAGAAACTGAACACAGGTCTTCTGGAAGAGCACGGTTCTTTTAACCCTAAGCCATCTCTCTAGCCGTTCCCCCCATTTATTTGCTTTAAAACAGAACACTGTTTAATCACAATCATACAAAAGATTTTATTATGACCCAAGTCATATCTGTGGCAGCATCAGCATGTATTCAGTGCCTACATGTACTATGTTAAAACTTCACATGTGATACATATAGTATCCTTATCCTGTGTTTCTCTTCTTATCCACATTCTTCAAATGAGAAGACTAAGGTTTAGGAAGTGAATCCCATGTCTCTGATCAAAAGGAAGCAGAAGAACCAGAATGGGATCCCAGGCCTTCTATCAACAACTGTCCAAATTAATGAAAAATTGGTTTGGTTCACTGATGAGCAAACCTGGGCTGCAGATACAATAAGCATCTCTTAATTTTGCTCGGCTCACATTAATTTCATATCACACTTGCTTGGAAAGGCAGGGATTATAAAAAAGAGAGACAGGCAGGAGCCAATCTGTAACTAACGTGAAAAAAAAAAAAAGCCCTGGCAGCAAATGGGTAAATTAAAGAAATCTCAAAAAGCAGACAGCCCCAAATACCCAGTGTTAAGCTTTAGCCAAACAAATCACAGCAGCCTGGGCTACACAATGAGTGGCATGCAAGCCTGGGCCGTAGAGGGAGAGTCTGCTTAAAGAAAAACAAAGTTTTAAGGATTATTAAGACGTATATCTGAGATTACTAACTTTTTCCTGGTGCATTCCTAAAGGATGAGGTTCTAAAGACCATGGCAATGCAGAAGCAGACTCAGGCTGGCCAGAGGATCAGGTTCAAGGCTTTTGTCACTATTAGTGGCTACAGTGGTCATCATGTGGTCTTAGTATTATTTAGTGCTCCAAGGTGATAACCACTGCCATCCGAGAAGCCAAGCTTTCTATGGTCCCTCTGCAGAGAGGCTACTGAGCAACAAGACTGGCAAGTCCCATACTTCCATGCAAAGTTGTAGTCCGTTGTGGCTCTGTGTTGGTACAACTCACGCCTGCCCCCAGAGGCACCAGCATAGTCTCTGCTCCTGTGCCCAAGAAGCTACTGATGATGGCCAGTATTGATGACTGTTACACATCAGCCAGAGGCTGCACTTTACCTGGGCAACTTTGCCAAGGCCACCTTTGATGCCATCTCTAAAACCTACAGCTACCTGACCCCTGACCTCTGGAGAGAGACTGTGTTCACTAGGTCTCCTTATCAGGAGCATCTTATGAAAACCCACACCAGGGTCTCTGTTCAGAGGACCCAGGTTCCAGCTGTGGCTACCACATAAGGGTTTTTATACAAGAAAAGTTAAGTGAATTAAGTCTGTTAAAAAATAAATAAAAATAAAATTGAAAATCCTAGAATACTGTGAGCTGGAAAAAAATATTCTAAACAATATGGTTAAAATAATTTTTATGCTGCATTGCTCCTTTATTTTCCATTTGCCCATAAGATATTTAGATTATCAGAGGTGGGGCACTAAGTAACAGGGTGGGGATTTTCCCTCTGCAGGTGGCCAAAGGTAGCATTTACTGGCTCCTCTACATAAAGAGTCTAAGCAGATCATCACGTTCAATCACTGCGTACACCAACCAGATTGGCTCTGTTGGTCAAAGCCAAGAAACGAAGCTACTTCTATTACTTGTGTGGCTGTAATAAAAGACCCTGACAACAGCAATGTAAAGAAGGATTTGTTCCCTCACAGTCGGAGAGGATACTCCATCACAGTGGGGAACTCAAGGCAGCAGGAGCTTGAAGCAGCGGATCACACTGTGTCCGCCCACAGAGTGAAGAGAGGGCCAAACCCTGGGCAGGGAACAGTGCCATCCACAGTGGGTCAGTCTTGCTGCTTCCATAAACCTTGAAAGCTACTTCCTCAACCACCTGCATGCCCAGGAGACAGGGGTCTGTAGAACTCATCAAGCTGACAACCAAGATTAACCACCACACGACTTAATAAGACACTATGACTCAAGATTCAGAACATAGTCCAAGGAGGACTGCCTAACCTAAAATAGATCAGTAGCTAGTCCAGACTTCCTGAGTCTACAAGATCTAAGTTTAGTAGGAAAATCTGCCAAGACAGACAGATGTTTGAACACAGTAATGCCCCACCGCTATCTGTCTCAGTGCTTACCCGTGTCTCCCAGGGTTCAAACCACCTCTGCCTACCTTCAATCCATTCACTATAAGCTGTCACGGAGAACTTCTGGCCATCCAAGGTGTAAAATTCTCCTTGAGCCAGAGCCTTCCCGCCAGTGCTGTGGTTTTCATAGTTCCTCACAGATTCGTTGCAGGAAGAACTTCCACCATCAATGACGCCAACTAAAGCCCAAGCTTGCCTAGAAGGAAGACAGCAAGCACATCTGGTTATCTGCCAGAGATACGCCCCGAGCCTCGGAGCGGACATGGATAGCAAGGGAGACTGCTTTTCAACATCTGTACTTCATTTCCCACTCCTCCCGGGAGGCTGCAGTTTCCAGGCTTTTGCTGAAGCCGCTGCTGTCACAGAGGCAAATTCACCTGATTTTCACAAACTTGTTTTTCCAGCTTTGTCACAGGTAAAGCAGGGATGACTACAGCATCGGTTAATCACGGACTTCCTTCCTGGACACCCACACGCGAGCATGTGTCATTGTAGACATGATCGCTTGCTGTCTCCTAAAAAAAGACTGCAATCTGCTCTCCTGTAGTATTTGGTGGTTGTTTTTGTTTTGGGGACAGGGTCTTGGGTAACCCAGGCTAGCACCGAATTATGTCGCTGAGGGAATGATCTTAAATTCCAGACCCTCTAGCCTCCACAACCAAAGTGCTGGGGCTGCCATCACACCTGCTTCTCAATTTGTTTTGTTTTTGTTTGGTTGACTTCATGATATCACTAGGGATAGAGCTCATGGCCTGAAAGCTTTAAAAGTTAATGCTGGGGGTCTGAGTACCTGAATGTTCAGGTAGACTAACTCACACTGAGGTAAACCGTGGCTCTCAAGCCTTAGCAGTAGAACAACCTGAGGGAGGAATGCCTAATCAGATCGCTGCCCCACTCTGCTGCCACCACAGTCTGAGAGTCAGAGGGTCAGAGAATCTGCATGTCTAGCAAATATCCCAGTGATGCCGAATGATGCTCCTAACCGTAGTCTGAGAACTCTCAGGGTCTAGGGAGTGGGTTCCATCAGTAGAGAAGCTGCTGGAAAGGCAGAAAACCTAAATTCAGATTCCCGGCACCTTATAAAAGGCAGGGCCCAGTGGCACACATGGGTGATCCTACTATTATAGAGGCAGACACTGGCAGATCACTATAGCTTCCTGACTAGTTACCCTACACAAATCTATGGACTCCAGGTTCAGTGGAAGGAAGGTCTTATCTTAAAATATGAAATGGAAAGCAATTGAGGAAACCCCAAAGGTTGTCCAAGGGCCTAACCACACACACCCACACCCACACACACCCTAATCTAGAGGTCAAAGTTTACAGCAGTAATTATCACTCTTGTCTTGGGTACTACTCTCTGAAAACATGATCTAAGACAACCTGGGCATTACCAGTTTTTAGTGTCTGTGCATTTAGGCACAGTTGAGAATCACTAAGTACAAAGTTTCTAAACATCCTTAAAACCACAGAATTGTTAGCCAACAAATCTCAATTAAAAAAAACAAAAAAAAAAAAAACAATTACCTGTAGAAAGCAAAGTGTTTCTAAAATGTCAAAATGGACTCGCCCCAGCTCGTGTCCAAAGTTTGTCAAAGAAAAAAAGTATAGCAACAAAAGCCAGAAAACTTTTTTTAAGCCTCCTGGTTCAAAACATGAAAAGAAAAAAATGTAAATTTCATACTTTGAGAAGAAAAATACTAAATGTAATCTATGCCAGACAGATGGCTAGATGCTCAGATAAAAAGTTCACTAAAGCAAGCCTCCAGCCTTCCAAGTCCCACAGCTGCCCCTGTGGGGATTAGGGGCTGAGAACCAGTCAGAGCTGTTTCTAGCCCTTGATACAGCAGAAAGGATCAAACAAAGAGTGTCTCAACTATTATCTCCCAGTAGCGAGGAGAGGAAGAATGTCAGAGGCTCCCTTTCCTGCCCAGAACTGCCTCAGCAACTACCAAACAATGTTCTGTTCTATTAACATTATCTCAAGAACACTCCCGCTTCCTCCTCCACTTGTGGGAAATTTCACTGCGCTAGCACCCAGTGCTCAAGAGGTACCTGCTTATGTACACTGGAGGTAATGTCAATACAACGGAAGCTGGTGTACACCATTCTAACTTCTCCATTAGGTGAGTGGTGATGTGTTAAAGGAAATTTAGAAAGCAGTTCAGTAGGGGGGAAAAGCAAAGTCAAGACAGTCACCACTGGTGACACAAGATCAGAAGCACTGAGGACATGGGGGAACAGAAGCCACTGCTGTCACAGCTACACCAGGAAGCATAGCAGGTACTCTGTGGTGTGGAATATTAGCTCAAGATGTGTTACTTTCTTGCTGTGACCTCTAAATGCTATGGAACATTTGTTGAATGGTGCAAAGATGTGTTGCATTCTTTTATGTTACATTTGTTTAATTTTGTGAAGCTGTGTTTCTTTGCCTGTCTAAAAACACCTGACTGGTCTAATAAAGAGGTGAACAGCCAATAGCGAGGCAGGAGAGAGACTAGGCGGGGCTGACAGGCAGAGAGAATAAATAGAAGGGGAACTCTGGGAAGAAGAGATCAAGAGATCAGGGGCTGGGCACCCAGCTACACAGCAAGCCATGGAGCAAGAAGTAAAGAAAGGTACATAGGATAAACATAAAAGCCCAGAGGCAAAAGATAGATGGGATAATTGAAGAAAAGCAGACAACAAACAAGCCAAGCTAAGGCTGGGCATTTAAAAGTAAGAATAAGCCAGGCGGTGGTGGCACACACCTTTAATCCCAGCACTTGGGAGACAGAGACAGGCGGATCTCTGTGAGTTTGAGGCCAACCTAGGCTATAGAGCGAGTTCCAGGACAGGCTCCAAAGCTACAGAGAAACTCTGTCTCAAAATAAACCCTGTCTCAAAACAAACAAATAAATAGAAGTAAGAATAAGCCTCCGTCCGTGATTTATTTGGGAGCTGAGTGGTCAGCCCTCCAAAGAGCGAAAGAGAAAAGAGTAAAAAAACGAAGCAACTGCAACTCTGATTCGGAGCGTCAAGGTCCCCCAAAAGGCCCACGTATTGAAGGCTTATTTTCCAGCCCATAGAGCTATTAAAGAGCAGCTGGACCTTTAGGAGGTAGTGGGGAGAGAGGCCTTAGGGTGGCCAGCTAAGAGCTGCGGAGAAGTTAAGAGCACTGGCTGTTCTTTTTGAAGACCAACCCTAAGTTATCTGCACTACAGAAGCGGCTCACAACCTAGCTCCATGGGATCTGACACCCTCTTTTTATGCCTGTACATACTCACACACATACACACACATTTACACATATACACACTACAAACACACACACTACACCACACACACTCACACACAGATCACTGGGGGCATTCTCCATCAGGGCTTATGGCACTATACGCATATATACACACACACACAAACACACACACACACACACACACACACACGGATCACTAGAGCCATGCCCCAGCAGGACTTCTGGCACTACACACACATGCACGCACACGCACAGATCACTGGGGCATGCCCTGGCAAGCCAGGCCCTCTTCTCACTCTACCTCCTCAGCACTATGGGGCAACCCATTATCATGACTGTGATGTTCTCTGCCTTGCCACAGACTAAAGCCACTGGCCCAAGTGACCATGGACTGAACTCTCTCAAACTGTGAGTAATCTCTCCTCCCAAGCTAATAGTCTTGAATATTTATTTTGTCACGGTTACTGAAAGCTGACTAACACAACGGACATGTACCTTTATCAAGAGTATGTTTCTACTCCTGGTCTAACCATTATAAGAATGGTGCATGCGCACATCAGTAGATGGGTAAAGGAACCGTTACAGAAACACATCTTATAACAGGTCCGAGCTGGAAAGGCATTCTGATATCCACAAGAAACTGCAATATATTCATTCAATAGAAAAGAAACAATGGTGGAAGCTGGGCATAGTGGCGCACGCCTTTAATCCCAGGACTCGGGAGGTAGAGGCAGGTGAATCTCTGTGAGTTCGAGACCAGCCTGGTCTATATAGTGAGTTCCAGGACAGCCAGAACTACACAATGAAAGCCCTGTCTCAGGAAAATAAATATAAAAAAAAATATATAAACAAACAATGGTGAAAAAGCCTGCCCTATGTGTTACAATATGAACAGCGCTCATGAGGTGAGCAAAAATAGCCAGACACAAACTATTTAGTCTGCTACCATTTCTATGAAGCTCGAAAGAGGACTAACCTAAACCCTGGCGCGCTCCCTAGCTCAGGAGGACACAGTCATCGGAGGGGAAGGAACGATCGGTGCACAGCAGTGGGGGCAGGAGGGCTATGAGGTGCTCCTGATGTTGTGTTTCTTGGCCTGGGTGGCGACTACAGAAGGACCGTCTTGTGATCCACCATTAGGCCTCCCATTCCTATTACAGCCCTTCTCCATTCGTGTTCTCAGAGGAAACCCTCGGAGGCTTTGCTCATGCTCGCCTGTGTCTAGACCTCCGTTCTTGGCTGCCTATGCTGCACACTGCTCTAATTCCTGGAGGCCCCCTGCCTCTGGAGCATGCCTGTGGCCCATGCCAGCTTTCAGCTGTTGGTTTTCTGTCTTGTGTTTTGACATCTCATAAGAACACGTGAATAAGAAGCAATTCAAGATGGTAATAGACCTCTTTTCTTCACTACATTATCTTCAAGGCTTTCTGTAGATATAGCATTGTGCCCAAAGGAAATTTCCGCATGCAGTTTTGAGGCCCTCTCACTTCTGACATTTCCCAGTGTGCCTAAGAACATTCAGTAGAATTACCTATGGGTTTTTTTTTTTTATCTTCCTTTCTTCCTTCCTTCCCTCCTTCCCTCTCTTCTTTCTTTCTTCCTTCCTTTCTTCCTTTCTTTCTTTAATTAAATGGTGACCCGGTTACTTCCTCACCTCCAGACAGCATTAGGAATTCCAGGGTGATGAGTAGAGACTCTTCCAGAGAATTAGTAGAGATAACTTCTGTACAAAGGATTAGCTTAGCTCTCCAGCTTTTGGCTGCCTCTCCTGTGCCGGAATGACAGAACTGAGCCAATGAAGCGAGTGGAATCAAAATAGCACGTAAAGGATTCCAATCAAATTAGCACGCAAAAGATTCCAAAAGAGAAAGAAACAGAAACCTAAGCATGCCTGCTACCCCTCAGGGCTTTTATGACAGGCTTTCTGTGGACTGGTGCCCTAAGCTCTCAGCTGCTCAGTGGTCTCAATTAGCCTAGGCTCCAGAATCTTCAGAAGGTAATGGGAAGAGGAAGTCTCTTCAGAGGCAAATTATCTTCACTCTGCCCAGGGTTTTTCAGAACCACATCCCTGTGCTTTCCACTGGCCCTAGAGACAATTCACAGAGGGCTTCATAAACCAAAGCCAAGAATGTTCTGTGTACCACATCTAACAGTTAAATCTGTGGTTCAAACAAAAGGCAACCTGATGCACCAATAGGAAAGGCCCTTGGGAGTGGCCGTGCAGCCAGCGAAATGAGCAGCAGCTGTCTGTGGTTGTCTGCCCACCTTCTTCTCTGCTTTCACAGGAGACAGACTCTACCGCAGGGCTGGGAAGAGAGGAACAAGGTCTACCTACCTGTAGCTCAGCCCTTGGATCAGCTTACTTCCCAACCGGTCCTGGATCATCTGGATTGTTCCCTGTAACAGGCTCTTGACTGCTGAATCTCCAACAGCAATAGCTACAATCCGACCGGGATCCTGAGCTCTCAAAAATTCCTGAAGTCGCCTGCTCTCATTGTGGTACTCGTGGGTATCAAACTTCTCATTTTCCAAAACTCTGGCTGTGTCTTGGTCAATGACCCTCACATTAAGGCCCCGGGAAAAGTCCTTTTCAAAGGCATAGGAGCCAAAGGGCAAGCCTGAGGAATGCAGAGTCCTTGCCAACATCGTCCATGACGTCCTCCGTGCCCCATGTAACTCCAGTGTCCCGCCAGCCTCCACGCCAATAAACTTTTTGCCAAATGTTGGCATACTTTCACCTTCATCTGATTTGCCATACAAGGTAATTGTCGCTTTGGATCTATAGCGGCATTTTTCTGCTCCAATATGAAGCGCCCCACCATCCTGGATCAGGATGTAACGAGTCCTCAAGGTAACGTTTCTGGATCCGTCTTCAGCATCCCCAAACACAAGCAGTCCTGCAAGGAGCAACACCACTTGAACCTTTGCAACTGTGTTCTAGCTAGCAGATGGGGATCACTGGGGGTGGTCCAGGAGGGTGACTGGCCCCCTGGTTCCAATCCCAGTTGTTTCCTGGCTGCCACCATGATGTGACCAGCTGCAAGCTCCTTAGAGGAAGAGGCACCAGTCTCCATGTCTTCCCTGCCATTGTGAACGGCACCCTTTGGAGCTCTGAGTCAAAATAAAGGCTCTTAAGGCACTCCTGTAAGCGCTTAATGCAGCAAAGAGAAAAACTGGGCATCCCTTTGTCTTTTATCTTTCTTTCTTCAGATAAAATCCACTACGGATCTACTATATGAGGAACAGCAAACGACCCCCACATCACAGAGCACCCATGGGGCCCCCACAGACAGGGACTGTTACCTACCCCCATCCTGAATGACTATAGAATCCACTGTAGCATCTGAGGTCAGGCGGAACATATCTCCCTCCTTGATAACAACATGTTTTGCAGAATCTTGTCCTGGATCCCAGTTCCTGAGACGAGGGTTTTGATCTGGACAATTCTCTACAAAACAAAAACAACACACCCCTGATACAGAACCCAGTCCAACAAAGTACAAGGAAACCACATGACCAGCCAAGCCCAAGAATTACTGTCACTGAACACAGATTTGCATGGAAAATGCAGAGGCACTGATCTCCTGCCTCTGGAGTGGGAATCCCACCCCTTCCCAAATACAAGAGGTATGAACTCTTTTCTTCACTATATTAAAAAAAGACGTTGGCACAAAATCAAGTCATCACCTGGTTCAGACCAGACTTCACAAGATAAAAATGAAGTTCCCCTGACTACCTACTTTGGAAACAACAGTAATTTCTCTTGGACCCACACTGTAATGCTGTTTTTAGAGAAGAAAATCATAGGCTGGCAATGGAGCTCACTAACATAGTGCTAGCTTATCATGACTGAGGTTCTGGATTTGATTCCTATAATCTCAAACAGACAGACCGACAGACAGACTGACACACATTCTCTCTCTCTCTCTCTCTCTCTCTCTCTCTCTCTCTCTCTCTCTCAAAATACCTTGACTAATGGAAAGAGAAATTGCAGAAATTTCCAACGAGCGTGTTAGATATCCAAAAGTTCCTTCCTAAACACAGAGATCAAGGAGGCAGAAACAGCACCTCTTTCCCCACATGTACACTTTCCCAACGGAACGACAGAAGGGAAGTGGCCAAAACAATGACTTCTCATTTTGAGAGATGAGGAAATTGCAGAGCAGAGAAGCCAACACAAAGATTAGTTAGCAAGTTGAGTGATGTGGAGGTTCCGCCTGAAGAAATGAGATTCCCGCGCTTGTAATCTTCCGTTACCAGAACTGTAACTTGCCTCTTGAATAGTAGATAAAAAAAATGATGGCTGTTTGTGTATGAGATACTTCTAGGGGAAAGAAAAATCATAGCTTCACTTTTGATCAGCTAACAACTCATGATTTGCTGGAGATTTTTGTCCACTCTGTAGCAGAAATTTTAAATCTTGTAAAGTTCAGATGGGGGCGGGCATATTTCTACAAGTCTATACACCAGCCTGGGAGAAAAGCCAGCATGTGTGAAATAAAGAAATGATCAATAATGTGGTCCTTAATTTATAAGTGTCCTCAGGCAAAGGAAGAAAAAGCTGGAGGTACTAAGGCAGCTCTATAGATTCAGACCCCCGAGGGGTGGAACTTAAAAACGAAGAGCATGAATAGACAAGAATACAAGAAATGCTGGGACTGGGAAATGGAACAATGAACAAGGCTTAAGAGCATGGAGTTTGGGACCCGCTCTCAGAGTTTGGGTCCCAGCACCCACATCTGGCTCACAACTGCCTACAACTACAGTTTCAAGGGATCCAATGCCCTCTTCTGACCTCTGTGATCAACCCTCATATGTGGCATTCACTCACGCAGATATACACACATAAGCTTAATTAAAAACAATAAAAATAAACCTATTTTAAAAATACATGTATCTATGTATATACATCCCACCAACCTAGTCCATTGGTTACTCAGGTCACCCTGTGTTTAAATTAAGCAGAGTCAGGAAGGAGTGACATGTGCTTGAGGACAACAAGAAACACTGTGCCGAGGCTGACGGCCCCTCTGTGAAAGCAGAGACCACTGGTAAGGAAGACAGCATTCTAAATTTGCCTTTTGAACCCGAGCATCCCATGCGGTAATCTCCATACACTGTCGCTCTGAAGTAAGAGCAAGTAGAATTAAATTAGTCTCGCTAACTAGGGCCTTGGCAAGTATTCGATGGGGTTATTTTTCTCATACCAGATCTATAATTACTATTTAACTCTTCACATAGTTTATTAAACCATTAAACTGAAGGCAACCCTTGGAGCTGGCAATGTAGCTTGGTGGTAGAAATGCTTGTTTAGCACAAAGGCCAGAGTTCAGTCCCCAGCCCTACAGAAAATCAAATGACTTCTCTTCAGCATCCCTATTTTCCTCATAAAGCCTAGAGCCGGAATTCTCCAGAGTGGAAGAGAAGAAGCAAAGGTCACATGTTACAAGCTACTGAGAAGGACTTCCATCTGTGGAGACCCGAAGCCCACTGTAGGAGTTACGCAATTTTTCAGAACTGCTTGCAATTAATTCCTAGACAGCACACTCCATCAAAACTACCACCCAAAAAATTCCAGTAAAATAAAATAAGAAAATGTGTGGAATCTTTAAAAAGCAACTCTGCCAGCCCCCACTCCGAGGCTGGCCCACTCGTGGAGTAAGCACATTTGCAACAGCAAAAGCCACAGTGGGGCTGACCATAAAACACCTCAGCCCCCGAGGTCTCCAGCAATCGCCTCCGCTTGCATCGCCTGCATGGGGAGCTAAAGAACACTGACTCAGGGGCCACACTTGGAGCCCAGTGTTTTCTAGATAGGCTAAGAAAATACCAAGGAAAGCCACAGATTGCAGCTCTGATTTCCCACTAGTTAGCTTCCCGCTCCTGATGAGTATTTGGAAAATGTGAATCAGAACTTGGTTATTGTGTTTGGAACCGGGAATAGAAAGCCAATACTACATGCAAGGGAAATCAATGTTATAAATTCACAGTGTAGCCAACTGGCTTGGTCATCTCTCTCACTCCTGTTTATTCTTTTAGAATTGCTGGTAACTTACTTCCCCTCCAGGACCTTAAAATTGGCAAAATCCCTAAAGTACCCCGAAAACCAAAATAAAATAATATTTGTAAGTTTTATAAAGGGCAAAGGGTGCCTTAACTGTTACACTATTATATCCAGTTAAGGAGAATTCTACTCAGACAAAAATCTGTAGTAAATTTTGTCAAAAAAAAAAAAAAAAATGGGGTACTTAACTCAGGTTGTAATGGCCTAGCCCTCTATGTCACAGCCCTGGGGTCTCTGAGTTTTCGATCATTCCACGGGCACTTCGATGAAGCTGCTGTTTGTTGAAAACATATTGAAGTTGATGGGCAACAAGTTTCTCCAAACCAATCAAAATAAATGTATTACCATAAATATTCTTTCTCTCTCTCCCTCTGTGTGTTTGTGTATGTATGTGTGTGCATGTGTCTGAGGAGTGGGGAGTGGGTAACACATGCACGTGGAGGCAAGAGAGGAGCCCACAGAGTTACTCCTCAGTCAGGCTAGGCAGGCTCCATTCAGTCTCAGGAATCCCCCTGATTTCATCTTCCCAGCGCTGGGATTACAAACACATGCGACCAGTTCTAGTTTTAAGATCTTTTTTTTTACTATTATTTATGTGTATGTTTGTGAACGGACGTCATGTGCATGCAGGTGTTCAAAGAAACCAGAAGAACCCTGTTGGAGCCCCTAGAGCTAACGTGGTTGTGACCCGCTGTCCCGCCGCTCATAGGTTCTGGGAACTAAACTCAGATTCTCACCAACTCAGCACTGATCACTACATTTCTGACCTGCCTTCTTGAAGAGTAAAAATCATTTAAGAAACTAAAGCTTCCTACATAATATTCATCTATGAACTGATTGGGTAGTGCTGGGCAAATACATCAACTTACATATATAAATATATTTCTTCTAAGGATACACTTTATAAAAAAGCATTTAAAACTTTTTGCAGTGTTCACCAAGTCTGTTTCAAAGCACAAAACAATTTTTTTTACTTACTTGTCTGTTTTTTAAATGAAGTCCACTTTATCACTGTATGTATGAGCAAATAAACTCACTGCAATCCAGAACTCGCAGCTCCCACAAAGTACAGTCCTGCACTCCCACGGGAATTAGCAAAGACTCTGAAGAGCATTTTAAGAGATGCTCCAAGAACAACTTGAGCCCTGAGACACAGTGTGGGGCCAAAAATGCTGAGAAAGCCAAGCCCTCCCATTTACAATTTCCCACAGATTCGTCGAACAACTGCTCCCATTCATAAGACGTCACACCCCATCCTACCGTGCATCAGGGTGTTAGAGCCAGCCTAAGCAACAAGAGGTTTCTTTTTGTTTTGTTTTGTTTTAAAGTATTCTACCTCCGCTCCTTAGCTCTTCTTTTGGACCATGCTCTATGTGCGTGCGTGCACAATGCCATGGGCACGCGGTACGTACCATCTGGAGCGTATTTTGAGGATATTCCCAAAATGACTGCAAGCGCCACAAAAAACGAGAAGCTGGTTATAGCGAAGCAGATGAAGGTGTTCTTGTGTCTCTGCTGCTTTCGGTCCTCCCTTGGCGTTTGCTGCTCCTCCGGGGAGAAAGCAAAAGTTGTTGGGGCTTCTTGGCTGGTGGAGGTCAATTTGGCTGAAGCGTGGTTCTTTGGAGGAGGAGGAGGCCGTAACGGAACCACTTTCCCAGGAACATAACCAGGTGAGCGATGGCCATTTCCGTTCTGAGGTTGCAGGAAAGCAGGGGAGTGTCCCCTGGAGCCAGCAGCATACATGATACCTTGTCACTGTAAAAAGGAAAAGGTTTTAAATGCGTACCCTGGTTTTGAGGCAGAGTCCTGTAGATCCGGGGGGGCTGGAACTTAGTATGTTAACCAGGCTAGCCTCAAACAAATCTACAAGTAGGCAACCTTAGCCCCATTTTGTTCGTGAAAAAGCTGAGCCCGAGAAAGAGATTCACACCAGCCCAGGCCCTGACTCTAAAGATCAGGCTCTTAACAATTTATGAAGGCATAATCAGAACCCAACAGGCCTCAACAGCATGTTAATCTCTGGAATCTTCCATGAATAAATTCACTCGGCTAATGATACAGGATGATTTTTTTAGGTGAGAAAAACTGACACACACACACACAAAGGACTTCCTCTTCGTGTTCATTATTGTTAGCACTAAGAACAAGTTGTAATTGAAACTGTTAATTTCGTAGGAAGAAGGGAGGGAAGAGCCAGCTAGCTCCACCATACAATGTCTTGCTACGGTAACTGTTGATAACTCTGATGTGCTCAACAGCTTCAGAAATATGACACCCAAACTCCTCCATTACATTCTTTCCAGAGTATCCCGAGTCACCTGACTTCATCCAATACCCTCACAACAAATTCCCCATGTCTACTACCAAATAAAGGACAAGAATTTAGTTGTACAGGGACCTCCAGATTGCTCTAAACCATCAACAAACCCATTAAACATAAAATGGCCCACTTAGCAGGGTTTCCAGTACCCAAATGACATGAAAATTAATGGGGAACACAAAGAAAGTCTAATCAGGAATTGATCATGAGTTTACATGAGGCAAAAATCATTCTCCAAGTCGGTGTTTCTGCCAAAATGATGTCTATGGGGCTTGATATGTGAATTAAAATCATTGTTTAGATAAAGCTTAAAGTCATTATTTAGATGAAAATTATTTGTCACTTCAGACAAAGAAAACTCAATGACATCCAAGGTACTATTGAGGAAACTGCTGTATGTTCCAAGCAGCAGACGCAAACAATAAACACAGCCAAGCAGAGTGTGACCTCCTGCATTAACAAAGAAAGGGACAGAGAAGATGTTCCTGAGTGCCAGGTTCACGGGAGGGGACACAACTGTCATGATCTGCTGTGAAAGGGGTGGGATAGATGTCCCTTGAGCTTCTGTCTTTCTGCCTCATTGTCTCGGGGTGAGAAGGGCCGGTGCTATTTATCAAGCTGAAGAGCTCTTTCGGGAGATAATGTGCCACACCAGATGTAGCCACAAAAAAAACAAAAAGCAGTGAGAGGCTCAGGGGATCACCAGTCCTCTGGAAATAACAGAATAACAAGCCCATCAGTGTCACAAAACGGCAACTTAACATGGAAACTCAGAAGGCATCCGCCATAAATGAATCCTGAATCCATTAGCCCACTGGCTGAAAACGCAAAATGAGCCACCATTCTTGTCCTCAAAAGTAAGCTATTACTTCCATGATATTTTGGAATAAAAAAAAAATGCAAAAAAAAAAATCTTATTTCCAATTCATAAAAATCATTAAAATTATAAAACAGAAACATGTTTCCTTCAGGTTTCATTCCACATTGATGGGTTTACTCTAGACATGGTACTATGAATACATTACTTTAAAAAATATCGATTGCCACTTAGGGATGTAAATTATTCATGAAAAATGGCGTCCCACTAACTCAGGAAGCAGCGGTGCTGAGACTGTCATGAGAGAAATGATGAGGGTCAGACAAAAGCATTGCAGGCCAAGACATCCATCTCCCAACTCAGTTTTAAGTCACTTGTTTGGAAGATTAAGGTATAATTCTCCCAGTAAATACTGCCAAATTGGGTTCAGCCTCCCAAACTCTCAACAACAGCTACTTAATCCTGAAAATCCTATAGCAAAAGGGCACTGAAGTTTCCTCTGCCTTCCAGCTTCAGTGCGAGATCAGGCCCAGTCTGGGTTTTACTGGGGCCGCAAGCTTCACGGTAACAGTGTGTGCTGGCATCACCCGTCACTTCTTTCTATTTATTTTTATTTGATGGGCATTGTTCTTATCTTTTGTTCTGTTTTGTTCTTTGCCTGTATGTATATCTGTGTGAGGGTGTCAGATCTTGGAGTTACAGACAGTTGTTAGTCCCTAGGTCCTCTGGAAGAGCATTTAGTGATCTTAACCGCTGAGCCATTTCTCCAGCCCTTGTCCACAGTAATTTCCCATTTAACCCTTCAATATCCTCAAGGCTCTGAGAAACTTACCTAATCTGTTTCACTGATTGCAGCTGGAAGAAACTAAGAACATTATCTCAAGAGAAAAAAATTCATTCTTGTTTAACTTTTACAAAATACAGTTCTAAGCCACAGTCTGCTGACTGATGGGTTGAGTCACATCTGCAAGCAGGAATTCTACAAACTAGCTATAATAGGTTCAGTCACAGAGTATGAAATGCAGGAGACACGGGGGAAAACAAGTGGAAAACTTTCCCTTCCACTTCATGCTGACAGGAAGAAATGATGAGACAGACCAAAGGGAAAGTCCTCTGTACACGGAGACAGCAGGTGCACACTCAAGTGCTTATCACAGGCTGATGGAGGACACTTGCTCCCAGTCGGTATCAGTCTCCTAAATCACCCTCCTACCCACTGCAGAGGCTCCCGCCGTCCTTCATCAGACATGCACACACCCAGTCATACAGAACACTCAGTAAGAAGCCAAATGCCAGGCATATGGCGCACGCCTTTAATCCCACACACACTCAAGAGGCAGAGGCAGGTGGATCTGTGTGAGTCCAAAGCCAGCCTGGTCTACAGCGTGAGATTCAGGATACCCAAGGCTACACAGAGAAACACTCTCTCGAGGGGAAAAAAAAAAAAGAATGCAATCCCTTTGCCTTGTTTACACTCTTTCAAGTTCCTCCTTTAATTTGTGTGTGTGTGTGCTGGGATTAAGGACATGTGTCACCACTGCCCAGCTCCCACTATAATTTTAAAGAGAACCGATTTTTTTTTTATTTTTTTTTTTTTTTTTGGTTTTGATTTTGGTATGAGTGCTCTGTCTGTGTGTATGCCAGCATGCCATGAGCGGGCATCAGCTCCCATTATAGATGGTTGTGAGCTGCCATGTGGGTGCTAGGGATTGAACTCAGCAACTGAAGGGTAGCCAGTGCTCTTAACCACTGGGCCATCTCTCCAGTCCCAAGAAAATCTAAATAGAAACTTTAGGCTTGTAGAAACAATCACAACATCAGCATAATCCAATCAAAGATTTCTTGAGCAGGGTAATGAGCTTTGAAACAACAGTCAACTAAGTAGTCAACAATCTTTGTTTCTGAGACTGTCTGCACAACTCTTAAAATCTGGCTCGGCAATCTTTCTCTTCTATTAAGATCTTAGGAAATTTCTTCAATGTAATCACTGTTGTGTCTAAAAAGAAGTAAAAACAAACAACAAAGAGTAAAATATTTCAGAAAAGAGGTATACATAAATTATAAAAGCAAATACATTTTACTATAGTCATCTGAACTTCTGACCCAGTCAAGCTGTTGGCTCCCAGCTGCTTTGAATTTTCAATTAAGATTCTATATTCTCAACTTCCTGTCTTAGAAAGAGGCATGACAAAGAGAACATCAAAATGACATTCAGGTTTGTATGTGGTTTAGTTTAAAGGGATAATGTTATGGGGTCTCATTTAATTTGTCTTTACATGGAGATTGTCCCTGCTGCTAAACAATGAGTTCAGGCTTGAACACACAAAACAGCTCAATAAGAAATAAACTTAGGGACTGGAGAGATGGCTCAGAGATTAAGAGTACTGACTGTTCTTCCAGAGGTCCCGAGTTCAATTCCCAGCAACCACATGGTGGCTCACAACCATCTATAAAGAGATGTGGTGCCCTCTTTTAGCCTGCAGGCCAACAAGCAAACAGAACGCTCTACACAAAATAAATAAATAAATCTTAAAAAAAAAAAAAAAAAAAGTAAAGAAAAAAGAAATAAACTTAGAGCCAGTGGTGGCACACGCCTTTAATCTCAGCACTCAGTAGGCAGAGGCAGTTGGACCTCTGTGAGTTCAAGGTCAGCCTGGCCTCCAAAGTGAATTCTAGGACAACCAGGGTTTTACACACACACACACACACACACAGAAAGAGAGAGAGAGAGAGAGGAGAGAGAGACAGACAGACAGACAGACAGAAGAAATAAACAGCACCCAAAAACTTTTTAGAACCTTTAATTTTTCAAACTTCCAAGTACATACTTAAATGTCATCAAAGTCATAAAAATTATGTATTTGAACACATATAGATTTCTATGGAACAAAGAGAAGTTGGAAAGGGGTGAGTGCGTACATGTGTATGTGTGTGTGTAGTTTAGAAATATATATATAATATATATATATATTATACATTATATTCCTAAAGCATACAATATAAAATATATTATTCTAAAATAACCACTATGAGGAACCCTATGTCTACACATATAATGGCTACTTGGAAGAAAACAGCAGGTTAAAAAAGCTATGTGCTCTTTCCTCCAAGATCTTAGCTTTGAATGAGCACACCCCCAGAGAACTACAGGCCCCACGGCCCATACACAGTGCTATGACAGGGCACACACTCTGCCAGGACACTGGCCCTCTTAGCCCCTGCCATTTCCAGCCCGTCTCAACCCCAGAGTATGTCACAATCCCTGCAACTGTCTGGCTTTGAAATCTTCGCTGACTTTTGCTACAACTGATCTTAGACAATCCTCTTTCACTGTCATGAAGCTCTGTGTACCCAATCAAGGTTCCCAGGTGCACGAGGAACAGCTATGCCCTGATTACAAATCTCCCCATGAAATGAAAGGGTAAGGGATTCAGAAGCTAATTACTGTATGTTCCCCTATCAGCTTTCTCCACTTGGTCAATGTGGACACATAGGATGAGCATCACCAAAACTAAGTACTCAGCAGTATTCACATCCTCTTCCTCACCAACAAAAACACCTCTAAAATATATGAAGTCTATTAAGATACAGCACAGGGAAAGTATAAGCAATCTTTAAAACATACAACCCTAAAAAGACTAACTGCACTTTAAGAAAGAAAAGAAAAATCAGTGCCACTAATCATTTACATTGGGATAAGTATTTTTACTTAACATTACTTTTCCTACTCTAAAAATCACTTTTCAACTAAGTTATACTGTTCTAGAAAGCTATAGTCAGGGTGTAGTAAACACCTGAAAAACAAGAATTGGAAATAATGAAAACAACTACATTTAAAACAGTAAGTGTGCCTCGGGAAATAGCAACTTTGGTTCAGTTTCGCTGAGAGTATGTCCTTAGCAAGTTACACTGTAATCGTCTGGGCAGACACAGACCCCTCATGGAAAGGATATTTAGAGGCTGGAGAAGTAGTCAAAAGGTTAAGAAAATAGGCTGTTCTTTCAGAGGACCCGGGTTCAATTCTCAGCACCCATATGGTGGCTCCCAACCATCTATATAACCCCAGTTCCAGGAATAGGAAACCTTCTTCTGACTTCCCTGGGCATCAGGCATACATGCGGGGCACAGATAACACATGTGAGCAAAACATTCAATAACACAAAATAAGTACATCTTTAAAAAATTTTTTTAAATATTTACATATGTCTGAGACCAAAAATCAGCCAAGTAATACTTTAACTGTATAAGTGACCTTTAAGTATTTTCATTAATTCTTATACCCTGTCCTTCATACTCTATGAGGAATACATCTGACAATAAATACACTGGGGGACGGGAGATAACTGTGGATGGAATGTAAAATGAAATTTTAAAAATTAAAATAAAAAATCAATAAATAATAAATGTACTGAACAGCCCTGCCCTTTCAACTCTGCTAATCAAATTCATAAGAAGCAATGGGTGATAACCCTAAGTCCTTCAACAGCTGAAACATGTCCAAGACTGAGGTACACCATCGCCCCAGTGTTAGGAAAAATACTGGATATCTGGGGGGGGGGGGGGGGGGAGGAATTGAGGCAGCAAAGAATATAGCCAATACCACTTCCCCAAGCAGAAATAAAAGCAAAAGGGAGCAGAGAACACAGGCCTCTGGGTGGGGCTGTGGAGCTGTCAATCATGAATGGCCTTCTTTAGAATAAGCTCCTGCAATGGGACAAAGAGACCAGACCAAAGCAAACTGGATTCAGCCACTCATGCTCAATGCCACATAACCGAACTGTAATTCAAAGAAGGAAAGAAGATCTCAAAACAAAAATTTCCCCTGAAATTGAGGACCTTGCAGTAAGAAGGACCCTCCTGCTGTGAGGCACAGACAATAGGAACCTGCTTGGGCAGATGCTAGCCAGTCAGCTTTTACTGACCCTTCTGTTTCCTTCTTCCTACCTTACAAAGCCCGCAGTCTGCCAGCCTTTCTACAGAGTGAGAGCTGTCCCCATTCACAAACCCCAAATAAAAGCCAAGCAGATCCACTACTGTTATTGTGTGGATCCTACTTCTGACAGATCTCAAATGTTCCTCCATCTGAAGAATCAGACAAAGGGGGAGTCATTCGCATCTCGGCCCTTTGCTGTTTCTGTTAAACCCATTACTCTTCTTCAGATTCCCTCCCTCTCCCCCATTCATTCTCTCAAAAAGCTCCTTCCACCCCATTCCAAGGCTCCTTAGGTCAGGTCAGTCTCCCCCTTCACCCTTGTTCCCCATTGGCTAGAAAGACACCGAGAGGCTTCCAACCTGCTGACAGTGACAGATGGCTGTGCAGAGGCCCACAATGGAGGCTCCCACACGTCATCTCCTTGCAGCTGACCTTCCAACGAAAAACCCAAAGCTGGGGTCTGACCTGAAGGAGGCCAATTTAATTAATACAGCAAAGGGCAGGGCTGCCAGTGGCCTGCATTGGCTGGCTGCATTCTCTGCAGGCTGCTAGGGACAACCCTTTAAAAGGCTGCCCAATAAGAAAGCGCCAGCAGGAAGTTGTGTCTACAGAGCTGAAAGGTAGGGGAAAGGCCAAAAGAGGAGGTGTGCTTGACTAATACATGCCGATGAATGAAAAGGTCATCATCTATTGGCACACTAACCCTGAAATGCTAGGACTCACAGACTATGATCTGGCCTGTTTTGCAAACCAAGGACGATTATCAAAGATGCCCAAACTGAAAAGACCCAGGCTACTCAATCATGGGACCATAACCCAAGTATATTACTGTCTTTCACCCCAAAAAGAAGCTTTCTAATCAGAGAACATAAGAACAATTTCTAATTTGTTTGTGTTTGGTTTTCGAGAGGGATTCTCTACATAGCTTGGCTGTCCTGGAAGAAGTGTCTTGTAGTCTTTGGATCCTGAAGGCATGACATCACCTGCAGGTGAGTTCCAAGCCAGACTACAAGTCATGCTCGATCTTCTCCCAGAGCATGTGAAACCTCAGCCAAGCAATGTGGGCATATTCCACCTTGTCAGAAATTGCCCTGGTGTTCTCCAAGACTATACATGCTTGGTACTGCAGTTGCTCCTCCCATGACCAAGATGGTGGCCGGACTTTGTGCAGCTAAACAAGGGAGGGCTGAAAATCTAAAGAAGCATGGCCAGCTCAGGTGTCCCAGATTCAATAACAACAGCAACAAAAAATGAAAAAGACTAGAAAATTCCAGGTCAAGATAAGACAATGTGGTAACTGGGCAACTCAGAAAAGTTAGTTACTGGCTGACCTTGGTGAAAAAGGCTGAAGGTCATGCCGTGGCTACGTAATCAGCAGCTGCCACTAGTGAGAGGATGCCGTAAACCTTGCAGAAAAGGCTTCCCATCCCCTTCCCTCTCAAGGAACTAGTTCCTCACCGCTAAGCGCCTTTATTTCTATTCGATCATGCCACTGGGAGTGGTCATGAACGCATTCCCATTGAGCAATTAAAGCCACAACTTTCACTACACAAGTACAATCTTTTAAGCTTCATGTGGGGGCTTCATAGTCAGTCAACAAAGTTGGTTTTATTGTAGTGGCATTTTCAAAAGAAAAGATGCCCACAGTGAATTTTCTCACTTATACTGAAATGGGATATAGGCTTTTTGTTTTCTGCTACTGACTCAAACTTGCCAAACTATTCATTCTTTAGGAAAGAGTATTGGAACCAATAGTCAAAACCATTATAATACTGAAGGTTTCCAGGCTCCAAAAGGAGAGCCAATAACTATGGAAAAGCTTCCAAATCAGTAACTGGTTCACTCAAGAGACTCAGTTTCCAGACGTGACCAAAAGGACACCTAGTTTGTAGTGCAGTGGAAACTATTCCTTTCTCAGTGGCTTAATATGAATCGTCTTAAAGTGCAATTCTCCAAGAGCATTTCAACACAGTGCTAAAACTACTGTGCTGCACTAAAGCACAGACCACCATCTCTCCTCTGCAACTTGTAAGATTCTCATCCATGTGGCAGTGTGACAGGCAGAAGGAGACAGATGTAGAGTTCGAGGTCATCCTTCATCATATGACAAGTTCAAGGCCAGCCTGAGCTACCTGAGACACTACCTCAAACAAGCAAACAATACCAAAAGTTCTTATTAAATACAACTTTACTTTTGCTTACTGTTCAAACAAAGAAACAGTCTTGGTGCACCTCATGTAAAAAGGTCACCATTTTCCACCTTGAAAAGACAAATCTGTCTAGAGAAGGAATTTCAAAACAGATTTGTCTCATAGATTAAAGGACTAATTTGTAAGGAGACAGTAATTACAGTTTCCAGGTGGGTCTGTTTCACTTTTTAAAGAGACATTTTACTAAAGACCCTATGCCTTCTTTATCTATCGATGCCATATGCCTTGTCTAGCGTAAAAATGCAATATTTGCTGGTTCTTGACAACCAGTGTTAAAGGCTCTCAAAATGAGCAAAGAGGAAACACACACACACACACTATCCCTAGCATGCTTTTATCCTGTGATTCACACACACAAAAAAAAAGTCTGAATGTTTCCAGGAACTTGCTTCTTAGGAAAAAAAAAAAAAAGCACACTTCTACAATACTGCAAATTTGCATCCTGTTTACAGAAAATGCAAGTAAAGCTAACATTTTTATGCCGAGTTCCTTATTTATCAAATAACACTGTACTACATGGATAAATAAGAGATGAAAAGCCATGAATCTACCTTTTGAATTAAGTACAATGGGTTTCTAAGCCCAAGTGAAAACTACTTAAACACTAAAATAACTAATTGCCAACAAAGGCAAAATGAACTAAAAGAATAACTAGGCGAGGTGGGGAAAATTACCGTCTGGAAATAAGAACAAAGGGGTTCTTGTCCCTGCTCAGCCATCAATTTACTACATGACCTCACCTAATTAGTGAGCCTCTTGGGTCTCCACTTCCTCGCTTTATCATTGGTTTTAGGACCCCTGGAACCACAGGCCAGGATTCAGCAAGTCCAGCAGTGTCTGGCACCCTGACTCCCATTCACGTCACCCAAAAGAGCCACTTAGACTTTATAGCTTTAAATATCTGAGTCTGGGTTTCCATCAAAAGCAATTTACAAAATGTCAGCTGACCCATCTCCAAAGGAGAACTAAAGCCAGTAGCACCCACAGTTTCACGTTTCACCCCGACAACAGCAGCTGTTAGGAGAGCACTTAACAGTCTGGTGGAAAATGATACCTCTTTACAGATGGAGAAAATAAGAGTGATTTTCATAATCTCAGAAACACAGCTGCCCCACCCCCACCCTCGTCATATGTTGACCTTGTTGAGACAGTGGCGTCGGAGAGAGCTGCCTTGGGAGACAAACTCAGACAGGCCCTCTAGAGTGATGCCCTGGACCAGACGGCCCCTCCCTCTCATCAATGCTCACAAGCCAAAGCCAGCAAAGATGTTCTGTGAGTGGGAGGGGCAGACGCCTTGGCAAGGGAGGTACATCACAGGACAGCAGCCAGGCACGAACACCTGCTTCCATTCTGGAAAAAGTCAATAAATAGAAACCTACGGCTGAGGCCAGTTTCATTAAGCCATAATTTTCATTTATTTATAGCTTGTTTAAAACTACAGAATAAAGTACCATTGGATTAGCAGTATTAATTCAGTAATTTGCATATCAATTACAAATTTAATTGACTCCATTATACTCAACAAGCATTTTAAAACTTATCACACAGATGAAGAAATTTAGGGATTTGCCCAGTGGTAAACTGTTATCAATTGCCAAAGCCTTCATTCCAAGCAAACCTTGCCTGACTTCCCACCTTCAATTTTGCTGGGTGTAGTGGCAAGCCAGTAACCCCAGAGCAGTCATGGTGACTGAGCAATGAGAAGCCAGCCTAGGCTATAGGGAGACCCTGTTTCAAAAACATGGACAAAGGTGGCACTTCTTAAGCCAATTTTCAGTCCCTAGTATTTTGTCTGATTTAATAAATAGTTTCAGAAACTGTTCTACTGCCCAACCTCCAGGTGGCACTTCCATTATCCCCCGAAAGCTTAGGCACAGAGGGTCCCCACTCAACGCTGGGGAGATCTTAGTGTTCTTGGTCCCCAGTTACTATCATTTCCTCGGCTACAGTCTTACTCATCTTCAATGGAAAACACACAGGAATCTCCTGTCCCTGGCTTCCCCATCTGCAGCCAGCCACTCCTTCACTTCCCTCTCCCACTAACAGAAAGTACCACAGAGCATGCTGAGAGTCCTTCCAGAATGTCTAGCACATGATGAGCGATTTGTAAGTATTCAGTGAATGGATCAGTGGCAGATGAGTAGACTACTAAACTATTTCAGCGCACCTCATAATGTATAGACATTTATAAACATGGGTCTCAAACTATCAATTCAACAGTGATTTTGGTTTTCTCTCTCTGAAATGTATCTCAGGCTCATCTCTCTTAATTTCAGAGGCTTGCCTGGAGGCGCACGACTAGTAAGTGGTGTCCTTTCAATTTCATGATGGCCCACAAGCCCACTTAGCTTTGCGCGTTTTCTTGGCAGCTAAGAGGAAAGGCATGGCTGTGCCTTCTAGAGTGGAACTGAGGTGTTGCCACATTTTGCTTTCCTGCGATTCTAATGCTTCAGGAAATCCACTAGCGGGAGGTTAGATGGAGAAAGGAGACCTTCCTCAAACAATTAGCCATGGGACCAGTATTGCACAGAACTTCACAGGAGCCCAAGAATTTATATCCTCATGTCTTGTACACACAAACATACAGATATACACACTCACCACACTTCTCAGATAGAGAACAGGTGATGGATCAGAATACACTTCTCACCTTAATTCTCTGTCCTGTAAGGACAAAAAATAAGATAAACAGTACGGGACAGACTGAATATAAAATCAGAAGACAAAGTTCCAGCCCCAACCCACGACCTCCTTTGACCCTAGAGCACATACGAGTAACTAAGGTGAGCTATTTCAAAGACAGGAGAAGACACCATGGCAAGCTCTCCTCTATTTATCAAATGAACAACATGCCGGGTACACATTCTGCTTTCCCCAGAAATACAAACTCAAAAGAACCCTTCGAAGATAATGAGGGCCACACCCGAGTAGGACTCCCAGACCAGTGCTGAAGGCTCCAGCTTCCTTAATCTCTAAGGGTATGTTTAATTTATATGTATGTGGATTTAGAGACCTTTTCCAGCATATATACCTGGTTACAGTGGGAATTCAGGCCTCCCTCAGCTCGGATGGAACTTCTCTCCCAACTCCTCTCCCTCTTTTTTTTTTTTTTTTTAACTGGTAAGGGCTCTCAAGACATCCGCCCACCTTCAACATGTTCGACCACGCAGCATCACACTTCATCACTGGCACAGGGGAGTCCAAGTCAGTGAGTGGAGCGGAGTGGAAGTTCTTATATATTAGGCACTCTCTTTAACCCCAACTGCTGATGAAAGGAGACATATATCAAAGTCGGCTGCCCTAGTCTTAAGCGGAGGATTTAAGTTAGGTGTTTCCGCTCCAGAGAGAGAGGTCTGGTGACAAACACCAACCCTCACAGGCGAGTCAGGGCCTTAGTTTTATTGCTGGGGGGTAATAAGTAGTATTAACTACAGCCCCTCAGGGCACTCACAGTGAGAGCCCGGTTCTCTGCCAGGACCAGAGGGGAAGTGTTGGGGGGTGGGGTCCTGTGCTAAAACTGGTTCCCAGCTTTAAAGATGCCCAGATTCTGAAGCCTCGCTTTCCCACAAGGATCAGGGTCACACTAACGCGGGGGACTAGGAGACAAAGCTCCCCCACAAACTTTACAGAAGCTCGCGCGCGCCCGCGGACGCGAAGACTCCACAATGCACATTCCACCAATCTTTCACTGCAGTCCGCATCCCCCACGCAGCCTTTCCTGAAAGTTTAGTGCTGTTCACACCGACTTTAAAACAGCCATTGTTACCCTCTCCGGGAACTCAAAGTGAGCGGAAAAGGGATCACGCTCCGATTCCCAAGGACCCTTTTTCGTGGAAAAAGGTTGAGTCTCCGGGTGCGTGCGGACAACCCCGGCGGGGAGGCGCTGGCGAAGACGGACGCTGGGACCCACGGGGACGTTGTGCTTCTCCGCAAAAAACGCCAGCGCAGGGACGGCCAGGCCTGCAGGATGCCAAGGTGCGCTAGCAGGGTCCGCGCCCTCCCGGCCCCGGGGACCGCCAAGAAGGCGGGGCTGGAGACCTGCGACCCGCAGAACCTTACCTTCCCCTCCCCCCTCCTGGCGTCGGTCTACTCAGGTGTCTACGCGGTGGCCCGAGGAGCAGGAGAGGAGCTCCAGGTGTCCCCGCGTGCGGATCTCCACTCCATGGCCAGGAACCCGGGACCCGCCGCTTTTTTGAAGCCAGCGGCAGCCGCAGCCTCCGCTGAAGGAGAAGCAGTGGCGACCGGGGAGTAACGCTCCTCCCTCCGCCTCCGCGGCCACCTCCTCCAGCCAGCCCGGCTTGGCGCTCAGGGATCCTTCCCTCCCGGAGGAAGAGGAGGGGAATCGTCGTCCAGTCGGCGCGAGCCCGTGCGGCCCTGAGACAATAGCGACAGGGCGCGTTCCCGAGCCGCGCAGGTCCCCGGTCGGCGGGCGAAGCGGCTCGCTAGGGTCCCCCTCGGCCGCCACCGGCCACACAAGCGCCGGCTCCGCTGGGCCGAAGAGTGCTGCGGATTGGGCAGGGGGCCGGGAGCTTAGAGAGGCGGGCGTAGAGGCGGGGCCTAAGGTGGGTAGGCGGGGCTTTGTGGGCGGGATGGAGCCTGCGGAGGCTCCTCCCACCTCGAGCAACACACGAAGGCTCAGCGCCTCCCGCTGCCTCCAGCGGGAAGAGCTCCTGCTGGCACTGCGGGCGGCCAGAGCTACCAAGCAGCGCCCTGGGCTTGACTGCAGACGACTACCTGGGCGTTCGCGGAAACCGGCTGGGCTGAATCTGAGTCTGCGCTCCTCAGTAACCTTAGCTGTGCCTGAATCGGTTCCCCGTCGTCTCCTGCTGACCTGAATCTGCGGCCCCATCACCTGCAGAAATCTGACCACGCTACTTGGCAGCCATTACCTCCAGGGTTAAGCCGAATCCTCTGCCCTCATCACCCCTAGCTGAGTCTAATACTGCTTCCCTGTCACCTCTTGACAAGACCTATGTGAACCTACAGTCCCCATCACTCGAAACTGAACCTGCATTTTCTCCGATCTGGCCACGCTGCCTCCCAGCCCCCAGGGTGGATCTCTATTCTCTTCACCCAAAACCTCAGTTAGGCATGATCTTTAATCGCTCCCGAATAGAGCTGACTTGGCACCGCATCATTCCCCAGGAATACCCCGAAAATTCCCCCCACACCCCAAACTTTCTGTGCCTCAAGTCACCGCACCTCGACTGCCCCCACCTGGCCAGCAAGGATCTGGGTTCGTAGCGCTCCCCGCAGAGGCAGCGTGCTCTTGACTTCAGAGTGTTCAGTAGAGAGACTGGAGCAGCCCCAGCATTTCGCGTAAGGGCCAGAATAAATATACCTAGGTCTGGTCACGCCTTCTACTCGCGTGTTCCAGAGTGGCTGAAACTTGCAGGGGGCGGGGATGAAACACTGAAAGCCACTCCTCAGCCCACCCTACACCAAAATACACTGGTCTGGTGGCTTAAGTAGCCCTAACATCACCTGGTCCCCTCGCGGAAGTTACTCTTGCAGAGGAAAAGCCTTGCCTGCAGCAGCGAAGGGCGCGACCTGGCTTGATCCGTTTAGATCCACGAGGTCCAGAGCTAATGACAGCTGAAGATTGCCAAATCGGGACAGTCATCATCCTCTATTTAATTCAGAGTTGGAAGTGTTCCCCCTGGGGAACTGTTTCAATGAATACTGTAAGACAGGATTGCTCATTTTTCAGGCTTGCTTTCTTTGTTTGCTTTCTCCACCCTTCTAGTAAAAATTCAACCTTGTAACCATGACACACTAGCAGGCAGGAAGGGGAATACCCTAGTTCCAAGGTTTGGTTCAGGACTTTGTAGAACTGAATCAGTGTTTCCAGACTGGGGCCAATAAGAATCTCCTCAGATCATGGGAAACTTGGATTCCCCCACCAAAGCTCTATGGACAGAGTCAAAGGAGTTTGCAAAATGCAATTTTTGGAACCACTTCTAGAATGCATCCACAATTAACTAAAAACCTTGGAAAGATTCAGCTTTCCAAGGAGCAGCTCCACCTACTTCTGAGACAGTGCAAAATTCTTACCCATCTGCTACCTCCAGCCCCAGTCCCTTCTGGGGAGAGAAAGGGGATGACTTAAAATAATTGCACAGATGATTTTCTATGACAAACTGCAAAGGAAGAAGAACATTTTCAGTGGCCTCAAAGTGAGACATTCAGAACTTGAGAGCCCCTGGAGGTGGGGGTGGGGGGCTGCTGAGATATGACTCAGTTAAAAGCACTTGCTTCTCTTCCAGAGGACCCAGGTTCCATTCCAGCAACCTACAGGTCATCTCACAACTATCTCTAACTCCAGTTCCAGGGGATCCAAGGCCCTCTTCTGACCTCAATGGTAGGTACACAGATATGCAAGATATACATGCAGGCAAAATACACATAAAATAAAAATAATTCTTAAAGCCGGGTGGTGGTGGCAGTGCACGCCTTTAATCCCAGCACTCGGGAGGCAGAGGCAGGCGGATCTCTGTGAGTTCGAGGCCAGCCTGGTCTACAACAGCTAGTTCCAGGACAGGCATCAAAGCTACAGAGAAACCTTGTCTCGAAAAAAACCAAAATAATAATAATAAAAATTCTTTAAAAAGAGAGGCTGGCCTCTCTTTCTCTCTCTCTCTCTCTCTCTCTCTCTCTCTCTCGCTCTCTCTCTCTCTCTCTCTCTCTCTTCTCTCTCTCTCTCTCTCTCTTACACACACACACACACACACACACACACACACACCACAATTCCTCTATATATCAAGATTCTAATCCTGTTGCCTTCTTGGTGTGGAAAGGCGTCTTTGCAGATGTAATTAAATTGAGGGTCTTGATTGAGAGACTTTTCTGAGTTATGAAGGTGAGCCCCAACTGAACCACACACACTTGTGAGAGGAAGGCAGAGAGAAATGTAAAACACAGTGGTGTGGAAGGTGTGGAACCAGGGAGCTGGTGACAGAAGTTACACAACCCAGGGAGGAAAGCAGCCACCAGAAGCTGGAAGGATCCAGAAAGAGTTCTCCCTACGAACTGACTACACTAGTGAAGCTGTATTCAAATGCCAGACCTCTAGAAACACAGTAGTCAGTCTATCAGTTGGTGGTAATGTGGTTCTGTGGTACGTGCATCCTGACTTGTGCCAAATTTGTTGAAAATGTCTCTCCCCTGAATCTTTTCTGAACATCAGGCTCCTTGCTCAGACTTCAGATGTGTTATACAAATCCTCCCAAAAGTTATTACGCCAGTTTTGGAAAGGTAACACTGAACCTAGAATGTTTAAATAGTGTGTGCAAGAGTGTTTTAGAATTAAGTGGGCCAACTCCTCCATAGCTAAATCATCACAGATTCATATAAACCGTCTTACTAGTGGTTTAGATTGTAAAACGCTCTTCCACTCTCTGTATTCATTGGCAAACCAAGGGACATGGATGCCGAGAGTTGGGGAGACTAAGGAGACAGGAATTCTGTGTCTGTTTTCTGCCCAGTTTTCTTGTGAAACTAAAACTAACTTCTAAACTGAAGTCCATCACCAGTATGTTCAAAAACATCAAGGAGAAAGGGGTGCTCAGAGGATGGCCCTCTACCCCGACTCTGGTCATGACGCTGTCATGAGTGGCTGGACATCTTTTTCATAGACTACTTTTGAAAATGTTATAAACTTTGTTTTGGATGTTCATCTGGAACATGAAAAAATCAAAAGAAATTGATAAGAAAGGAGGAACAAAGGAGTCAGAGTGAGAGCACAGACTCCCCATCAGTAAAAATGACAGTGGTTCCCAGGGAATCCGGCTCTGAGGAAGCATGTGGCAGGATATTCTTTAGGCCTGTTCACCACGTGGCCTCTGTAAGTGGAAGGGCCGAGTAGCAGGTGACAGGAGAGGAGACGCTGTGTGGCAGTGTGCTCTCAATGCCTGCCACCAACCCCACTTTTGGGCAAGCATGGCCCAGCAGAATGACTGGATCTAAATGGTGAGGTGTTTGGATACTCTCCGGAGCAGCCGTTGGATGTGGTCCATCCTGGGACCATCACCCACTTACGTGGTGTTTGATGTCCTCACCAGTATGTTCAAAAACATCAAGGAGAAAGGGGTGCTCAGAGGATGGCCCTCCACCCCGACTCTGGTCATGACGCTGTCTTCTCCGTCTTGAAGCAGGATAACTCATTGAGAGTTAAGATCCTTTAGTCAGATTGCCTGGGTCCACAGCTCACTTCTCTACCTCTGACCAAGATGCCCAACCTCTCTGGGTGAAGTATTTGCATTTTTGAAGCGGCATAGTAATGGTAACTGGCTGGCAGAATCACTGTAAGAATTAAACACAGAAATGCTATAAGCAGCTTACTACGCAACTCGTAAGTTCTCATCAATTTGTGCTACTGCTGTCTCTGATCATCTCTTCTTTAGTGCCCCATGCTTAGGCTAAATTGAAGTTTTAAATCATATTACCTTCACCATGACTTTTTTAGGGGGGCATAGGAAACTGGCTGCTCTTGGAACCCAGACCATACCTGAAGGTCATAGATAAATAAAAAACTCTACCCTCTGCTGCCTGTCAGGTGGATGGAAATGGAGGTACCCTTGGAAAAAGAGGGAGTACCTCATGCTGAGACAGAGAGCAAATTAGGGCCCTTCCGTTCAGCATTTTGCAGCTTCCAGCTTTAAACCTTTTGATGACAGAGCATCCCTTGACTTTCATCTGCTCTCCATGTGGCAGTTTTCCTCCAGACTGTTAGAACCTAGTTCCTTCAGTCTTTTGCCCTGTGAGTGTCAGAATGGTCCTTTGAGGGTTGTGTAGATCTGGTCATACTTGTTCCTGTTAGCACCAGTGAGCGCAGGGGTATGGAAATGATTCGTGAGAAAGGTGTTGATGGGCCATTTTCCATCCACCCTTAATTAAGTTCTAGAAACAGCCCTGCCCCTCTCCTCTGGGTGCCGATGACATGACAGAATGTCAGTGTGACCTTTCTGCACCGTGGCCCAACTGTGTGTCCACAGACCATCGTTTCTTTACTTATTTCTCTGTGTCCAGCCAACTATATTCTCACACTTTATTGATCCTAATGGAGGCTGTGTGCTTCCTGTCGAGCTTGCTGGCCATTCGCCTTAACCTGTGATGTAAGCAATCCCGGTGTAATTAAAACTCATGAGTTCCTTATTTTTTTTTTCCACAAAAAGAAAAAGCATGTATGTACTCTACTTCAAACCTCTAAATTCTATTTGATTGAAAGGAATTAAATCTCTTTTAACATTCAAAAAAAAAAAAAAAAAAAAAAAACCCAAGATGTTCTACTCTGAGAAAAAGGTGACCTCATACAACATCTAAAAAGATCTCACATGAAGTATTTTGTTGTGGTGGTGGTAGGTGTACATGTGTGCTGTATCCAGCGTATCTGGGTGTGTGCACACATGCGCATGTGGAGCCCAGAAGTGGATGCTGAGTGCCTTTCTCTATCACTCCCCACTGGTATTTTTACACAGAACCTTTCACTGAATCTGGAGTGCACTGAGTGGGTAGCCGAGCTGCCGAGCAAGCCGCTGGGATCCCCATCTCTGCCCCCCAGCACAGCTGTGACAGCCACACAACCACACCTGGCCATTTACATGAGTCAGGTTCCCGTTCTGTGCAGCAAGCCCTTGACCCTACCATGAATCGTCTCTCCAACCTCTAAAAACCTTTGTAAGTGACATATTTTCCAAATTTTCTTTTCTTTTCTTTTTTCTAGTATTTTTCCTTTATGACTTACATAGCCTCTTTTACGTATGTGGTATTCCTTGCTGCTGGCACCCAGAGCTAAGAATCTGAGAAGGGCATCTCTCGCTGGTTCTCTTCTCACAGTTGAGGACTGCCCCTGGACATGGTGAGGAGCTGCTTCAGGTCACCCAACCTGAATGAAGTTGCTTCTGTAGCTTAATCTGGATTTTCCAGTTTATGTGCCTAAAATACCTTCAGCTTCACTATTCCTGTGTTGTATGTACTTTGTGACATCTGTAAAGAGAACAAAGACAAGAGCTGAGGCATCTCTTCAATATGCTTATGTACACAGCATACTGAGAGATTTCTAATAAAATAATGAATTTGTGTAAGAATAGAGTGTACTTGTTTCATACACACACACACACACACACACACACACACACACAGCACAAGTGTGGCCCGCAAAGGGTCATGTGCTAGTAGCTAGCTGCTCTAGGTGATGATGGGAGAGGTGATGGACCCCATAAAGAGAGAAGCTGAGTGGAGGATCTAGATTAGGTTGGGGAATTAATGCAGTTCTCTCCTGTCCATATTTTAAGGTTACCTCTTCAAGGGAATGGGTTGTTACAGACTTTAGAGAGTGAGACTAGGGGCCTCTGAGTCTGGAGCTTCCTCCTCCACCAAGCCCTTCATCAGCTTCCAAAGCTGTGACCTCCCTCCCTTCTTTAGAAGCTGCCCAGGTGTTTTGTCATAGCAACCCAAAATGGAGTAACCCAGCACATAAATGTCAGCTTGGAATAGTACCAATATCCTGAATCATATGTTGGCGCCTGGATTTTATTTCTTCCTTCCTTCCAGGCACCCAGCGAAGTATAAATCCACTGTCTCGAAAGGTTGGGAATCTTGTGTTCTCTCCGAACAGGAGAATTAGCAGGGAATTGTGTAATTTCCAGTAACGTGTCACTATTAAAATTACCCCAAAATATATTATAGAAAACGATCCATATTCCCCAAGTTATTACTGACAACCAATTTAAATACAAAGATAATAGTAGAGTCCCTCAGCATTCCCAGACCATTGGATGGGAAAAGAGTTCTCTAGGAATTGCAAGCTCACCGTCAACTGGAAAATCATAATTAACAATTTTTTAAGTTACTATTACAGTTAGATTTCACAGTTTTTAAATTATTTTTCTACATTTCAATATGAAAAAATGAGCACAAAACTATTTTGAAAGACACTGGCCTACTATGTGTGGTAACTCTTCACCCAAGGTCCACCTGTATCAAACCATCATCACACATATACTTTCAAGATAGAATTTATTTATTTATTTTAGTTTTTCAAGACAGGGTTTTTCTGTGAAACAGTCCTGGCTGTCCTAGAACTCATTCTGTTGACCAGGCTGGCCTCGAACTGACAGGTATCTGCCTATCTCTGCCTCCCAAGTGCTGGGATTAAAAGCATATAACACCACCACCTAACTTTAATATACACTATTTTTATGTGTCAGTTATGCCTCAATAAATCTAGACACAAATTACTTAATATTAACAAACAAAACTGTCAAAAGTTCTCTATTAAAACAAAAAGAAGAGAGAAAGGAAAGAAGGAAGGAAGGAAGGAAGGGAGGGAGGGAGGGAGGAAGGAAGGGAGGGAGGGAGGGAGGAAGAAAATGCCATTCATGACAAAAGTAGAAAATCTGATTTTATATTATATTTGGATATAAAAATTTGCTACATGCAGCCGGGCATGGTGGCACATGCCTTTAATTCCTGCACTCATGAGGCAGAGGCAGGAAGGTCTCTGAATTCAAAGCCAGCTTGGTTTACAGAGTGAGTTCCAAGACATCCAGAGCTAGAAAGAAACCCTGTCTTGGTGGGGGAGCTACATCTAAGGCACTGTCAGAAAACCACTGTTAAAATGTATGAGTTGCTTTATAGTGAGGAGAATGTTCTAAACTTTTGTATTGCTGCATTGCTACATCTTTTATAGGTAAGCTACATTCTGCCCAGAACATCCAGAGAGAGCTGAGTTATTTCACAGTTATTTGCTGTTTATCCCTTGCTAAACACTGATGGATTCCAGAAGAAGGTAAATGGGACCACAAAGTCCCCACATTTTTATAGAGGTTTGTGATAGTTAGCTTTTGTCTAGTTGGAAAAACTAAAGTTACCTACCTGGGAAGAAGGAATCTTGCTTCCATTAGATTAGTCTATAGATATGCCTAGAGGGCTGAAGCGTGATTAATAAAAACTCAGGGTCAGAAACTGGCGTTCAGCCTGAAGATCCAAAAACCAAAACAACCAGTCACTGACTCTTACCTCGACCGCAGTCTGAAATGGCGATCATGCCTCTAGGAATCTCAGAATGAGACTGTGTGTGAGAGAGCTGTCTCCCCCACACCACCCCTTTTTTTTTTATATTTTTTTATATTCCTTTCTAGGGCTGGGGTTAAAGTTGTGTAACCCTGGGATTAAAGGTACGTGTCATTGTGGCTACAGGGATTAAAAGTGTGTGTTATTATGGCTACTGGGATTAAAGGTATGTGTTACCATATCCTGGTCTGTAAGGCTGACCAGTGGGACTGTTTTACTCTCAGATCTTCAGGCAGTCTTTATTTCTTAAAATACAATTGAAATGCCACTACAGAGGGCATTTGATTAATGATTTTGGTGGGAGGGCCCAGCCCAAGCCTGACCAAATGGTCAAGAGCTACGTGGGAGATCAAGCTGAGCAAACCATGGAGAGCAAGTAAGCAAGGCTCCTCCATGGTCTCTGCTTCAGTTCCTGCTTCCAGGTTTCTGCCTTGAGCTCCTGCCCTGACTTCCGTACAACCTATAAGACATAATAAAACCTCTGCCTCCCTCCCAACTCGCTTCTGGTCAGTGTTTTATCACAGCACCAGAGACGAAGTGTGGCAGGGTCCCTCCTGATCAGCAAACTGGCCTGAGGTCTTAGCCCAATGGAAGAACTCTTGCCCAGTGTGCACAAGGCCCTGGATTCTAGCCCTGGCACTTGGGGTGTTATTAGTTATTTTTGCTATGATAAAACTCCATAACCAAGGAAATTTCTGGAAAGGCGGATTGTTTTGGCCTACGGTTCCAGGGGGTTAGAGTCCCTTAACAGCGGAAGAACATGCCAGCAGACAGGCAGTAAGTATGTCCGCCAGAGCAGGAAGCTGAAGGCCCACATCCTTCACCACAGTCGTGAGCCAGAGAAGAAACTCTAAGCACCACATGGCTTTTTTATTTCAAAGCCCATCCTTAGTGTCATGCTTCCTCCAGCAAGCCTGGGCCCCTAAATGTCCACACGCATTGTTACCAATTTGGGATCAAGTGTTCAAATATCTGAGACTGGGGGGGGTGGGGGAGAACTGTCATTCAAATAACTACAATGGCACAGATGGTGACAAACTCTCTAAAGTAAACAAAATTTGTGGGTATTGAGTAAGATGGAAGTGGTATTTGTAAGAAATGACCTGGGGTCTCAAGAAAATGGCCAGGTAAAAATGGCCAAAGTCTTTCAGCAAGACAAAAAGTGTTGCTTCTACAGAACAGTGCACAGCTGTGCTAAACCGAGCAAGCAAGCCATCACACACCCAGGTGGGTGTGCCACTAGGGTTCATTCCTAAACCATGGGGTGTTGCGCCCCACTCTGGTCAGAGCTTAGCCTCATGTTCTTGAACTATCAGCTACTACAGAGCAGCGCAGTTTCTAGGGAAAAATGAAACTCAAGCATGGATTTTGATTTCGAGAAATGCAGACCTTGGAAGAATTTGAATTTCTGCCAAGTAAGTTCTTCAGTTTTTTTTCTTTTTATGGAGTTTTGTTTTCTTTAAGCCTTATATAAGAAAGATGATGCATTTTATTTATGTTTCCCAAATATTGATGGCTCCTGGCATACACATTCTTATGTGCTCTCTTTCCCATCGATTCTGGGCTGGACATATATCTTTCTCTGTCACGTGCATTCTATAAGGAGAGCACTTGCCCAGAGAGATGAGACTTCGTAGGGGAAGGAGAAGTTGTGATAATATGAACAGGGAATTATTCTCCCAAAATGCCATAGTTCAGCTGAGATCTAAGGAAAATAATTACCCTGCAGAAGAGAATTTTGACGAGAAAGATAAGCTATGTTGGTGAAAAGGGATCAACTGAGGAGAGTTTGGGGAGCCAGGGAAAGGCCAGCTACAGACTCTTCTTCCTAACTTCTGTTGGCGCTGCCGTCTACCCAGACACCACACTGTATCAAAGGAAGTCATAAACGTACGGTCATCTTTCTGGACAGTGTTTCACTCTGTGGAAATACGGCTTAGTTGAAAATTAGTAATAGCTGCATGCATCTGACCAGGCAGTGCACAGCTACCGTGTGAACACATCCGGCTAGAGTGAGCGGGGGATAGACCATAGCATCTTTACTCAGTCAGTGGACTGAGAGGCCACGGGTGGGAAGAGAGGACCACAGCTTTGAGAGAGAAAGAGAGACCTAGCCGTCTCATTATTCCAGCACAGCCTAGTCCCGCCTTCCCTAATGAATAAATTCATCCATTAAAGTAACCATGCAGGAACACTGCAGGTGAAGCTAAGAAAACACCTGACAAACCAGACCGTAGTTTTCACTTCCTTTAGAATCGGACTTACTCCATAGCCTAGGCTAACCTCAAACTCTCCATCATCCCGCCTCAGCCTCCCACATGCTGAGGTTACATGTGTGAGGCTCCATTCCAAAATCAATGCGTGCATCTTAGAGAGAGGTGATCTTGTCTCCCAGAAGGTATCCGGCAACATCTGTAGGCAGGTTTGATTTTTTTCCATGCAAAGGTTTAGGGGTAAAGTGCTACTGGCATTTGTGGGTATAGGCCAGGCAAGATCCTAAATATCCCCCAGCCCACAGAATGAGGCAAAGACTCTCCCAAACTCTCAATAATTTTTATCGTAAGAAACTCTGACCTAAACAAAGCAAATTTTTGGAAGGGTTGTTGTCACATAATCCCTCACTGAGGTCATGCCGATGTATTTTACCAAGGGCATTAAATGAAAATGCCATAGGTTCCTGTCCCTTCACCGGAGTCGCAGAAGAATACTGTAAGTATACAGCATATCCCTACATTTCAATAGAAACAGCTGATACCGCGATCTTTAGTAATGAGGCCGGGTGCATTTTCCCACAGGGGAGTTAGCTGTAGTTTCTTCATGCTCACTGTCCGTCCATAACTTTTTTCTCTTCCTCTGTGCTTTATTCTTTTTTGTGCAGTACTGAGGATTAAACCCAGGCGAGCACAGCCACTTGATGCCTCCAACCCTTTGTGTTGATTTGCTAAAGCTCCAGATGTGTCCCTTTGTTTATGACTTTAGTTGAAACTATGCTCTGTTTAGCAGACTCACTTAAGTAAGTGACTCCAGTAAGTAGCTGGAAACCAAACTATACCAAGAAAAGTACACGTAAGTGAAAAAATATGTTTGCATCCTGTAACTTGAACCAGTGAAAGAAACCAACAAATGATGTGTTGGAGGGGAAAAAATACTAATATTTGCTGCCAAAAACTGTACAGTGAGATACAAAGAGCCAGCATGAGCGAGCAGGGGCAGAAGGACTATGAACCTCAAAGAGGTCACAAGAAAACCCGCTGTGAGGCCAGGAAGCTGAGGATCTGAGAAACGGATTTTAAAATGCACGAAACTGCTTTAAAGAATAGTGAGATGTGGCAGAAATCATACTCAAGTTTAGTCTCTTTATTCCCCTTTACTTTCTGACTCCTGTGACCCTTCTCTCTCAGCCCCATGTATATAAAAATAGCCACCATCCCATGGCTCAGATTCCATCTTGGCTTTACGGGGGACGAGTTGTGTGACTCTGTAGGAGCTACTCAACCTCCCCACGTCTCTGCTTTATGATCTGGAAAAGGAGAATAATGATTCTCAACCCACAAAACAGTGAGTTGGTAATCAACATGACAAAGAGGAGTAAGCAGCTAAAGTCAGCTAATATACTTGTGCATGCTAATGCATGAACACGCTTACTCTGTCTCTAACAAATGGCATAGTATCTGAATATTTAATCTCCTGTTTGGGGTACCCATCCTCATTTCACAGACAGGACTGAAAGTCAGAGAAAACGAGTGAGACTCATTTTCCTCATCAACTTTAGGTTGTCTGCAATATCAAAGGAACAACTATCTTTACAAGGTGCGGTGTTTTGAATGAAAATGGCCCGCATGGGCCCATAGGGAGTGGCACTATAAAGAGCTATGGCCTTGTTGGAGGAAGTTGTCACAAGGGGTGGACGTTGAGGTTTCAAATGTTCAAGCCAAGTCCAGTGTCACTGCTCTCCCTCCTGCTTGATGATCCAGATATAGAACTCACAGCCACCTTTCCAGCTCTGCTTGGATATCACCATGACTGCAGGCAGCCATGCTTCCCACTGTGATGATGATGGACTAAACCTCTGAACTGTAAGCCAGCCCCAATTACATGTTTTCCTTCTTAAGAGTTGCTGTCATGGTGTCTCTTCACAGCAATAGAAACCCTAACACACTGGGAAACCCAGGAGCAAAGGAAGGCTTCGTCACACAGGCAGCTGGAAAAGGATCTTCAAGTATATGAAGAGTCATTGTGAAGACCAGAAATTAACCTTGATCTTTGCAGCTAATGGCAGAAGTGATGCTGGCAATGAAGTCAAGGGATGCAGAACTTGGTTCTCTATCATTTCACTTGCTGTGTTTTCTACAAACCTCCTTCAGGTCTCATCTCTGATTGGGTGTCTGTTGAACAAATGAAGAAATCTAAGAAGTCCAAGTTCAAATCCTGACTCATCCATTAACTCATTCTTTCACTTCAGACAAATTTATCAATCCCTTTATGCTTCAGTTTTACCACACATTAGTCAATAAAATGAATGCAAGTAATTTCCCAAGGGGACAGCACACTATTTATAAAAAACAAGATATCTACCAAGGTGCCCAGCATAGTCCTGGTACTATACTCTGCTCCCGCCCCCAGATTACACAATACCAAAAGCCACATGTGAGAACTGGAGTCAAACAAAGATAAATACCTTGCTTCAGGACCTAGAGAACCTTCATCTCAGGTGGTGATTTTTGCTGGTTTTTGTTGCATTGGGACCTCACATTCCCACTGAGCTCATATAACAAAACCTGCAAATAAATAGTGGCACATATACTGCCACTAAGAGCCAGGCCGTGTGTGTGTGTGTGTGTGTGTGTGTGTGTGTGTGTGTGTGTGTATGTGTGTGTGCGTGACAGTAGAAGTGGATTCTGTTGGTTCACACCCCATCCTTAGGAAGTAGGTATCCGTGAAAGAACTAAGACAGAACAGGTGGTTTATCTCTAGAAAAGTGTGAATTAGTTAGCACCAGCAATATGAACCCAAGGAGTCTTGCCCGTTAACCACTTCCTGCACCACAAGAGGAAAAAACAAAACAAAGAAACTTCATGTGAGCTCCAGTGTGAATGACATTTGACTGTCATAAGGCAGATGTTGATCCAGAGAGCACAGGAATCCCAGTCAATTGTGGACAGCTGAAGGGATTCAGACTCGACAGACAGTATAAAATAGTAAGCTGGACCTGGTCTGATTCCAAGGAAGGGAATCCTGCTGGGTAGAGCTCAGACAGAGCCATGAATCAGGGACCGTTGGGATCACCTTGTGACATGGAGCCCTGACGTACTTTCACTTAACAAAGGAAATAACCCTGTCACTGACAGTTGCTCACTGTGAGGGCTGCTGACGCACAGAGGTGAGGCGGGGGCGGTGGGAGCGGGTGGCGGGAACAGAGGCGGGAGAACTTTGTGCCAACAGGTTGGCTGTTTGGAGCCTGTTCCATGCCCTAAGCCATGTGTGCAGCAGAGGGAGATGGACTCCCGTAGCCTGTCTTGACGTTTTGGTTGCGAGCCTAACTTTTAACAGCTGGACCATCTCTCCAACCACCCCTCCCCCAACGACTGTATCTACAAATCAGGTTTTTAAAGTTTTAACACCAGGTTCGACGTGGGGTTAATTTTAAGGGGGAAATGGGAAGAAAAGGGTAAAGTGGTCTCAATAGGACTCTTGTTCTCTACTTTAAGAATTATTTAGATGTGGTATTGCACCAGGCTTTTTCTTTTGGGCCACCAGCCGGCTCCCAAATCATGACACGGAGACTTATTATTAGTTTTGAATGCTCAACCTTGCTCAGGCTCTTTTCTGGCTAGCTCTTTTAACTTAAAGTAACCTGTTTCTCTTTACCTACCTTTTGCCTCAGGGCTTATTACCTTTTTTACTTCTGTATATCTTACATTTACTACTTCTCCATCTGTCTGGTGGCTGCCTGGCTTCTAGCTCCAGGGAATCTCCCTCCTTCTCTCCTCTTTTTTTTCTCTCAAGTTCTCCTTCTATTATTCCCTCTGTTTATTATAGCTCCACCTATCCTTTCTCCTGCCTACCTATTGGCCATTCAGCTTTTTATTAGACCAATCAGGTGCCTTAGGCTAGCAAGGTGAAACAAATCAAAACATCTTTACATAATTGAACTCACATCCTTACATCATTAAACAAATCCAGCATAAACACATTACACACCTTCACACAGTTAAAGTAATATTCCTCAGCCTAAATAATTGTAACACATCTTTACATAGTTATATTAATATTCTACAGCGTAGTGTCTTGTGCTGACTCTCAAATGTAGTGGTTAAGTCTCTTTGCTGAAGAAAAGACAGTAGTGCCTGTTCGCTGTGTGTGTATCAGTGAAAAGAATGCACACACACGTCATACACTTTCTGGAACGCATGAGAATACTGTCAATATCACTCCACAGTGACAGCAGTAAGGACCCTGATGATAGCTAACACTGCCTATAACTCCATTTAGCTTGTTTTTTAAAAAACCCTTCATTTTTAAATTAAGTGTGTTTCGGTATAATCAGCCTATGTGTAAAGACTTATTCCTTGCTAACTGTCTCACCACTCCAGACTGCCCTCTGTGGAGGTCAGGAAGGAGGGAAGAGAGTGGGAGAGAGCAGCAGGAATTCTGGGAAGAGCCAAGTTAATATGTGCTTTGCCTCTGGATTCCAACCAGTCGAAGAATGGCACACTTCGTACCAAGTACCAAGTACCAAGTGAGAGTACTTGAACATGGACCAAGAATTAGGTGTCATTCAGGGATCACAGTTAATCTAATCAGACCTGACCAGGGTGCCATGGTTACAGATGTTATGATGGCCTTATTTTAAAAACGTTAGCAAAACAGTGAATGAAACAGCTGTGGCAATTTGGTGATAATTGCCAACTCCAGGTTGTGAATAGATGAGTGTTGATTCTGCTTTTCTCTGTGTGTATTTTTCTGTATGTTAAGTTTTCCACATCGAAATCGTTACAAGTTGCTTCTTTTTCTTTTGAATGCCCTGGTCTGTCTTATTTTAAATTTTTACCTTTTGCTTTACTCTTTTTTAAATAGAAAATTTGGTATATATGAGACATAATTTAAGGCCTGATCTCATATTTGATTGACATCTTAGAGGTGTATCTCTGATACAATTCCAACATGTACACATGGAAAAAATACTAAGGTCTTTTTTCTTTTCTTTTCTTTTCTTTTCTTTAATTTAACTGTACATTTGTTTCATGTGTGTGGGTCTTTTGCCTGCATGTATTGCGGAGCTGTGCATGTGAGCAGTGGCTGCAGAGGGCTATAGGGGTTGAATCCCTGGGACTGGAGGTACAGACCAGTGTGAGTTGCTATGTGCATGCTGGGAATCAAACCGGGGCCCTCTGCAACAGCAAGCAATGCTCTTAACTTTTTGAGCTATCTCTCCAGTCCCCCTTTTTTCTTTTCATTCCTTTCTTTGTTTTCCCTCTCTCTTTTATTTTTGCATGACTGCATACAAGACAGGTACTCTGTGACTTAGATCACTAAGCTACATCTGAGTCATTCCCTTTAATGCCTAAACAGTGCATCTCCTGGGAACAGGGACTTTAGAACACAGCATAACACATCATCAACTTCAGCACACAGTACACATTCAGGCTTCGTCAATGGGCTCAGCATTGTCCCCAGTCCAGAACTCAGGATCTAACCAAGGATTGTGTGTCACGCTTGCCATGTCCCTTCATGCCCTTTAGTCTAGACTAGCTTGTCAGGACTTCTCTGTCTTCTATGACATAAGTATTAAAGAGCTCAGGCATTGTTTTGAATAATGTCCCTTAGTGTAGGCAGAAAGGCCAGTGACTGTTTATTATTAAGGATTCTCTCAATTCAACCTTTCTCTTTTCTAAGAACAGCTCTAACTGGTTTATAAGAAAAGAAAAAATGAACAGTTAAACTTACGAAGTATCCACGAGGAGCATTATCCTCTAGAAGGTTAGGATAAGTTTTGCTAATGAAAAAACTTAATAGAATAAATTTCCCTGACAGAATCAGATTTAAGCTAGGCAAAAGATAATTAACAGCTAAAATAACTTAGTATTAAAACATGCTATCAAAGAACTCTTTGGGGATTTCTAGAAGTTCGAATCTGTTTCTGTTAATTTCACTAATTTTGAACCTTGTAAGATATGAGTATTTTATCTGAGCTATGCAAGATATATTTAGCAAAAGCAAAAAAAAAAACAACATGTTATAATTTACGGATATCTGCCATACTTAGATTCTTAGATAGAGGGAAACTTGGAGATTATCCCATTCGACTCTTGGTTTTTTGTTTGTTGGTTGGCTCATCTCAGAAAACAAGACCCATATCTAGACAGCATCAGACAAACTCTCAAGGACATTTGTACAAGGCAGCTCACTCGGTACTGTTGGTAGGAGTCTAGAAGATCTCCCACCGTCCATTCAGAGTCTCTGCCATCATCTACTCATGATGTAAATTAGTGAGACATCCAGGAGATATGAAGTGGAAAGTAAGATTCTAAAATAGCATGCACAATAGAATCTCACCTTTATGAAAGCAAGTACAGATGGTTATGTGTGGGTGCAGAGCAGAGTTGAGAGATAAATACATCAAATGTCAGTAGCGGTTGCCTCTAAGTGAGACAAGAATTGATTTGATCTGACTTTTGTGTGTGCCTATGTGGTACTGGGTTGAAACTAGAGTCTCTGAAATACCAGAGAAGTCAAATGCTTCACAGTGAGCTACACATGCAACCAATAACTGAACTTTCAATATGAGTGCAATGAGAATGAGAAATACGAAGCATTTTGGTTTTGTTTGGTTGGGTTTTGTTTTATTGATTTGGAGTTGTTGTTTCTCTCTCTCTCTCTCTCTCTCTCTCTCTCTCTCTCTCTCTCTCTCTCTCTCTCTCCCTTTCCTCCCCACCCACCCCCAGTTTCACAGTTGTTTTGTTTTGAGACAATGTGTAGCTTGGGCTGGCATGGAACTTTATATTTAGCCCCTGCTGGTCTCTTGATCCTCCTGCATCAGTCTTTAAATGCCTGTATTATGAGTGCGTGCCACTATGTGCAGCCTGAGGATTTTTTTTTAAATCCATATTATTTCACGAAGCAGGAAATTTTAAGCTGTAGCTGTTCCACTTTCCCTAGTGATTATCGATCACCATCAAAAGTGTGTTTGGCAGTGTCTGAAACTGTTGCTGGAAGCACCATTCCTAACACCCAGGACCAGCCCTGCATGCATAACAGTGAAGAAAGTGAGCTCAACAGAGAATTTAACAGCGGTTCAGACACCATCAGAGACGCTTTCTCCTGCAGTACATGGGGACAAATATGAAGACCCACAGCCAGGCCTTAAGCAGAGCGTGAGAGATCTTGGAGCACTCAGCCTTAAATGGGATGTCTATGTTAAATCCTGCCCCCTCAGAGCTCTAGGAATCCTGCAGAAGAGGAGACAGAAAGTGTCTAAGACCAGAAGAGATGCAGTGCATCAGGGGAAGAAGGCCCTCTAAATCAACATGAGCCAAGCTCACATGAACTCACAGAGACTGAAGTATCATGTTCAGGGCTTGCACAGGTCTGCACCAGGTCCTCTGCATGTACATAATGACTTCCAGTTTAGTGTTTTTGTGAGATTCCTGAGTGTGCAAATAAGGGGGTCTTTGACTCTTGTGCCTTCTCTTGGGCTCTTTTTCTTCTATTTGTCTTGTCCAACTTCCATGTGATAGTTTTTATTTTATCTTATTTATTTTATTTGTTAATTTTTTAAATGAATGAATGCATGACAACCTAGTTACTGGGGTAAAGGTTAACAACTGGACTGTCATGTATACCTCTACTTGGAGATGGAAAACCAGGTTTTTCTCGTAAAGTGACACTGGATATATCAACATTTCCAGGTCTGGTCTCATGTTCAGGAGTAATTGACCAACATATAGTGGACTCCACAGTCTTTTGTTTGCTTGCTTGTTTGTGTTTTGGTTTGTGTATCACTAATTCTAATTGTTCTTTAGAAACTCAGAGTCAGATATTAAGGGGTAAAAGCTGAGAAATAAGAAAAGCAATGAGTTAGCCACTAGAGAGACCTTTTACCTCTACCAAATCCTCAGACCAAAGGGGCGATCCTGCCCTCAGACTGCATCCTCTGACTATTTCTCCAGACTGCACTGAGCTCCTGTCTCCTCCCATCTTATATTCCTCTTTCTGCCCAGCCATATCCCTTTGTCCCTTCCTGTCTCTACTTCCCTAGTGCTGGGATTAAAGGTGTATGCTACCACTTCTGGCTTAGCTCTGCACTCTGATCTTCAGGCAGGTTCATTGTATGTGTATGTGTATATGTGTGTGTGTGTGTGTGTCTGTGTGTGTGTGTGTTTATAGTTTGTTTTGGGGTGTTGTTTTGATTTTGAGGAGTTTGTTGTCATATTGGGTTTCCTTTTGATTTTTGACAAAGAACTTAAAGCTGAGTGAATAGGGATTGGGGAGGGATCTGGAGGTACTTGGGGGAGGAGAGAAATATTATTAAAATATATTTAAAGTTAAAAATTGTTTTAGATAATAAAAATAACAAGAGCAAACAAAAAAAAGTGGTGTTATACAGAAGGGATTGGACGGTGAAGAGAAACAGAATGGACCTCCATCAGTTGAGAAAGGTTTTCTTTGTACGAATTGTGGTCTGTATGAAATGGAGCTGGTGAACAGATGAACAGAAAAATGGATGTAGATGGATAAACAGTAGCATCAATGTGCTTAAATATATATATAATATGTGTATGTATGTATAGATAGATAGATAGATAGATAGATATAGATATAGATATAGATATATGAACAGGCGTGGCGGATTACAGTCCAGAGGATTGGAGATGGGTGGAGGGTGCAAGGCCTGGGTTTTTATGTTTTAATGTAAAAGGCGACATTCATAGTGACTGCATTTCTTCATGCTGTTGACACCCTTGTGGGGAAATCCAGGAAACCTCAGGGCTGTACCAATCCTGAAACTTTGCCCAATCAATTGTCCTGCGACTTGAAAAACATCCAGTCATCTGTGGCGCCTGAAAGAGTGGGTGAAAAGCTGAAAACTGGTTGCAATCAATCATTAAGGCATTATTTTTTCTTAAGACAGGATTTCTGTGTAGCCCTGAATATCCTGGAACTTGCTCTGTAAATCAGGCTGGTCTTGAACTCAGAGATCTGTCTCTGCCTCCTGAGAAGCAGGATTAAAGGTATATGCTACCACTGCCTGGCTAAGAAATTAATTTTTTTGAGACAATGTCTCATTACTTAGTTCTGGCTGGTTTAGAACTCAATATTAGGCCAGGTTGGTCTCAAACCCACAGTTCCATGTGCTGGGATTAAATGTATGTGCCACAATGCTTAGCCATTTAAAGAATTTGTGATCTGTAGAAGGGCTCCTTTAAAAATCTACAGGAATCTACAATCTATCCCTTCAAAACAAAGCGAATAAAGAGCACATTATTGTGGCAAATTCCAAAATGAATTTCCAGACCTATTCATTGACAGCTCTGAGGTTCAGCAGCTCCAGATTAAGAAATTCTGAATTTACAAAGAATCAACTAAAGAGGGCTCCTAAGAGCTCACAGAGACTGAATTGACAATCACATAGCCTGTATGGGTCTGAGCTAGGCCGTCTGCATACATGTTATGGCTGTGTAGCTTGATGTTCTTGTGCAGTTCCTAACAGTGGGCGTGGGGGTGTCTTTGACTCTTTTGCCTACTCTTGGAGTACTTTCCCTTGCCTCATCCAGCCTTGATATGAAGGGATGTGCCTAGTCTTATTGTAACTTGTTATGCCATGTTTGGTTGATACCCCTGGGAGGCTTGCTCTTTTCTGGAGGGAAACAGAGGAAGAATGGATCTGGGGAGAGGGAAGAGGGGACAGAAGCAGTGGAGGGAGGGGAAGCTGTGGTCAAGATGTAATGTATGAGAGAAATTTTCTTTTTAAAAAATCTGTATTAAACTGTAACAAGAAATAACTGGTGCTGGTAATGAGATACAGAATTGGCCTGAGAAATTTTGGAGATCATATCTTTGTATCTTATTGGCAGAAAGGGTTCGGCAACTTTAGTTTAAGTAACTAGGCACTAAAATAAGAGAAAAAAAGTCAAGCAGATTGGTGTACATCTATTATCTCAACAATTGAAAGGCTAAGGCGTGAAGATTTTAAGTTCCAGGCCATCCTTAGCTACATACTGAGACCCTGTCTCAAAAAGCAAAACAAAAATTAGAAGAAAGAAGTTAGAACGCTGTATTTTTCTGGTTGATATTTTGAGTTAAAACAATGCCTTTCAGAATAAATAATTCACCATAGTTCCAAGGACAAGAGTTCATGATTCCTTACAAATCAACAAAGGAAGCTATATTCACTTATTAACAAGTCTATTGAATTCCCAGTGTATGCCGAGCCTTGTCCCAGGAGCTGAAGACATGACAAAGAACACTGACTGACAAAGTGCCTGCCATGGGGAACCTACTGTCTTACTGAAGTGAAGGACTGAAACGATGAACAAAGGCCATGTGGCATAATGTCATATTGTCATACGCACCCAGAAGAAAACTAGGATTAAGAAAATAGAGCAATGGGGAGGTGTGTGCCAGGAAGCAGACAGGCAAACCTAACCGTTCAGAGGGCTGATCACAGCTATGCCGAATCTGGTATCTTTGGCTGAGAATAGTAATATGGTCCCAGGCATATGGCAGGCAACCACTGACTTGGCAAATGTGTTCTTTTCTACCGCAATTAGGGAAGAAGGGCCAAATGCTGTAGATAATGATACACCAGAGCAATTTTCCCTCGGGGCTCTATAGACTTGTAGCCCTCCACCATAACTTAGTCCAATGAGAACTAGACCATCTCAACATCTCACAATACATCACATTGTGTGAGCAAGAAGAGGCTAGCATGCTGAAGGCTGCAGTAACAGACATGTATTCCAGAGAGTGAGGAGGAGGAAGTCCTGTAAAAATTCAGGACTTCCTTTTATATCCCTAAAACTTTAAGGACTCCGAGAGTCAGGTGTACGCTGGAGTAAGGGTTAATTATTGCATCTTACATCTCTCCCAGTGAAAGGAAACACGATGTCTCCGGGGCCTCTGTGGGTACGGAACGCAACACCTTCCATACCTACACTCATGGTTGGGGCCCCTACACTGAGTGTCAGTCACCAAACGCTGCCAGCTTTGGATGAGCCCTGAACAGGAAAAGAGTGCAGACCAAGTCTAATCTGCCATGGAAGCTGCCCTGTCTCCACGGGGTGTGCCGACTCTGTGATGCAGCCACAAGAGCGGTGTGGAGTTAGCTCCCCCGGAACCCTAACCCTTCCCAGAACTGCTCCTGAGCAGGTCCTTGAGCTGAGCCTTCTGGCATGTGATAGGAGTCGCTCTCAGATCTCTATTGCTATAACCAAGTCCCTTCTCTACTGCAGACCTGAGTGGACTTTCCCAAGTCCCCAGAAAGGAGCCGTTCCAGAGGCCCAGGATTCAGGAGAAGGAAAACTCTTCCTCAAAATTTGGCTGCTCTTCAAGGCAAAAGGAGTCCAGTGTAGTCACCTCTTCCCTACTCTCTGTGGCTGACACTCACGCCTTGTGAGGTCAAACTCACAAAGCTTGTTCCCTGCATCGCCTTCATTTCTGCTACCCTGGCTGCTTGATTCAAACATTCATCATGCCAGCAACAGAATGACGCGGGCTAGCTGCCAGCCCATTATCCCAGTAATTCTGCCTGTGGGCTTTCCAGGCCTCTTCTGTGCTGTTCTCAGGTGGAGGTTAGCATTTCTAACCTCCCCCTCTGCTACCAATCCTTTCTCTTTCCAGGCTCCTGGCTAACTCATCAAGCCATTTGCCCATGGATTTTTATGAATTTTAACCCCAGACTATTTCTGTTTCTACCACAAAAAAAAAAAAAAAAAAAAAAAAAAAAAAAAAAAAAAAAAAAAAAAAAAAAATGCCCAGGTGCATAACTAAAAGTCGTTCTGCCTGGGAGGTTTTTTTCTTTGCCAGCCTCCCTATCCCACCTCTGAGTGATCCACAGACAGAGACAAGGCTTTTTCTCTTGTCCCAGTTGGTCATAGAGAATCCCTTTCCAGCCACAAGTGTGCCCTTGTTGGGAGGATTACCGAAGCAATGTCCCTTTAAATGTCTGGGTGACTCCTCACACGGTTTGCTTTTCCCAGCTGGCCCTCCTAATGCTCAAGTCTAGATGTCTCACCTTCATTTATTGCTGCACAAATAATAAAAACCCAGAGACAGATATTGGGTTAAAGCTGAAGATCAGAAAAGCAAAGCAGCCAGCCACTAGACAGACCTTTAACCTCTACCAAATAATTCTTCAGACTGAAAGGGGGAGATCCTGTCTCCTGAATCCCCAGACTCCACACTCCCCTGAGTTCCTGTCTCTTCCCCTTTATATTCCTCTCTCTGCCCTGCTATATCGCTCCTGTCAACACCTCGCTAGTGCTGGGATTAAAGACGTGATCCGAAGAGCAGGAATCACCTTTCTGTGAGCTCCGTTTCTCTTTTAGACAGAATCAATCTCGTGTAGCCCAGAATGACCTTGAACTCATAGAGATCCCTCTGTCTCTGTCTCCTGAGTCCTGGCATTAAAGGTGGGTGCAATAACTTCCTGGCCTCTAGTGACTTGGCTTTACACTCTGACCTTCAGGCAAGCTTTATTTATTAAAATACAAATAAAGCATTACTATGATTTATGGAAAATTACTGCTGTATTTCCCTTATCTTATGATTTTGTTGCTATGCCTTAACTAACAACAAGACTTTTCACAGCTTCGACACCATAGACCAAGTTCTGTCTCTGTCAGTGCCTTGTATCAAGGAAGGAGTCATTTTAAGGCATGATTCTCCCCAGGAAATACTGTGCCCTTGTTGCCAAGTGCCAGGGCTCTGAAGCATGGTTTTCTTACCACAAAAGCAATAGGACATCTCACCACTGATGCCAATGATATCTGCAGGATCTCATGCCTCAAGTGACCAGACCTGACATCCTACAGAAGCTTTCTCTGGACTTGGCTCCCACACAGCTGAATCTTCCACATCACCAGAAATATTCACATGGCTTCAAATTGTCTTCTATTGCCGGGCCCAGCACTCAGGAGGCAGAGGCAGGCAGATCTCTGTGTGTTCGAGGCCAGCCTGGTCTACAGAGCAAGTTCCAGGACAGGCTCCAAATCTACAGAGAAACCCTGCCTCAAAAAACTAAAAAGACGGAAAATAAATTTTTTCCTCTATTTTATATAAAAGTAGTACTGAAAGTGATTGAAAAATCGGAGGACCCCGTTGGAGTGATTTGATTATATGTAAGGTTTCGGTCTTGGTAAGCATAAAAATAAACAACCTCCCTCCAAACCAACTTGAGCCACTTTTTTTCTGAGACAGGCAAAAACCAAACTTTCTAGTTGATCAGTCAGGCATGAGCTCTTAACATTGACAAGAAGGAAGTATGTTCTGCTCTCCTCCTGCCTTGATCTCAAACAAGCTCTTACAGATATTAATACATTGCATGTCCTTAAACACAGGAAGGAGCTGAAGTCTGTTTTCTCAAAGACTAAGAACAGCACTGCGCTTCTCCCTCCATGCTCAAAAGCTGAAGCTGTGTCTAGCTGGTTGCATTAAACCCAGCAGAAGGGGCTGAGTATTCATATACCATCTTAACTGTTCTAATGTAAATAAAATCTCGTACTGCGGTTATTTTCAGGTCTTGCTCTTGTAGGGTAGCTGGGCTCCGGTGGTGCCAGATTGCCCTGGCTGTTGTTGATTGTATTGCATTTAGGCATCTGGGTTTGGGATGATTAGGTCAAGGTCCTGATTTCTGAGTTTGTTTTTGTTGGATGGTTGTTTTGTTCCTTGGTTTCTGTTTGCCCTTTGACCTTCAAGTCTTTGTGGCCTGGATTTCTGGAGGCCGGCATGACCTCTGATCTAGTAAGGAATCTGTCCAAGTTGGGAGCCGGCCTTCCAGTAGTTAGCCTGGCTTTTGTTGCTGTGGGTGGATCTCTGTTCTGAGTGGTACGGCCTGCACCTAAGCAGGTAAAGGCTGCTGGAGCTGGGGAGAAGGGCTGTTCTCCTGACTGGTGCAGCCTGTACCTGAGCCACAGGAGTCCCACTGCTGGGGGCAGGGCCCAGTAGGCGTGGGGGTGATGAGGTGGGAGGGGCAACGACTGTGGGATGGGCCTTGGGGAACAGAGTGGGGGGCAGTTCAGGCGGCAGGAGAGTCACTCACCTGTTCTGACTCACTTGCAGTTTTTGTTATTGTTATTGTTGTTTTGTTTGTTGTTTGTTTTTATTTTTTGAGCAAAGACTCCTACCTCAGGATCCAGGGAAATTCAGAATTTCGCTCCAGAGGACCCACCGTGTCCTTGCTTGTTGGAAGAGGTGTGTAACTGGGGTGGAGGTGGAGGTGGAAGTTTCAAAAACTCATGTTATTACCAGTTAGTTTGTTCTCACACTTGAGGCTATGTAAGTATGTAAGCTCTTAGCCACTGCTCCTGCTGATGGTCATAGACTCGCCCTCTGAACTGTAAGCTCCAATAAACTCTTCCATACGTTGTCTTAGTATTGGCATAGTATCACAGCAATGAAAGTAACTAAGACAGTAGGCAAGAACTCTATCAACTAAGCTGTATCCCCAGCCCTTTGTTTGTTTGACACAGGGTCTTGCTATGTTTGACTGCACGGCTTCAACTTTAAAGCAATCCTTATGCTTATTCTCCCAAGTTCTAGGATTACTACATGAACCACAGGGTGTAGCTCACTTTCAAATATTTCTGTGAATGAGTTCTAAAAAAATAAAAGACTTTAATGTTTGATTATCTATGAATGCAGTACCAATAGTGGCCAGAAGTCAGGTCCCCTGGAGCTGGAGTGACAGCCTGTTGTGAGACGCCATTTGGGTGCTGGGAACTGAACTGGGGTCCTCTGCAAAAGCAGCCAGTGCTCTAACCCCTGAGCCGCCTCTCCAGCCCCTAAATGAATTCTTTCACTGATAGTTGTGTCTGTTCATAGTGATCTTTACACCTAGAAATCTACGGGTAGAGCGAGGAGGACTAGGGCTTTGTGCGAATGACGGTAGTTGTACTGGGGCCGTCAGGTCAAGGACTGCACTGCTAAACCACAGCCCCGGCCCCAGGGACTCTCACTGTTGCTCATTTCGAAAACATGATGATCACAAAGTAAAACATTTTGGCCGTGTTCTTTTGTTAGTTCCGTTGCATAAAGGTTCACTTTTGCTTTGACCAGTGAGGTGAGAAACTAGTGGTGTGGCCTACCAAACCTTGTGATTTCCTCCTAGGACGTTTAAATAATATAGTGGCTGAATCACTCCATGCACGGGCATAAGTTAGATGCCTCATGAATATTTTCATTACTACTATCGTAAGTGACATTCAGTGATGACAGACAATTCGTTTGAAAACACTCTCCTTTCCTTTAAAACCAGAAACCCAGAGCTCAGAGGTTAAGAGCGCTTGTGCTCCTACGGAGGACACAAGTTTGCTTTCCAGCCCCTACACAATGGTTCACTACTATCCTTCTCTCCAGCTCCAGGGGATCCACAGCCTCTTTTGACCCCCCCCCCAATGGGCACCAGCCAAACAGGGGATACACATACAGATGTGCAGAAAAAGCACACACATAAAATGAAATAAATCTTAAACAGAACCAGGAATCTGTTCCTTCCCTTCAGAGATAAAATATGTATTTATTGTTGGCGTTGCTCTTATCTATGAGGATTGGGTAATGGGAAAGTCATGTAAAAACCCAGGCGACAAATCCTGAAAGCGTAAGCGTTTCTCCAGGACGGACGGGACGGACGGGACTGGACGCCAGGAAACCGGAAAGCCAAACCGCCGCTGAGACCTTGAGAACTGCGGAGTGAGGAGTGGAAGCTGTGTTTTACGAGTACTTTCTTGTAAAATTTCCTGGTAAAAGCTTGTTTGGTTGGCATGTGACTCGCTGCGGTGACAGAATGATGAGAAAGGATTGCGTACTGACGGCCCTAACACATTTTAACTTGGCTAAAGTTCATTCTTTGAGGAAAAACTGGCCGTTTATACCTGTCTCTGAAGAAACTGCTGAGTATCAAGAGTTGGGCCAGCCGATGTCTCTACTTTATTTCCTATGACCCAGGAAGGAAGTCATTACCTTATGATCTAGAACAGTGGTTCTCAGTCTGCGGTTCATGATCCTTTGGAGAGGTCCAGGGACCTTTCCACAGACACTACATACCGGATCTCCTGGTATCAGACATTTACATTACAAGTCATACTGGTAGCAAAAGTACAGTTATGAAGTAGCAATGAAAATTATTTTATGGCTGGGTTCACCACAACACGGGGAACTGTGTTAAAGGGTCGCAGCATTAGGAAGGTTGAGAACCACAGCTGTAGGAAGTGGCTTAATCTTCTTTCTATCTTTTCTATATTACCTGACGTAAGGAATACATATGGGTCTCTGTCTTTCCAATATTTCCTATTGACTCAGGAAGGCCACTGTGTAGACAAATGCTCAGTGAGGGTTGGGGACTTAAGAAGGTGATAAGACTTTGCTTGAAGGATTTAGGATATTTCACTGCAAGTTGTAAAAAGCATTTGAAATTTAGAGTCATGAAACTTTAGAGTTCAAAGCTTTCTCTACCACCAATGAACTCTGTGCTCCGGGGGAAGTCAGGTTCTCTCTAAAACTCTGTGGAAGAAGACAGAATTATCTGTCTTCCCAGTGTAGAGTTTTTATGAGAACCAAATAATTTTCAAATATTTAACTGTTTCATGAACATTTCAAAATATGATAACATTTCAAACATGGTACTGATACTTCATACTAACTAAGTGAAGGCCTTGGAAGGAAGAGTCACACAACCCTTGGAGGTCAGGGAGTGTCGCTTTCTATGCCTCAGGATGAATTAATAAGAACTAGATTAGAGGTAGAAAGGATGTAAAAGCCAGGAGATGGGAAGGAGCATTGTGAGACGCTGTCTTCTGAATGTGATGTGGCTGGAGCAATGATGAGATCTTAGCAGCTGTGGTTGCCTACACAAGACCTGGACAAGATCCAGCCAGCCAAAATCACAGCCTAGCTGGGGTAGATGCGTCCAGTCCTCACCCCTTCCTCAGGAGCTGTTAGCGGTGGAAAATTGCTAGGGGGAAGAAGACTCATTCTTTTTGAGGATGACACCACTGGTAGATTTCTCATAATAGCACGCAGGATCCCAAACTCATGCACATGTGGGCAGCACTAACTGGACTGAGTGGATTTCTTTTTAAGATATGAAATTGGGAAGGGGGCATGCTAAGGAGTATATAGGCAGAGTCGGAGATGGGAAATGGAAGTTAGATATGATCATTTTTCATTATGCACATATGTATGCCATTCAAAAAATAGAGAGAAAACTTTAAAGAATTAAATTACAAAGTACAAAACACAACAATCCACTGCAATTCTGGAAAACTGCTAAATTCAATATAATTTCTTTTGAACCTAGCTTCTTTCTGTGATATGCTAGGAAGATACTTCCCCAGAACTGACACAATTGTGATCCAAAGGAGCCAGGTTATGAATCTATCAAGCAGCATAACCTGGCAGGGTCATCAGTTGTAGTACTGGTTTTGAAAACATAAAGGATGCACCACCTGCAGGGCTAGTGATGTGTGTCAAGGCACAAGTCCTAGCAAAGAGGTCCTGAGAAGTCCTTTCATGTAGCTCCAGGGGCTGTGGAGACCGCAGGATATTGCAGATGCCAGGACCATGGTTTGTACACCAAGGGAAGCTGCAGGCATGTGGTGGAGCTTAAAAGATAATCTATGTGTGTTGCGGGGGCAGAATGGAAGGCCTGAGCTACTCAAGCCCTTTGACGTCCTTTTGGTTGCAGTATGAGCTCCAGTGTCAGACACGGAGCTGCAGGATTGGTTGTTTGACCGGATGGATACTGCTTTGTTTTGCTTTGATCAATGCCTCGGCGTGCCAAAATTCTTCCTTTTGGAACGGGAATATCTGCTCTGTGCCACTCTATTTTGGTAGTAATCTTTTCAAAACTGTGTAGGCATGCGCAATTAAGAGACTTCAGACTTAGAGTGTTAGAACTGCTACGGTGAAACTAAAACTTTAGATTAGAAGTTCACTTGATGTTTTAAATTACTTTTAGACTGTCTGTCTGTCTGTCTGTCTGTCTGTCTGTCTGTCTGTTTTAAATAACAGAGCGATTGGGACTGGGGACAATAGTAGCACTTGTCTAGCATGCACAATGTCCCGGATTTGGTTTCTAACACCACAAGGTACAGGTCCCCTCTGGTCTTCTAAGCCAAGCTTAAGAAACACCTGGTGACCATTTAGTAACAAGGAATAGACACGTGACTGTAAGGTGCAAAGACCTAACTCTGAAATATAGGGCCAGGAAGTGTGGACAAAATGACCAAATTATTTTCCAATGCTTTAAACTATTAAAAATCATTAACAGGTTATGGCTTGGTTTAATTTCAGTACTTGGAACTTTTTTATTTATTGTGTAAAGAACTGTTTATTTTTACCTTGTGTTTATGAGTATTTTATCTGCATGTGTGGTGTGCCGTATGCATGACTGGTACCTACAGAAGTCAGATGACGGCACCAGTACCCTGGAACCAGAGTTACGGATGATTGCGAGCCACTAGGTAGGGGCTTTGTAGTGTGGTGCTGCGGGCGGTTTCCCACCGCCCTGCTCTCGGCCACCGGCTAGCTTATGCCCAGGTAGATTCTAGCGTACGTCCATCTTGGGCTGGAGCTTCATCGTGTCTGGCTTCTCTCTGAGGAGAGGCATGGCAGTCTGTCTCATTTAGGAGAGGTGTGGCATCTGACTGACCCTTCTACCTCACTTCCTCTTCCTGTTCTGTCTACTCCACCCACCTAAGGGGCGGTCTATCAAATGGGCCAAGCAGTTTCTTTATTAGCCAATGAAATCAACTCAAAGAGAAGACTCTCCCACATCATTTCCCCTTTTTTCTGTTTAAACAATAAAAGAAAGGCTTTAACTTTAACATAGTAAAATTACATATAACAAAATAGTTATCAAGTAAGAATTAGTTACAATACTTATATCCATTTTATCTTCATCATAACAAAGGAAAACTTTAACTATCTATCCATTCTTCAACTCCATCAAAGACTCCAGAAGGATATAATATTACCTAAGTAAATAAGAAGTAAGCAACTTACAAAACTCTAGAAATGACAGAGACATCTCGCTGCCTGGACAGTCACCCAAAGTTCCTCTGTACCGTTGGGGCATCCATCTTCGGGCTTCAGGCCCATAGTTTCCAGCAGACATTTCCATAAAGCAAGAAATTTCAAAGACAGTTCAGTCACTTTCTGCTGTGTCATGCAGAATGTCTTGCAGACTCTTTCATGAATCAGGAATCCCGAAAGATCATCTCACTTTTAGGCAAGTTCAGCAGTCCTCTCTCTGAGGGTTCTCTATGTCCAGTTTATGTAATAGTCCAGGCAAGAGCAATTTCTTGCCCAAATGGCTATCAAACTCCATAAGTAGCCTCTTCAATGCCCATCTTCCTCTTGAAGTAGATGGTGCTGCCAGGAGCAGATGTGTCTCATTGTCATGAAAAGCCCTAAGTTATTAAAACATTTAAAATGCCATATTCTATAGTCTTTGAAAGATATGAAGAATGCATATTTAACTTAAATATATCTGTATATATCTAGAAAATCTAACTAACATGACTACAAGCTTTACTATTATTGATGACTATCCATTAACAACCTACATACATTACATTTTTAAAATGAACCACACAATCACAATACCTTAATCATTATTAGAAATACATATACATATAAAAAATTGACCTTAAATTTAAATCACTAAAGCAAAATCCATATCAATGCAAATTATTCATCTCCATATCATATCCCCCTTTAAATGTAAAAGAACATTTATAAACAATATTTGGGAATATGGGCGCAGTTATCTCTCTCCAAACTGCTTCCTGCTGAATGGGGACGCTGTTAATCAGATCTTTCATGGTGTAACCTGTGTGCCAGGTTCATCTCAGTCATCAGTTGGGTGAAGTAATTTTCTGTAGGTGTTCACAGCAACCTTTCAGGAGGTCGTGGTCTATCATACCATATTGGGATATAAGCAATCCAATGGGTCTCATTTTCTGTAAAAATAAAAGAAGAATCTCTTTTCCAAAGTATCATATCCTTAGGTCCAAATTCTGAAGTCAAGGTATTTTCAAGATATCTTTCTTGGATTAGTTCAGCAGCATTTATAAACAAATATCTTTTAGCAGCTGTTGCTCCTTCCTCAGCATTTAAACAATTCAAAGAGAGCATAATAGTATACAGCATCAAGATTCTTTGTGTATTTTCCATCTTTGTATGGCTTTATTTTAACCTCTATTTCATTTATTTTTACTTTTATTTTTTTTATTTTTTGACAAGTTCTCTGTATATCTTTGCCCTGGAATAACTCTGTAGACCAGGCTGTCATTGAACTCCGAGATCCTTCTGCTTCTGCCTCCCCAGTGCTGGGATTAAAGGTGTATGCTACCACACCTTGAACTCACAGAGATCTGTCTGTCTCTGCCTCCCAGGCATTGGGATTAAAGGTGTCTTCTGCCACACCTTGAAGTCACAGAGGTCAATCTACCTCTGCCTCCCAAGTGTTGGGATTAAAGGTGTGTACCACCACAACAAACTACTTCCTTTTTTTTTTTAATTTTAAGAACTGTCACCTTTAGCCTGCATATATTTTCAACACATTGTAAACCATTTTGATGTTTTCTTCGACTTTGAATCTTTCTTTTACTGTATATCTCTCTTTTTGTGACCACATGAGTCTTTAATTTACCAAACAATATCGGTAAGACTGAAGCCGTGACTTTGACAGCTAGATCCAGCCCATTCCTTAGCTTTCCAGCCTCAAGGCAGAGGTACCGGCTATAGCCTTGTTTATCACAACTCTGTGGAGGTTCAAGGTCCCTGCCAGCAAGCAAGCTGCAACAGTGTTAAACAACAATCAAAAGCTCCATAGTTAGGACCGCCTGCTTGAAAAAGTCAGAGTTTGCCATGGCAGGACGGACCAGAATGCCAGCATTTTAAAACAGCACAGCTTTTTTCCTGCTACCGCTGAAAACAAACAAGCATGCAGTCAGCTTTTATCAATGCCATTTAAGTGTTTTGTAGCAGGACCTCTTAAGAGATGGAGGGTTTTGTAGCTAAAGCTGAGTCAGGAAGCCTCTAGCAAGCAAAGCCAAACCCGAGAAAGTGCTGCTACGGAGAAAACATGCTTTACTCTATTCTTTCCCAAGCTTTCTCAGGCTTTCTGTGGATCCAGTAATCCACGTTGGGCGCCATTCTGTAGTGTGGTGCTGCGGGCGGTTTCCCACCGCCCTGCTCTCGGCCACCGGCTAGCTTATGCCCAGGTAGATTCTAGCGTACGTCCATCTTGGGCTGGAGCTTCATCGCGTCTGGCTTCTCTCTGAGGAGAGGCATGGCAGTCTGTCTCATTTAGGAGAGGTGTGGCATCTGACTGACCCTTCTACCTCACTTCCTCTTCCTGTTCTGTCTACTCCACCCACCTAAGGGGCGGTCTATCAAATGGGCCAAGCAGTTTCTTTATTAGCCAATGAAATCAACTCAAAGAGAAGACTCTCCCACATCAGGGCTTAAAACTGAAGCGCTAAGCAGATCTTCTGCCAGAGCAGGAAGAGCTCTTAACCACTGTGCCTTCTTTCCATACCTTGATTTTTTATTTCTATGCATTTTTTCATACAGTGTGATTGTTATTTTCATAAGCAAACTAATCATACTGCATCTTTGTTTTGCATGTGTATGTGAGTGTGGTGCATATATTTGTATGCATGTTCACATGTATCTGGACACACATATGTGTATGTGTGCATGCATCTAGAGCCTGAAGTTGATGTCAGGAGTCTTCCTTGGTCTCGCCCCATCTAATTCACTGAGGCAGGTTGTCTCAATAGAACCCTGAATCAGTATACAGCTAGTCTAGTTAACACTTTTAGCTTTGTTTGTCTTGGGATATTTATTTTAACATACATGGTATATAATTGGCTTGAATCCCTTGGTAACAGCAGAGAAAGCCATCAGTATATCAGATCATCATAATTATATGGAAGATCTCTTTTTGAACATACGCTTCTGCTTTCTGTCTGTTCTATGATTAACAATGTTATAATCTTTTGTAAAGAGCATGAATACATTTTAAAGTATGATATATTTCCATCTCTACAGAATATTTTCATCCCATGGGAACCTAAAACATAGGTTTCTGCATAGAACATTTGTTCTAAAATTATTACTTCTTATACCAAGTTTTAATCATTTTAATTATTTTCCCCTATGGAAAGCTAAAAGAATCATAATTTTTTGTATAATACAAGGTTTTCAACATTTTAAAAGAAAATTTTCCTTCAATATGTGCAGTATTTCTTCTTAATTATGGAATAAATAGAACTATGCAAATGGAACTATTGGTTTTAAAAATACAGGGCAATATAAAAGACTTTTGTTTTCTCTTGCTCCAAGGAAATTCAATATAGTGTTTTAAAGAAGTTGGCAGGGACACAAAGCGGGGTGAGGAGGGCCCTGTGCCCCAGTTTCAAGTGTTTGAAACTCAACTTGAATTCTAGACTGTTCACTGTGTGTGAGGTTTTGGCTTTCGGTCTAGAATATTTTAAACACATAAAAAGAGTATTTTAAAATGTTTCATAATATGTTTTAGAAATGAAAGTAAAACAGGTGCCCCCAAAAGATAAGCAATTCATAATGAACTGTGATATTAAAAGCATAGAGCAATTTCTTCATGTCCCCAAACATGGTGGTTGTCAGCCACCCCTGACAGGATTATTTCAGGCCTTTTTGACAATGACACTATGGAAGGAAAACTTAAGGTGACGGCCTCATTTTATTATTATATTTTTTATTTGTAACTGACCACAAGTCACCTATCCAAAACCAGTTAACTGTCAAGTGACTTTTAAATATCAGCTTTGACTTCGTGCCAGTATGTTCATGCCAATACAAAAGGTCTAGGAAATCACGCTGTTAAAGAAGAACAAGACTTTGATTCTTAAACAGAAAGTTTCTTTATAAAGGACCGAGTACAAAGCCTCACCTCTAAGCTCACGGCATCACCCAACTTACTCTGTAAGTGACCGCAGATTCAAAAGCTAGTGCCGTGGAGATGGCTGTGCCCAGCTCCATCTCCAAAAGAGAAGAATGGAAAGTTAAATATTCAAAGCCTGGGATCTATCAGGAGACTCTTCTTAGGAGAGGATTTCCCACAGTTCTTGCTTAGGAAGAATAGGTTGTCTCGCCAAGAATACAACTGTAGGATGTTTCGTGTCTTAGTTTCTCTTCTGTCACTGTCATGAAAAACTTTAGCAAAAGCAACTTAAGGGAGAAAGGGCTTATTCTGGCTCAAGGTTCCAGAGTATCAGTCCCTGTGGGAGTCCAAGTGGCGAGAGCTTAAGGCAGCTCGTCACATCCCAGCCACAACCAAAACAGAGTACAACAAATGCATGTTGCTGCCCAGTCCCCACTCCCTACATAGCCCAGGACCCCAGCAGGAAATGCTGTCACCCACAGTGGGTGAGTCTTCCCATATCAATTAATGCCCTCTGGTCAGTCCCCCAAAGGCATGCCCAGAGGTCATTGCCCAGGTGATTGTAGAGTCTTTCAAGTTACCAATTGCACTAACCACATTATTACAATTAAAATATGATCATAAGACTCGAAGTTTTTAAATACGTAAAGACAGTCCTGGTGGTGGTAGTACACACCTTTAATCCCAGCACTAGAGAGGCAGAGACAGGTGGATCTCTGTGAGTTCAAGGCCAGCATGGTCTATAAGAGCTAGTTCCAGGACAGGCTCCAAAGCTACAGAGAAACCCTGTTTCAAAAAACCAAAAACAAAACAAAAATACTTGAAGACATTTGACATGAATAAATAATATGGCCACACAGAAATCATCCCAGGAGCTACTGTTCTTCAATGGGGAATGCCTTTTTCTCTTTTCTTTCCTTTTACCATGAATTCCTGATCCTCCTACCTCCTCCTCCCGAGTGCTGTCCTTACAAGCATGTGTTACTATCCTCAGTTTTATGAAGTGCTGGGGATCAACTTCACGGTTTTGTGAGTCTTCTACCAACTGAACTCTGTCTCTAGCTCCTGTAATAAATATTTTGATCATATTGAGCTGAATCCTATTCATGATTTTAGCCTCAAAAGTGATGCATGTTTAAAAAAATCATCACTTCAAAAAGGAAGGTAGGAAATAGAAGAAGCTCTTCCTGTTGGAGGTTCTAATCCTCGCAAGAGGCTCACCCAAGGCCTTGGCCCTGCACAGAGCGGTAGAGGAGGTGCCTATGGCATTGGCCATTTTTGCTTTCCAGCAGTGACCCTGAACTGTTTGGAAGGTATGAAGATGTTACTTTAGAAACAAGGTTACAGTTATGAGATACCTTAAAGGTTTAAAGTACAATGAATGTAGGGGTCCACTAAAGTATGGGGTAAGCTGAAGAAGGCTGGTGTAAAACTCTCCTAAGGGAGAAGAGTACATTTATAAGTAGTAGATGAAGCCACAGCTACTTGTTGTTTAAAACATGCGGAATTCTGGGCCTGGAGAGATGACTCATCGGTTAAGAGCACTGCTTGTTCTTCCAGAGGATGCAGGTTTGATTCCCAGAAACCACATGGTGACTCACAAATGTCTATAAACAAGTCCAGAGATTAGGATGCATCCTTCTGGCCTCCCCAGCACTAGGCGTGCAAGTGGTGCACAGACGTAAGTACTGGCAAATACCATACATGTACAACGTTTTATGTATTAGAAAATCCCTGGGGAGTTTTGGAGGTGGTATTTTGTTAATTCAATGACTGTCTGCTAAACAGTAAGTATTTAGGATGTGTCTACTTTACACTGAGGCTTACGATAAGCAGTTGGCTCTCACACCAATCAAGTGTTTATTGTAAATCAATGTCTTATTTACAAATAAACTTTATTATATAGAGCTAATCTTAAACAATGTAAAAATTGCAAGTCCACCATCCCTGTGACCCTATCAAAATGATGTTTTGGGGGTTTTGTTTGTTTGTTTGTTTGTTTTGTTTTTTGCTATTGTGAGGGTTAAGAACGCTCCATAGAGGCTAGGAAAATAGCTCAGTCAGTCAAGTACTTGCCACGCATGCATGAAGATCTGATTTGAGCCTCTGCACCACCATGTATTTGTAATTCCAGAGCTCAGGAGGTAGGTACTGTAGGAACGCTGCAATTGGCTGGCTAGCCACTCTAGCCTAATTGATGAATTCCTGGTCAATGAGAGACCTTGTCTCAAAAAACGCGGTATTCTGCTGCTGAGAAGCACCTGAGGCCGTCCTCTGGCCTCCATACACATGTGCAAGTTCACTACCCCACCTACACACACACACACACACACACCAAATGAAGCCCCTGTGGTCATGTGACTCCAGATATTTCTGGAGACAGCTAAATACATAGTTTTAAAAAGTAGATTAGGAGTGCATGCAGCATGCTGGACTTAACAGGGAGGCATCCAAGTTGCTGGCACTATGGGGCCGCAGTGCGCTACCATGGCCAGGATGGGTGGTAAAAGGACCTCCCAATGGACGGACTGTCTGGACAAGCACATCCAAGCAACTGAGGCCACTGACTGTATCATGACCTTGGGCTGGGAAATGAAGGTGGCACAATATCGTTACAATGAAGACAGCTGTTTGCAGAGACTTAGTCCCCTGTGAAAAAGCACCCATTGGAAACGGGGATAGTGACTGATGGGAGCATCACAGACAAGAGCATCGTTGCTCTGCATTATTTTAGAAACCTCAGACATCTGCCCTTAAGTGAACTACCTGGAAGATGAGGAAAAGGAAATGTCTGAGTCATTAAGATGGCATGACCTTCTCTAAGCTCTGGAGACATCTGAACCAGGATAGTATCAAATAGAAAGTGTCTTGCTTCGGTATCAAAGGCCATTTTAAATCCCTGATTCTAAACAGCAACCGGTATTATAAAATAATCTGTAGAGATCTAAAGGCATCATGGTATACCACTGTAGAAGAGTCACCTTCAAACAAGACTTACTAAAGTTATTCAGTTGGAAGTAAGAAATTGTGTGCATGCAAACATTTTAAGAAGAAGGAAGCCAGGTGTGATGGTGCACACCTGCAACGCCAACACTTTCGAGGTAGAGGCAGGGGGATCAGGAGTGCAAAGTCATCCTCAGCCACTCAGTGATTGTGAGCATAAGCTTTTAAGGCCTTTTCTCAACAAAAGAAAGGAAGGGGAAAAAGGGAAGAAGATATCACTCAATATAAATGTATACTATACTCATTTCTTGGTGATAATATTAAAGTTATTTAATGTGATTTACTTATGCAATGTGGATATTCTTTATTGTGTTATAATAATTTCTACTTTGTTTAACTCTGAGATTATTTAAGCACATTGTGATAAAGCACGATTGTGAAGAATTGGGAGCTCAGGTAACTGGACTGATGGAGCCAGCAATGCACAATAGTCTGGTTGTTGATTGACACCTGCCCTTCACAGTACTTCCCGGGGCTTGCCAGCATTCCTCGTGCCCTTGTGTTTCTGTGTTCTTGGTAGAACATGCCATTGAAGTATGTACCCTTTCTCTTTTTTTAAGATTTATTCATTCCTCGTGCCCTTGTGTTTCTGTGTTCTTGGTAGAACATGCCATTGAAGTATGTACCCTTTCTCTTTTTTTAAGATTTATTTATTTATTATGTATACAACATTTCTTCTATGTATGCCTGTGCACCAGAAGAGGGCACCAGATCTCATTATAGATGGCTGTGAGCCACCATGTGGTTGCTGGGAATTGAACTCAGAACCTCTGAAAGAGCAGTCCATGCTCTTAACCTCTGAGCCATCTCTCCAGACCCAGTACGTACCCTTTCTCAAATAGTTGTCAATAATTTGGCCTATTTTTAAGTTTTATTACAATTGAATATAAATACAATTGAATATAAATACTTGCCTAAATTCAAATAGTTTTTGCTGAAACAATAAAACAGAAGAAACAGTCACAGAGACTTTCAAAGGCTATAATTACTATTTGCATTAATTAAAAACTTGTTCCAGAGGCTGGGGAACTCATTTGACAAAATCCTTGCCTAGCATACAGAAAGACCTTGTTTTGATCCCCAACTCTGCATAAAACCAGGCATAATAGTGTACACCTGTCAAGGTCATTCTTAACTACATAGTGAATTAGAGGCCAGCCTGGGCTGCATGAGTTCTTCCCTCTCTTACATACGAAGATTAAAAAAATAAATCTTCAAACAAAAAAGTTTGATGTGTCAACTAGAAACTAATTTTACTCCCTTAACTATCTTGGGCATTCCGTATTATGAGGTCAAGCAACATCAAAAAGTACAAAAACGAAAAATAAATTTGTATCTAGAAAATATTAATACAGACATGAATGTATCCTATCCCTCCCCAGAATGCTTCTGTTTCTACTAACCCGTGGACTTAAATCTTCATAAACTAACTCTGTTTCAGGGAGAGGAGAGAGAAACTCTCTCCTTGAGATCTAGTTCCATTATTATGGTTATATGCTGGCTTGATTATAGATTTCTCATGCTTTATTTGAACCTTAAGCTATCGAATGTAAGCTTGATTGGAAATGATTTTAAAACAAACACTGTCTATGGTGAAAATAACCATAGAAGAGGCTAGAGCTGGGCTAAGTAAGAGTATCTGTCTAGCATGTGCAAGGGCCTGGGTTTGATCCTCAGCATTTAAAGGTAGATAGATAAGGGGATGGAGAGTTGGCCCAGTGGTTAAGAACACTGACTGCTCTTTCAGAGGACCGCAGTTCAATTTTCAGTGCCCACAGGGCAGCTCACAACTATCTGTAACTCCAGTTCCAGAGGATCCAACACCCTCACACAGACATACAGCAGACAAAACACCAATGCATATGAAATAAAAATAAATAAATAATTAAAAGATAGATAAGCAGATAGGTAGATAGATGCATAGGCAGACAGACATCAGGTAGACAGACAGACGAACAGACAAAATATGTAAAATGAAATCCTGAGCCAGGCTTGGTGGCAAACACCTTTAATCTCAGCATCCAGAGGCAGAGGCAGCAGAACTCTGTGAGTCAAAGCCAGCCTGGTCTGCAGAGTGAGTTACAGGATAGCCAGGGCTAGACAGTGAAACCCTGTCTTGAAAAAATCAAAAAGAAAAAAAAAGAGAGAGGAAGAAAGAAAGAAAGAAAGAAAGAAGAAAGAAAGAAAGAAAACCTAAGCTACATCATCAAACAATGGCCATGTGTTAGTCAGGAAGCCACCCAAACACCCTCCCTGGCCCCTCGGCCTATGGTGACAGGCCTCACTATGGTGAACGGATATGTGAGGGAGAGATGGAAAGATGGAGTACATGGTGGAAGATGGGAGAGAAAGAGAAGAGGAACAGTTTCCGCGCTGTGGAGAGAGGCAGAACTGGAAACACAATGGTGATAAGGAACAGACTGATACAGAGTCTGTGCATCCACCTGAGGTCATGGTGATATCTGGACCCAGGCTGCCGCTGGGAGCCGTGTCTGGGTCCATAACCCTAACACAGCCAGGGCCTGTATTGATGGCCATGGCCCGGACCATGAGGGTATCGGTGATCTGGACCGCTGCCTGAGACCGTGTCCCTAGTGGTTTGCTGAGCTGGCCCCTACCCCTTACCAGCCACTGCCCTCAGGAGAGCTGGCCCCACCCCTTGCTGACCTGCAGCGCCAGCAGTGAAGTGGGTATGGGAGAGCTGACACCTTTCCTTCCACCTCAAGCCCGAGAGCTGGCCCCTCCCCTCCACTGAGGGGAGGAAGATACAGGGGAGGCCCAGCAGAGACCCTGGATAACCAACTCAGCTACCACCCAGGCTCATATACAGGGCATTGAGTTGGCCCACACCAAAATCTATCCTATCTATGAGCTACTGTAGAGTGTGAAGGGGTTTGTCCTACAGAACCATAGCTGCAGAATCTCCACGGTTCGGGCAACAGCAGGATATCCCAGATGAGTCTCTGTGAGAATCCGGAATTGATGGTGTAACAGAAGCTAGAAGCCTTGAAAAGGACCGATGACTCATTGCAATGAAAGCTGTTTCGTCACAAGGGTGTGTTGCGTGACATACCCACCGCAGCTCCTAGTGACGCTCGGATGAACGAACACGTGATGAAGAGGTGGAAAAGATGGAGGAGCAGAATGGTACGTGCACAGGGCAACCAGAGCCTCGGCAGTCGTGACATGTGTGAGAGAAGGCTTCGACTGATAGAGGAACAGGTTGTTGCCTGGAGGGGTTGGTGAGATGCTTTTCTGTTTTTTTGTTTGTTTGTTTGTTTTGGTTTTTGTTTGTTTGTTTGTTTGTTTTGTTGTTGTTTAATTTTTTATTGGGGGGATTTACAAGAGTAGAGGTCAGATATGGAGGAACAGGAAGGTGAGTAGGATCAGGGTATGTGATGTGGTATTCTCAAAGAATCAATGGGAAAATTATGTTTTAAAGGAGATTTAAAGAAGATGCTGCCCATCAAATATCACTGAAGATTTTTAGTATAAATCATCCATGGCATGACCCCGGTCTTCAGGAGGCTGAGGCAGGAAAATTAGAAACTGAAGCTCAGCCTGGGCTGCCCAGTGAGTTCCAGGTCAGCAAGCCAAAGCTACAGAGCGTGACCCAGCTTCAAAGAAACAAAGTTCAAGTCTGGAAAGGTTATATATATGAGCATGTTTGTGGGCCTTCTACGGCACTTTCCTTCTACAAATATCTCTTTTTCATCAAGAATTTCATACATGTATTAATGTTTTAGTCAAATCTCTTCTTTCCCTGATTCCCTCCCCTCCAACATCTCCTATCCCTTCCTCCAACTATTCCCTCCCAATTTCCTGTGTGTGTGTTTTTAAACTCACTTAGGCCACTTGTTACTGCCTCTGTGTGCTTGAGTGCAGGGCCATCCACTGGAGCATAGGTAATCTCTCAGAGGCTGCATCTCCGCAGAAAACTGACTCTCTTCCCCTTACAGCATCCAACAGTTGCCAGTATCTCCTTAGCTAAGTGTGGGACTTCTTAACCATCTCCTCCACCCACGCTGGGATTTTTGTCTAGCTGGACCTTGGGCATGCAGTCCCAGCCGATGAGAACCGATACATGTGACTGCCCTGTTGTGGCCACAAATCATGGTCTTGCTGTAGTCAGCCGCTGCCTCTGGCTCTTGCAGTCTTTTCACCCCCTCTTCCTGGATGATCCCTTAGTGTTGGGAGGGGTGTGTGTGCTACAGCTGTCTCCTTAAGGATGAGAGTTCTGCAGTCTCTTGCTCTCCGCACATTGTCCAGTTGTGGGTCTCTGTGTCAATCAGCATCCATCGTAGAAAGAAGCTTCTCTGATGAGGGTTGAGAGATGTGCTAATCTGGGAAGCGTTTGAGAGTTGGTTTAATACTATCTAGCTGAACATAGTAGTAGGTTTATTTAATGACTTGGGCTCATTCCCAATAAAAGTTCTTGGATATCATAAGCCTTACATCATCGACATGCTTGGAAAATTCTTTTGAAAAACATTTAATGGTTTTTGATAAACTTCAAAAATGATTAACTTTATTCTTCATGTATTAAAATGCCCCAGAGGGAATTACTGTATTTCATATCGCCATGGAAACTGACCTCATTAAACTAGAGATGAAATTATACTATCTTCTACATTTAACTTAAGTAAATCTTATAAGAAACAAACATATAAAAGCTATCAGGAAAACATGTGGTGTTATAAGGATCTGACCCAGTGAATGCTCAGCTAGCAGATTTCTGCTTTTTCTGGAAATAGCTCCACTCTTACCAGCAGAGGGCAGCCTGTGCCTACAGGGCCAAAAGGTGAAGTTTATTTGTATCTTAGCACATGGCTTGGCCCTCTCTGAAGGAATGGTACAGCCAGTGTGTGCAGACCAAAGCTAGTTAGCCTGTCGCTACACAGCTCTGTGGAACCTCGAGATTTTGTAAGACTCCTCTTAGCATCAACATTTAAGAGGGTCTGAGAGCAGCCTTAGTCCAAATGGGAACTCTGGCTGTAATTATAATTTAATGGCCATTTGGGAACATTCCTATCAAAGTGTCCAGAGTAGAGTGGGGACAAGTTAGCAAAAATGAGGCAGTTCCGTTTCTATTCTGTTAAACCAACTCTACCCCATCACTTTGTATGGATAAAGTGAGAGAACCAATCAGTCTAGAAGCTTAGCTTTGGGTTTTGTTTTTTCTTGGGGAAGAACCTCTCCATGTAGCTCAGACTGGCTTCCAATTCACAGACCTGCCTCCAACTCTTGAGGATTGGAATTAAAAAGCATAGGGTATCACAGCCAGTCTTGGCTTCTATTACATATATTAATATGTATTAAATATATTACATATACTTATTCATATATATGTATATATAAACTTGGTGTGATTATGAGAATTTATATTCTCATTAAATATTCATCAAATATCTGGCATGGAACAATATATTCAAACATTTTATATATAGTATAGTTCTAAGGCTTAAATCCAGGTAATATTTATTTTAACTGTGCTATGGTAACATAACTCATATGACTCAATTATTTTCAACTGAGACACGAGCAAATTGCAATGACAGAGTGTCACCACTTAGAGGCAGCGGGGCTTGGGACAAGGGAGTCAAGAAACGAAGTAGACTAAAGTCTCACGCACTAGGCAGCTTTATTCAGAGCTTTAGACAATGTATGAGGGTTAGGAAGGCCACACAAGTAAAGTCCTCATGAGTTCCATCTGTATGCAACCACACGGACAAGCTGCACATGGCAAAAACACGCTTTTCCATAAAGGCAAATAAAGGCTAGTTTAAGATTTGAATTGAATAACTACAGCAAGCAATAACGAGCTATCTAAAGTAAACTCTCTCCTATCTGCTACACCTGGGCGAGGCACAAAAACACCTTCCAAGAACAATTTCGTGTTTTGAAGAAACTGAGATCCCAAGGCTCTTGTCTCTCACAAGCACTCAGAACTCTCTTTATACAACTCCATTCCTGGACCCTGTTCCAACAACAGAGGTTATTGTGAAAATTTCAAAACTATACATGTTTCAGAAGTGCGTGCGTGTGTGCATGTGTGTGTGCATGCGTGCGTGTGTGCCTGGAACTCAAAATTCAGATTGGCCTGGAACTCAAAATTCTCCTGCCTCCACTCCCTGAATGCTGACCATTACAAGTGTGTGGCACACATCAGCTTGTTTTCTAGTTTTTCTGCAGCATTATTTTAGGAACAAAGGCTAAGTTGAAGTATCTTTTTCTACCTTTCAAGCTTAGGGTGTGGTTCACACCTTTGAGAACTTGAAAAGCCAAGGCAGGAAGACGGCTGCAAGTTCAAGGTCAGCCTGGGTTACACAGTAAGTTCAAAACCAGCTAGCACTACACAGAATGGGAAAGAGCTTCACTCTGGACAGGCAGCAAGCTCTCACAAGCATTCTCCATGGACAACTGCTCATGCCTCTGGCTCTCCATGACAGCTGCTGCCTTCTTCAACTATTCTCTTTAAGAGCTGTGCTACTCTGCCTTCCTTCTCTTTCTTTTCTTTGCTCCTCTTTCTTTTCTTCCTGTGGGGAGTTCCCTGGATCTATGTTTTCTGTTATATCTTTCCATAAAAGAGAAACCTTGAAAAGGGAAGGATAGAGAAAGAATATTCTAGATACCCGAAGAAGAAATAATGAGGAGCTGGGAAGAGGGCTCAGTGGTTAAGAGCATCGGCTGCTCCCAGATTAGGGTCCAGAGCACCCAGGTTGGGGTCCCAGCACACTCAAGGCACACTCAGTCACTCCAACTCCAGGGGATCTAACGTGCTCTGGAGAACATTCACACATGTGTACCCCTACACACACAGCACATCGCATAGTTAAAAGTGTAAGAAAAGCCTTTTTAAAAAGAAAAGGTCATGATGGAGTATCTCACACTGTCAAAAAGGGGAAAGAAGGAGACTACAGCTGTGAGGGATGCTTTTCAGACTCAGTTTGCCTCTCACCAGCTCTGACCATAGCAAATTATTAACCAGATTTGACATTCTCTGCCTTGACTATAGTATCAAACCTAGAAATAGAATCAGAAATCCTTTGACTTGGAGTTATCAATAGTTGCTGCATTTTCCCAGAGGACCAAGGCCCTGACAGGACGCAGTGTTTGGGTGGTCTGACTGCAAAGCTGGATCAGAATCCAGATCCATTAACTTCAGCCTACCTTGTCTGTCACAATATGTGGCCTTGAGCTAATTTTTTTTGCTATAATAATAACATCAGAATGAAGTCTTCCTTACCTTGAGAAAAGTCACAGTCAAAACAGAAATAAAATTATCTAAGCCCAGTGGCAGAGCAAGTTTTGACTGTGCCCGTGTGAAGCATGAGGCATACAAACCAACCTTTGTTGAGGAACCTGAAGAGGCTGAGGCAAGAGGATCATAAATTTGAGACCAACCTGGGTTATTACATAGTTAGAGGCCAAATTTTCTTTCTTATACTTTCCTTTCTCAATTTTATTTATAGAAAGGATTTTTTCCATGTAGATAATAAACAGACATCAGATGATGTGTTTTAATTACAAATACTTTTTCTCTAAACGAGACACCAAAAGTTTCAGAACTTTGTGTTGGGGAACATTATTTTTAGCTGTGTGACTTTTGCTTACGCTGCATTTGTTTAACTCTGTGAAGCTGTGTTACCGTGCCTTTATAAAACACCTGATGGGCCTAATAAAGAGATGAATGGCCAATAGCGAGGCAGGAGCAACGATAGGTGGGGCTGGCAGGAAGAGAGGATAAATAGAAGGAGACTCGAGAACAAGGAGCAGCACGAGAAGAAAGAGCGACAACAGAACAAGAAGAGGAAGACATCGGGGCCAGCCACCAAGTCACTCAGCCAGCCACCGAGTAAGAAGGAAAGTAAGATATACAGAATCAGAGAAAGATATGCGCCCAGAAGCAGAAAAGTAGTCAGGGATAATTAGTTAAGAAAAACTGACAAGAAACAAGCCAAGTTGAGGCCGGGAATTCATAACAAAAAATAAGCCTGTGTGTGTGATTTATTTGGGAGCTGGGTGGTTTGCCCCTCAAAAAGCCAAAAGAGTAAGACATTACACAACAACGATGACTCATGTATTTTTTGTAAAAGGTGCTTTCATTGGTAATAAGGGGGATGGGTATGATTAAATAATGTTACATACATTCAGGAAAATATCACAATGAAACCCATTTACTTTGTATAATTAATATACACTAGTAAAAACTGAAAACATTGCTGGGCGGTGGTGGCGCATGCCTTTAATCCCAGTACTCGGGAGGCAGAGGCAGGCGGATCTCTGAGTTTGAGGCCAGCCTGGTCTACAAGAGCTAGTTCCAGGACAGGCTCTAGAATCTACAGGGAAACCCTGTCTCGAAAAACAAAACAAAACAAAAAAAAAAAAAAAAAAAAAAAAAAAAAAAAAAAAAACCCACCTGAAAACATTACTTCAAATACACCAAGAAAACCAAACTTAGGAAACATGAAGCATGCTGACTACGGCTCTTTTTAAGTTTGCGGTGGCCTGGGTAGGTCATCCTATCCAGTGCCATGATAGGTAATTGCAAAGACAAGGAAGTCATGAGCATCTCATCCTGGCAGAAGAGCCACCTGCTGTGGTTGCTTGGGTGAGAATGGCCCCTATGGGACATGTATTGCAATACTTGTCCCCAGTTGGTAGAACTGTTTGGGAAGGATAAAGAGATGTGACCTTGTTGGGGGAGGTGTGTCTCTGGGTGTTGGTTTTGGATTCAATAAGCCCACTCTTCCCACCCTCACCTCCACTTCATGCTTATGGATCAGATGTAAGTTCTTAGCTACTTCTCCAGTGCCATGCACGCCACCAGGATGCTCTCACCCTTTGGAGCGGTGAGCCCCCTAAACACTTTCTTTTGCACATCGTCTTCATCTTAGGGTCCCTACAGCAATAGAAAATTAGCTAAGATGCTTGCTTATTGCAACCATCCTAGAACCAAAACGCCACTCCTCTCTAGCCTCTTTTAAGTGAACTTTCCAAAGTGATTCACGTTCTCTTCCCCAGAAAGTAAAGAAAAGTCTACTCCAAATGACCTGTAGGTAATGTAACCACCCACTACAATGCTTTCCTATCTTGTCAAAATACTGTTCCAAGAAAACACTTGTCGGGCTGGAGAGATGGCTCAGCATTTAAGAACACTGACTGTTCTTCCAGAGGTCCTGAGTTCAGTTCCCAGCAACCACATGATGCCATACAACCATCTGTAATGAGATCTGATGCCCTCTTCTGACCTGCAGATGCAGATAGAACACTGTATGCATAATAAATATAAATAAATCTTAAAAAACCCTACCTTGCAAAAAGAAAGAAAGAAAGAAAGAAAGAAAGAAAGAAAGAAAGAAAGAAAGAAAGAAGGAAGGAAGGAAGGAAGGAAGGAAGGAAGGAAGGAAAGAAAGAAAGAAAGAAAGAAGGAAGGAAGGAAAGAAAGAAAGAAAGAAAGAAAGAAAGCACTTGTCTTTCCTTACCCAAGAAAGCCACAGAAATCCAACGATGTTGTCAGCTGGCCTTGAGGAAGGAATCTCTGCAGGAAAGGCTCACAGCTGCTCAGCTGTTGTAATAGGATGGTAGACAGTGTATCCATGTCTCAGGACACCACAAAGCAGAAAGACACTTGAGCCGTCTTTATCCAGATCCAAGTACGACCGACAGTTCATGGATCTCTGAATCTCAGGGATGGGTGCTTGTAAGTAGTCTACATCTAAGTAATCAAACACTCTCGTTTTTTACTCTTCCCATTGGAAGAGATTTTAAAAGCGAATTTCCCACGCTGCAGAAGATATTGAGACATTTGTCCTATGCTACACTATTGGCTAGGGTGTAGATCAGCATATCCATTCTGGAAAATTATTTGACAGTTGTTAAACCTGAGAATCTTGAGGAGAAAAGACCAAATTCATGATGATCCTATTAAAACAAGCTGTATTTGGGGGTGTACCCAAGAGTGGTCAGCCCTCTGTCTCACCTTTTCTCAGCATGAGAAAAGCTTCGAAGCGATTCTCCCTGGCACCATGAAAAAATGGGACTTATTTCGTATTCTGTATCCCTCTCTGCTTGAAGAATTTCTACAACAAACAGGCAGTATGTTGGTCAAAAAATACATAATTACACGAAAATGACTTTATGAAACCTGTGACTTCACACAATGAATATGGCCAATAAACATACACACTTTACACTTGATCGTAGTGAAAAAGCCAATAAGTGCAATAAGTAGATTTTTTTTAAAAAAAAATCAATCCTTTCTAAGTTGACTCTCCAAATGTGATGAGGACAAGTTTTGGAGAAAGTGTACAACAGTGCACAGTGTCCCGGCCACACTTACTGCTGCGGCGGTATATGAAACCTTTGCTAGCCTCAAGCACAGGCACTCTCTGGGCTGAGCACATTTTTCCTTCCCCTAGCCCATTGCAACCCAAACAGAAGCACCTTGGTGGACTGGCCCAGAGCCAATGTGTCTTCCAACACTCCATGAGAGCCACATAAAAGCCAGCTCCTCTCACACAGGCAGATGGAGGAACATCCTCTTAGCTTCTGTACATCCATCAATGAAAAACACAAGCAAGTTCTAGGGCCAAGTGATGTGAGTTTTCTCTCAACGAGAGCTGGCCAAGGCCAGCTGGCATTGCCAGCAAAGCCCTAACCATTTTCAAGGAAGCTAATGGACAAACATGGAGAGAACCTGACACCGGAGGCCTGAGTGTGTTTCACAGAGCTGGGCAGGGAGCACTGTGAAGATGCTGTCAGGAAACGCCTATATGAAGCAGAGAAAGCTCTAGGCTGAGAGCTAGGAACCTGGTGCCCTTCTAATTCCAGTTACTTCTGTAGTAGAATGGAGAGTGAGTGGGGAGCACATAAACGCGCTATAGAGTTGCTTCCAGCCTTCACAATGTACACAGAGACTTCTAACGAAGATAAACAATAGCCATCTCAGTTCATGAAAAATTCACTCGATGCCCACAAAGAGAAACCAGTGAAACAAACCAGTGGGCCTCTTCATAGTACTGTGATGTTTCTAATACAGCAGGTCTCAACCTGGGGGTTGAGAACCCTTTGGGATTCAAATGACCCTTTCACAGGGGTCACCTAAGACCACCAGAAAGCACAGCTATTTATATTATGGCTCATAACAGTAGCAAAATTGCAGTTATGAAATAGCAATGAAAATGATTTTATGACTGGGGTCGTCACAGAATGAGGAACTGTATTAAAGGGTCAAAGCATTAGGAAGGTTGAGAGCCTCTGTTCTAACAGGTATAATGATCCTTATTTAAGAGGAAGTTTTCCACCAAGTTTTGATTTTTTCTGTTGTCAAAGAAGCTTCCCACCCCACTGTCAGTGAGCAGCAAGGGTTTTTATACTCTGACACATGTGGATTTGATTAAAAGCATGAATCAGTAAGTCTGCATGCTATTTCCCAACTGGCTGATCTTTAAAGATGTCTTAAGTCCCATTAGCTTCCATTTCTTTGTCTTTGAAATAGGGAGAGTAAGAGCGCCCTCTTCCCTAGTGCTATTGTAGGGTGAAAATACCCAATATACCGCTCCGTATGCCATCAGGATTTATCTTAATAAAGGAGATACTGAAACGCCAATTCAGCAAAGCACAGGAGGCTAAAATGTTAGATTTGGAAGTGGTTAAGAGCATTGGTTGTTCTTCCAAAGGCCCTGGGTTCAATTTCCAGCACCTACATGGCAGCTCACAACTCTCTGTAACTCCAGTTTCAGGGAATTTGACACCTTCATACCAAATGTACATCAAATAAAGTTAAATAAATTACCTTTAAAAAAGAGAACTAAGTATTTAAAAATATAATTTCATATTTCATCTCATTTTTCATATCAAAATCATAACTTGTAGAGACTGAGTAGGGCTCAGGGACCCATAACAGCTTCTCTCCTCCTCCCCCTCCTTGTGTCCCTCTCTTACTCTCTCTGTGTTATTTATATTGGTTCTCTTTGTATAAGTACTGTTGGTTAATTAGCAAATGTACTTTTCTAAAAAGCAAACTCTAAAAAAAATGTCTTATAAGTGATTTGGAGATTATTCCTAATCATTTCTACTACTCTGAATACTTTATAAGCTTGTAACTGCCATTCAGAGAATCTTTCTAAGATGAACTTGGCATTTGACCGAACAGCCCAAATGACCCTTGCCACAGTTCACCCAACCCATCCTGGCTGAGTTGCTCCTTCACATATAGGCTCCCCCGAGCCTGTTTTGCTACTTTTGGTTTCTCTTGTCACTTTTGGCTAGTTTGAGAAAAACAATTATAAGTTTAGACAATGCATATGGATTTCATTCATTCCAATGACACAAAACATATTTTCCAGAAATGAAAACTGGATGTGCAACAGTGTCTGGCAGGTAGCAAGAAAACTCAAGGAACACGGAGAGACAGGCACTGTGTGGTCTCATACGCAAGGAGTCTAAGGCCGCTGATCCCACAGAGGTGGCAAGAAGAAAGAAATAGTAGGTACTAGAGAGGAAGCAGGGAGGGCAAAGGGGATGGACAGGCATGGGTCAGTCACGCACAATGCAGAAAGTCTAGCGCTGACCGCACAATGGGACAACTATGGTGACAATGGTTGACATCTGTCTATGTATTTCAAAGTAACTCCAGGAGTGCTGGTGCATGCCTTCAATCCTCTCCAGAAGCAGAGGCCAGTGGATCTCCATGAGACAGGTTAGACTCGTCTACACAGGGAGGTCCTAGCTAGTCAGAGCTACATGAAAAAATGTTGTCTCAAAAAAATATATTTTTTTAATTAAAAAAACTAACTACAAAGATTTTGTAGTAAGCCACAAAGAAATGAAAAATATTTAAAGTGGCAGATATGATTTGATCATTTCCATATGGGTTCATGGATTATGTTATACTGAATAAATAAGCGCCATTATTTGTGCCAATAAAAAATAAAATAAGCCAATTTGGTGGTGTAGGCATAGAAGATTGGTTTTTAAGTAGACCAAGACAGGAAGACCACAAGTCAAGACCATCCTGGGCTACAGACTGAGTTCAAGGCTAATCAGATAATTTAGTGAAACTCAGTTGCAAAATAAAAAGGAAGAAGAGGGCTGGAGATTTAGCTCAGTGGTGAAATACTTGCTTCCTATGCACAAAGCCCTTAGTGGAACCCCCATAGTGATAAAAAGGAAGCAAACAAATGAGAGAGAAAGGAGCTAATGTGTTTCCTGTGGTTTCTAGGTGGCTTGGGACGCATCAGTTCCCCCAATAACCGGGACAGTCATCTGTTAGGATCCCCATTTCAGGTGAAAACACAGAAGGTCAGAGGGCGACTTGCCTGAAGTCATACAGCCAGGAAGTGATGGATTTGGGATTTGGACTGAGGCCATTGTGTTTCCAAACTACATCCTTTAAGTACGCTTGCTCCAACACACGCTATTCACGACACTCAGCTGATGGAAAACCTTTCCATATAAAAAGTTTTATAGGAAAAACAGTTTTATAGTGTTCCTATAATATGGTCCAGTCACGTGTTTGGAGACAAGAAATCTTGCATGAAATTCACTAAAACATGTCCAGCATCTAGAAAATATTACCAAAACACTCCGCTTGAATCCGAGACTCCTCCCAAGTAGGAGGCTTTCATCTAACCTGGCATTGCTTTCTGTGTTTCTACTATTCCAGGCTGGCCTCAGCTTTCCTTCCTTCCACCTCTCCCTCCAAGTACAGGGATTATAGTTAGGTGCCAGCAACCCCTGCTGGTAACATGGCTTCCATGCACGGTGGATTCTGACTCTAATACTGTCAGAAATGAGAGTGGCTCTTCACAGGCAGAGCAAGCACTGCCCATACTTTCTTCTCCTAAACTTTTGTCTCTAAATCCAGCGTCCTGGTGATGGGTCCATTCCTCTCTTCTGCTCTTTCTGGGAGCGGTGATTCTCTGCTCTCTTCGCTGGCTTTTACTCAATGTGTTTTCTCCAGTTCACTTACAGTTGAGAACAGATGTAGATGCTGGCCTGCTCCCAAAATCCTGCAGCTGACTCCTGACTCTGCCATTCCCCACAGACCGAGCAGTGCCGAAGTAGAAAATGACTTCAACCCATGGCTGATCTGCATTGCTGCCAATCCCGTTTCAGCCCAAAGGAGCCAATTCTATTTGAGGCCCCTTTTTTCCTCCTCAGTTCATGCTGAGCATGTCCAGGGTACACCACATTTTGGTGATTTAAGGCTTCTTTCTCCCTCCGCTGGCCCAGCATCATCATTTGTCAGTTCCCTGGACTCTAACAGCAGAAGGAACAAAGTCTTTGGAGAACCTGAGACACACAATAGATCAAGATTATCTGGACTTGGCTACCATGCAAATGACCATGAGCTCAGGCAGAAAATAAAGTAAGTTTTTAAGGAGTAACTGCTTCAGGCTGGAGAGATGGCTCAGCAATTAAGAATGTGTACTGCTCTTGCAGAGGCTCCAAGTTCTGTTCCTAGTCCCCACATCGGGCAGGTCACAGTTGCCTGTAACTCCAAGTCCAGAGGATCCTCTGCCCTCTGCTGACCTCTTTAGGCATTTCCACTCATGGGCAAGCACAAACATAAACTTAAAATTAAAAGTAGATCCTAAAAAAGAAAAAGCAAAAGGAAGAAAGTGACCGAGGATCATTGCAAACACGAATGAGGTTAGAGCATGGGAGTAGAGGAGCAACACAGCATAATTTTGGGGCACTCGTGTGTACTAATGTCAGCTGTATCATTTCCGCATCACTGACAAATACAGGAAACTGTCCTGTTTGATAAAGAGCGGATGAGAAGACAGCCATCGCTAACGCGGTCTTTTATTCCAGGAAAGCTAGTGCAGAAAAGTCCTGCTGCAGCAGGGACATAAAGGGACAGGATGGCCTCTGCACAGCCCTCAGTTCTGGGAAGAGCTCATGATGCTCACAGTCCTTCCGCTGTAGGGCTGAGCATCCTCATTGCTTAGGAAGCAGATGCATCATGAGCTGTCCTTTGGGCAAATGTCGGAGCTCAAGAATCTACCCAGGGTGCTCTTTTCTATTGGTTTCAATAATCCGAGAGCCTGGCATCCCCTTAAGCACCCACACTGGCCTCATGCACATCTTCACTCACTAAATATTTGATGTCCAGTCTTGAATCAAGCACTGTCTGAGACCCAGAGAACAAAGCTGAACTAGAAAGACCAGGGGCTTGCTCTCAGGAAGCATCGGGTGGTCCGACTCCATTCTCTCAGGGCAGATTGGAAGCATCTTCATCAGCCTAGGGAATAACTGGTGCTTGGGAGTGATATTTCAAAGAGACTATGTCGTTCTGCTGATATCGATAGCTTTTTTTTTCTCCAAGAATGTTTTTTTAAACTAAAAAATGTACAGTCCCGCATAATAAGAAAGCAATAAAAAACCTAGAGACTTGAAAAGAGTCATTTACTGCTCTCCTAAAGGGTCAGCAGAATAATGTTAAGACCCCAGGGATGGGAGGGGGACTCTCTCCAAGGCACTCGGATCACTGCTCTTTGAGACACATAAGGTTATAAAGATACCTTGTTAGTTTTTGCTAATAATATTTGAAGAACTTTCACAAGTTAGCAGAAAGGATTAGGCCAAGTCAGTTCTCTGAGGAGGCCGTATAAACAAAACAAATGATAATTTACTCTTTTAGAAGGGCCACTGGACTGAAACACTATTTTTATAGAGAAGGAAACAGTCTTGTAAAAGGCAGAGTGAACGGGCGTTAAAGGCAGAATCTGGTCAAGGGAAGGACCTGGGAGGTGAGGGACCAAAACAAAATGGTGCCTGCATTTCAGCATTTCACCAGTAAAGGGTCACATCCTCCACAAGGAGGAAAAGAAAAGGGAGAACAAACAGGGAAACAAGGAGGGGTGAAGCCTCAGGCAGGAATAACAGGAAGCCTCAACAATATTGTCTCGTGGCAGCCCTCTACCACAGAAGTGAGGGCACCTGAGCCAGCAATGGAAACCTGAACTCATCACAAGTCAGGATGAAATCAGGGTTTAAGTAATGCAGGTGGCCAGAGTTATCCTGTTCTGCAGAACTTGGAGGTTTAAGGCAAGACGGCAGAATAATTACAGAATATGAGAGGGGGGTCAGAAAGAACACTGTGAGCCTCAGGGGAAGCAGCAGATTGACTTAGGCACATAACACAGACACCCTCACCAGAGAGGTTATGCTCTGGGGATTGAAGTATAGGAGTTTTCATCTCAGTGTGGTGGTGCATAAAACACCCAGGAAGCTGAGGCAGGAGAAACAGGGGTTTGAGGGCAGTCTGTGCTACATAGTGAGGTCCCATCTCAAAACCATAAGTAAAAAGGAATTCTCTGGGGAGACAAATACAGAAGACAAAGGTTCAACTTCAAGAACAGCATGTGCAAAGGAAATGGATTAGAATCAAATGCCATGGCTAAGTAAGGACTCCACGCGTCCCCAAAGCAAAGCCGGCAGTGTTTAGCGCTCTCTCTCTCTCTGTCTCTCTGTCTCTGTCTCTGTCTCTGTCTCTCTCTCTCTCTCTCTCTCTCTCTCTCTGTGTGTGTGTGTGTGTGTGTGTGTGTGTGTGTGTGTCTGATAGGATCTTACTGTATACTCAGAATGGTCTTGAGTTCCCTATGATCAGGTTGTTTTATTCAACCTCATCTTGAAATTCATTTTAAACTTACAGAAAAATTTCAACAATAAAAGAAATTACATGGTGGTGCCTTTGGGAGGGTGAGGCAGGAGGATTACAAATTCAAAGCCACCTTGGACTACATAGTGAGAGCCTGTCCCAAAAACCAACAGAAACAGAAAGAGATTTCACGAAAAACCATTTCAGCCGGGCGGTGGTGGCACACGCCTTTAATCCCAGCACTCGGGAGGCAGAGGCAGGCGGATCTCTGTGAGTTCGAGACCAGCCTGGTCTACAAGAGCTAGTTCCAGGACAGGCTCTAAAAAAAGCTGCAGAGAAACCCTGTCTCGAAAAAACCAAAAAAAAAAAAAAAAAACCAAAAAAAAAAAAAAAAAACAAAACATTTCAATTGTCAACCCTTTCCTTTATCATTCTCTCTCTGTGTCTCTACCCCATATACACGTGATGCTCTAACATTTGGAGAGTAAATCACATGCAGACACAGAAGTGATTTCGATAGTGTAAGAACAATAAGGCCTGTAGCTTAGTTCAATGCTAGGACACTTACCTGTCTAGTATCCATGCCTGAAATCAATTCACACAGGCTTACAAATAGGGAAAGAAAACAAAGACAGCAATGCTCACGAAGAGAGGAAGTAAATAGATATGAAACATTTATAAAGGAAATTTGGGAGATTTCACCTTCATTTACACCAGGAAATAACTTGCTACTTCAGACCTCCAACCTTGGTGGAAGCCTGTTCTCGTCTTGTATGTAAATTTGTGTCTGTAACTGCTTTATAGGTTATATATTATATTACAATCACCCACATTAACAAAACTAATCTAAAATGTGAAGAGTAGGAGGCACTTTGATTACAAATTTCTTTTAAATTAGATGAAGCAAGGTTAGGTACAGAAATGGCAAATCATTTTAATTTCTATTTATACATTTAAAATGCTTTAAGTGTCTCTGGAATGAAAAATCAGCATTTCCCAAGCGCCCCCTTGTGGCATGGACTGATGATCCCCAAATTCCTGATAGATGGTAAGTCCAAACAGGGAAGCAGGTTTTCTTTTCCCGGGTGGGGCATTGAGCCCAAGGTCTTGCACTTCCCGGGCAAAAGCCTGAGCACAACAATTCACACCTGGCTGTAGATGTGTGATCTCGAAAGCGGTCCAAACTGATTTCTGTTGAGTAGCAGCTGTGGAAGCCTGCAGCTTAAAATCTTTTCACTGCCCCGAAAATGCTGAAAACAAACTTTTGAGAGGCACAAGGAAGCAGGGATAATTTCTTGATGGAGGATGGTCATTTGTCTATGTGTTACTTTCTTTCTTTTTTTTTTTTTAAGAAGGAAATTTTTATTGCTTTCCATAGATTGTGTTGCATTTAAAAAGTAATAAATATTTAAATATGTGTTACTTTCATTGGTTAATAAAGAAACTGCCTTGGCCCTTTAATAGGACAGAAAATTAGGTAGGCGGAGTAGACAGAACAGAATTGTGGGAGAAAGAAGGGAGTCAGGCAGATGCTTCAGGCAGATGCCTTAGGTCTCCTCTCTGAGATGGACGCAGGCTAAGACCCTTCTTGGTAAGACACCACCTGATGGTGCTACACAGATTACTAAATATGGGTTAAAGCAAGATATGAGAATTAGCCAATAAGAGGCTAAAACTAATAGGCCAGGCAGTGTTTAAAAGAATACAGTTTTCTGTGTAATTATTTTGGTAAAGCTAGCCGGGTGGTGTGGACGCAGCCCCGACATTCCTTCTACAATTTCTCCTATCCTATAAGAAAACTGGAAAACAGATCGCCCAATGTCACCGAAAATGTAAATGTCAAAATGAAGAGCTGAGCACAGTACCTCCTTGACCCTATTGCAGCATGTTGAATTGGAAGAACACCGTCTAATCCTTTTTCCTTCACAGCAGGCTGATCTGGGAACTCATTGAGTTCCACAATGTTCCCCGTATTGCCATTGCCTCGGACTGAAGACAGCGCAGGTAAAGCTGCCAAGAGATACTCTTTGGAGATAAACTCTTCCCTCGGCAGCATTTGGCATACACCAAAGATTGCCTTTAAGGGGGTGGAGTGAAGTGAACAGGAGAAAGCAGTCCTCACAGGATGCCGGGTTTCTTCTCAGGAACCAGTCTAAAACTAACACGGGAGAGCACTAGGCAGGAGCCCCACCCTCAAACACCACAGCAGCCATTCTGCATTAAACTTTTATTCTGTGGGTTTTGTTGCTCCAAAGCGCAGGGAAAGCCAGGTAGAGTGGCTGGAGTCACAGCTACTTCTGGAGTTGAGGCAGAAGCATCATTTGATTTTAGTTCTGGGCCAGACCAAAAAAAAGTATCTAGATTATTTTTCTTAAAAGTAAAAATGAGCAAACAAACCAAAACAACAGGAAAAGAAGAGAAAGTGTGCAGAGGCTGTGGAGATGACCAGTTGGTAAAATGATCGCTCTACAGGCACGGGGGCCTGATTTAGATTCCCCACATCCATGTAAAAACACAGGCAGCATGTACCTGTAATTTTAGTAAGCACTGGGAAGGTGGAGACAGGACGATGCCAAAGACTCAATGGCCAGCAAGTTTTGTTGAATCAGTGAGGTACAGTTCCAGTGACATACAGTCTTTTTAGATGAGAGGTTGCTCTGAGTATCAGGAGGAACTTTGAACGCCTGAGCAGTGTTGGAACTGTTAAAGACTGCGGCAACCTTTTGGAGTTGGATTTAGCATGTATCAGAAGATGCCTTGCCATGAGCGTATAGGAATCAAGGACTGGAATGATGTGGCCTGGATGGGAAATGTCCTCCACGAGATCACATGTTTAAAAACTTGATGCCCTACTTGCGGTGCTGTTTGGGAAGTCTGTGGGATGTTTAGCAGGTGGAGCCTCACTGGAAGAAGTGTATCACAGGAGCTCAACTTTCTAGATTGCTCCTATTTCCTGTTCCTTCTCTGCTTCCTGAGCGTGGGTGAATGCAATGTGACCATCCAGACCCTATTCATACCACCATGCCTTCTCAGCTTTCTACCATGTCTTTCCTGCCTTGATGGGTTGTATTCTTTTGGGACTAGAAGCCAAAAGTAAATTCTTTCTCATTTAAGTCGCTTTTGTTAGGGTTTTTGTTTGTTGGTTGGTTGGTTGCTTGTTTGTTTTTATCACAGCAACAAGACAATAACTATATATGTTCCAAGCAAGGACTGTATTGCCCTGCCCTTTAGGTGTTATTTAATGAGTTTCATGGCAGGAAATAAATGAAGATCAAGGTAATCTTTATTGGGATTAGTCACTTTTTAATGTATCCTGGGCTGAGTCAGTAAGGAGGCCCACTCTTTGTGCATGCTCAAAGCCCACCCAGAGAGGTAATCATGTATAACTATCCAATCAGAGGAGTGATTACGTGTGCTATATGCCTAGCTCGTGATCCTCCATAGGCCATGTGCTGTGGGATAATGCTCTTGTACCCTGTAAAGATTTGCCACTGGTATTGGTTTAATAAGATGCTAATTGGCTAGTAGCCACACAGGAAATATAGGCAGGGCAACAAGACTAGGAGAATTTTAGGATGCGGAAAGGCTCAGTCTGCAGTCTCTACCCAGACACAGAGGAAGCAAAATGAAAATGTTGCATTGAGAAAAGGTACCAAGACACATGGCTAAACATAGACAAGAATTGTGGGTTAATTTAAGTTGTAAGAGTTAGTTAATAATAAGCCTGAGCTAATAGGCCCAACAGCTTATAATTAATATAAGTTTCTATGTGTTTCTTTGGTACTGAATGGCTGGGGGACCAGGCAGGACAGAAACTCCATCTATAGCCATTCCCTTATTTTCAAAGAAGGCTAACTCCTGTTTCACCCCCCATAATTAAATTTCTCTCAGATGGTTTTGGTCCTTTGCCTATGGTCTTTCTCTCTCTCTCTCTCTCTCTCTCTCTCTCTCTCTCTCTCTCTTTCTCTCTCTCACACACACACACACACACACACACACACACACACACACTTGCCCAAATTTATTTTATGAAGCTCTGAGCTGCTCTACATTTAAAGCTGGCAATTTCTTAAAGTCAGGACATCCCCTGAGAGCTTGTTAAAAAATGCAAAACCTCAGTGCCCCGCCCTGGCCCTTCAGAAACAGAACTGCCACTTTAACAAGACCCCAAAGGGATTCACGTTTCCTTTAGTGTTTGAGAACCGCTAGCCTAAAAGACAGTTTCTGAATGCTGTGTCTGGGAAAGCAGCAAAAGGTCGCCTAGGCCAGTTCAGAAGCCCAGAGAGCATTCCTGTGATTCCAGGCACAAAATTGTAGAAGATAAAATGTTTTCACTTTGAGGCAACACAGGAGTCTAGTTTCATCCTCTCTTCCAATCACATGCTTTCTTTCGCCCATGGTGGTGCATTCGTTCCCAAACGCAGAGAGTACTGCCCAGCAGAGTTCAAGCATCATGATTTGAAGCAGATTACATAAGAAGTCAGCAGCTCCCAGCATGTAATGAGATACCGGGACCTCAGCAAATTACTGGGCTTTTCTTGATTAGTCACTTCATCATTAGTATGGAGTCAGTGCTGTCAATCTTATGATCTTAAGTATTTCCCAAGGATGTTAAACGATCCAGGAATTCCCAATCTCAGGCTGGGGAAATAATGAATCAGTGCGTGAAGTGCTCGCTGTGCAAAGGTTAGGACCAGAGTTGGGTTCATCTGTGGCCTCCCATGCCAAATCCACTGCAGTTAATAAGAGGCTATCGCTTCTCCCAAGGGTTTCCATTTATCGTCACTGCCACTGCTGTGGTTCTACATAATGCGTTGCTGAACCCTCACGCTTTCTGGTGCCTCTACTTCTGATGCCCTTTAGTTCATCTTTTAGTCTGGAATTATATAGATTCTTTTCTCTTTTAGCATTTATATGTGTGTGTGTGTGTGTGTGTGTGTATGTGTGTGTATGTGTATGTATGTGTGTGTGTCTGTTAGGAAAGTGTATACGTGCTGCACTGTGTGTGTGTGTGTGGTCAAAGGACAGCTTGTGAAGAGTTGCTACAAGTTCTTCAAGGTCAGTTTGGTCAACACAGTGAATTCCAGGACTGTATAGCAATATAAACAAACAACAACAAAAACTCAAAAAAGAAAAGATATAGTGAAGTAATGATAGGCAGAACTAGGTGATGCGCACATGGATGTTTATTGTGTTATTTTGTATAACTTACCTGCATTTTATAGGTATTTTATATCTATGGATGAAACTAATAATGATTTTTCAACCTAGAAAAGCATTTAATAAAATATTAAGAGCTTATATTCTATTTATTGTAAATTGCCTCTGCCATAAACCACCTTTTCTGTTTGTGTGTTCAAGGAGCCTGTGGGCTTCTATGGTTTCAAGGTCACCACCTAAGCCCCAATTCTGAGGATGCGTTCTGCCCCTACACTAGATCTTGTATTACGCACTCAGTTAAAACAGAAAGTAACAAAAATTATGCCTTTGATACTTACCAGCTATTCAGTCTTAAGAGTGTTGGTCTTAGTTTTCTAACCCACAAAATGGGGCTAACAACTCCAACTTTACAGGGTTGCTGTAAATGAGGTAAGTGTGCACTAAGTTCTTGGGACCCAGTGTTACCAATCCCCATGATGAAATACATAGGTCAGAGTGAATACCCGAGCTAGTATGCAGCTATGGCTGTCATTAACAAAAAAAAATGTAACCTGTACACTATTCCAGTTAACTGACCATGCAGATGTTCACTGAGTGGCTACTGTCCTGTCCTGACATTTGGATAATGAATGAACAGCTTCACCCTCACAGATAAACCTCGCAGCCAGATCCCTGCAGAGATTTCTGGACCACACCACGTACCACACAAGAATAAAGTTAGAGAATCTAGAAAGATGGCTGAGTAGCTAGGAGTGCTTGCTGCATATGCGTGAATACCAGAGTTTGTATCTCTAGCACCGATATAAGATAAGCCAGGTGTGACCATATGTGTCTACAGTGCTGGATGGTTGGAGGGATTGAGACAAGAGATGCTGGGGTTGGCTGGGCAGACAACCCAGCTGAAAAACAAACTCCAGTTCAGGAAGAGACAGGAACAAGGTTCTTGAGGGAACAAGGTGGAAAGTAAGAGATCAGGAACTTGATATTCCCCTTCTGGACTCTGCATGCACACGCCTGGGCAAGTGAACCCATACATTCATGCACATATGTATATACCACACACTTATACAATCCACCACACACACCAAAATGGAAAAAAAAGAAAACTAATGGAGTCGCAGATATGCCACTCTGAGCTAGTAAAATGTTTAATAAATAATGGCAAAGGGATCCTTGCTGCCAGCTAGATACTTAAGGCCATTCATACCCTCTGCTTCCGCTGAGTCATCACTGAGCTGAAGAATATGGTTTCCTAAAGCTACCTGGAAGGCTGACTATGTCATCTCTGGGTATAATGGCTACCAAATATATACCCCACCTCAGGGGCCAGGAGGGAGAGAATTGAACTCCTGGGAAGTGAGACGGTGTTTTGCTCTAGTTTACAAAAAATATCATTAGACTCCATTCCCAGAAAGTGGCCCCTGAATGACTCAAGGAAGAGCTAAGGAAACGGAATGCATCTTTTTAATTGATTATTTCTTTGAGCCAAATCCCAAGGTGCCTGATAATTTTTTAAAGTCTCAATGAGCTAGTTACATTCTGAATAAGTCCAGAAATGATGTTCTAATTTAGGATGCTACAGGCATGACAGCCATAAGTCACTGCACACCAAATTGCTGTTTTGACCAATTGTGGGCTTTGTAAAATGTGTCTTCCACATCCTTCCTACCTGCTCTCTCCTTCTTTACTGTCTATCAGTTCTCAAAGTTAAGGATGGGATTCCAATCTTTCCTCCCATTAATAATTCTGACGCTTAGGTCATAGAAATTTAGAGGGGGAGACTGGAGCTAAGCTGTTGCCTGTGTTCCCCAAGATCATAGGTTTTCACTTAGTAGCTTTGTAACTGTGCATCAAAATCAGCTGGACATTGATAAAGCACAGACCACTGGTCCTCAGTCCTAGAGCTTCTGATGTAGTATGTGTGGGGTCTAAAATTTGTATTTCAAGCAATTTTACAGATGTTATTGATGCTTCTGGTTCAGAAATCATATTGTAAGAACTAAGTATCTTAGTTCCTTGTAGGACAAGATGCTGAAGGCTATCCTTGATTAGCTCAGTAGGTTTTCCAGAGGGCTGCTCTCTAGGGAAGAAGGGCTTCTTTTTTTCCAATTTGTATCCCTTTGATCTTCCTTTACTGCCTTATTGCTCTAACTAGGACCTCAAGAACTATATTGACTAGATATGAAGAGAGCAGACAACTTTGTCTTGTTCCTGATTTCAGTGGGATCACTGTGAGTTTCTCTCCATTGAGTTTGGTGTTGGCTGTTGGTTTGTTCTGTATTGCTTTTATTATGTTTAGATATGTTTCTTGTATCCCTGCTCTCTCCAAGACCTTTATCATGAAGGGGTGTTGAATTTAGTCGAAGGCTTTTTCAACATCTTAACACTGCTCTCATTGTGTCCCATAAATTTAGGTATGTTGTGTGGTCATTTTCATTGAATTTTAGTAAGTCTTTAATTTCTCCCTTTATTTCTTCCTTGATCCATTGATGATTCAGGTGAGAATTGTTTAATTTCCATGTGTTTGTGGGCTTTCTGGAATTAGAGTTGTTGAGTTCTAGTTTTAAGACATGATGATCCACTAAGCTACATGGGGTTATTCCATTTTTTTTTGTATCTGTTAAAGTTTGTTTTGTTGCCAAATATGTGGCAAATTATTGAAAAGGTTCCATGAAGTGCTGAGAAAAAGGTATATTCATTTATGTTTGGATGGAATATTCTATAGATGTCTATTAAGTCCATTTGAGTCATAACATCTGTTAGTTCCCTCTTTTCTCTGTTCATTTTCTGTCTGACTGACCTGTCCAGTGGTGAGAGTGGAGTATTGAAGTCTCTCACTATTAGTGTGTGGGGTTTAATGTATGATTTAAGCTTTAGAAGTATTTCTTTTACATTTGAGGGTGCCTTTGTATTTGGGGCATAGATGTTCAGTATTGAGATTTCCTCTTGATGGATTTTTTCTGTGACTAATATGAAATGTCTCTCTTTGTCTCTTTTGGTTGATTTTAGTTTGGAGTCTATTTTGTTAGGTATTAGGATAGCTACACCAGCTTGTTTCTTAGGTACATTTGATTAGAAAATTTGAGGCAATGTCTGTCTTTGAGGTTGAGGTGTGTTTCTTGTATGCATCAGAAGGATGGATTCTGTTTTCATATCCAATCTGTTAGCCTGTGTCTTTTTATAGGTGAGTTGAGTCCATTTATATTAAGGGATATTAATCACCAGTGATTGCTATCTCTTGTTAATTTAGTTTTCATTTTGGTGATGTTAATTTGTGTGTTTTCCCCTTCTTTGAGATTTGCTGCTGTGAGATCATCAATGTCTATGTTTTTGTTGATGTAGCCAACTTCCTTAGGTTGGAATTTTCCTTCTAGTACTTTGAGTAGGGCTGGGTTTGTGGCTAGGTATTGGCTAAATCTGGTTCTGTCATGGAATATCTTGTTTTGTCCTTCTGTGGTGATTGAAATTTTGTTGGGTATAGTAATCTGGGCTGGCATCTGTGGTCACTTAATGTCTGCATAATACTTGACCAGGACCTTCTGGCTTTTATTGTCTCCACTGAGAAGTCAGGTGTATTTCTGATAGGTCTGCCTTTGTATTTTACTTCACCTTTTTCCTTTGCAGCTCGTAATATTCTTTCTTTATTCCGTATGTTTGGTGTTTTGATTATTATGTGGCAAGGTTTTTTTTTTTTTTTTTCGGGTCCAGTCTATTCAGTCTATTTGGTGTTCTGTAAGATTCTTGTATCTTCATAGGCATCTCTTTCTTTAGGTTAGAAAAGTTTTCTTCTATTATTTTGTTAAATATATTTTCTGGGCTTTTGAGTTGAATTTCTCCTTCTATAACCTGTAATTCTTAAATTTGGTCTTTTCATGGTGTCCCATATTTCCTGGTATTTTGTTTAGCTTTTACTAGATTTAATGTTTTTCTTTGACTGATGAGTCCTATTTCGTCTATTGTATCTTCAGCGCTATAAGATTTTCTCTTCCATCTCTTGCATTCTGCTGTTTATGCTTGTATTTGTGGTTCCTGATCATTTTCTCATGATTTCTGTTTCTATAATTCCCTTGGCTTGTTTTTCTTTATTGTCTCTATTTCAGTATTTCAAGTCTTGAATAGTTTTTTTCATATGTTTCATTGCTCTTTCTTTCTTCCTTCCTTCCTCCCTCCCTCCCTCCCTCCCTCCCTCCCTCCCTCCCTCCCTCCCTCCCTTCTTTCTTTCTTTCTTTCTTTCTTTCTTTCTTTCTTTCTTTCTTTCTTTCTTTTCTTTCTTCTTTCTTCTTTCTTTCTAAAGGGAATTTGTTGATGTCTTCCAAATTTTTGTTTGTCTTTTCCTCCATTTCTTTGAGGGAATTTCTTATTTCTTCTTTAAGGGCCTCAAACATTCTCCTGAAGTTATTTTTTAGGTCATTTTCTTCTGTTTCATCTATATTTGGTTGTTCAAGACTTGCTGTTGTAGGGTCACTAGATTTTATTGGTGTTGTGTTGCTCTTTGTGGTGTTGTGTGTGTGTCCTTACCTTGTCTACCCATCTTTTCCTCTAATTGTTGTAGTTGGGGCTGTCTGTGACTCTGGCGATCATCTTCCAGGTGCCAATAGATCCAAGGCTCAGATGGTTGCTCCTCATGGTGCAGTCAGTGCCAGAGTTCCAGTCACCCCGTTGGTCACTCTTTTTCCTTGAGGTCACTCAGCACTCCCAGGGTTTCCTCTGCTCCCTTGGAGTTTGTTGTCTCAGGCCTGTACTGGCCTAGTTTGTTGGCTCAGAACTGTTACTGTAAATGTCCCCGGTCTGGATCTGCTCCTGCAGAGGTCCCTGGATTGGGGTTAGTCCTGCAGAGGTCCTTGCTCAGGCCTACTCCCTCAGATGTCCCAGACTCATGCCTGGGCCTACAGAAGTCTCTGATTCCTGCCCACTTCCTCGGAGGTCCTAGACTCATGCCCTGACTCTCAGAGGTCCTGGCTCAGGCCTAGTTCATCGGAGGTCCCAGACTCACACCTGGACCTGCAGGGGTCCTGGCTGAGGTCTACACCCTTGTAGGTCCCATACTCATACCTGAACCTGCAGAGGTCTCTGGCTCCAGCCCACTCCCTCAGCCAAAGTGGCCATGGCTGATATTGGTGAGGAGAGATAAGTAGCTGTTGGTACAGGAGGTGTTGGCGAGGATCTTCAGTGAGTTATTGTACTACTTCTGCTGGAAATTTTTGCACCTTGATAAGCCTCCACGCCAACATAGCAACCCAAATCAGACCAAATCCAACCGAATTAGAAAAAGCCCAGGTTTAATGGGTAAAATGTTCCCGGATGATTTTCCAGTCCCCCAGAGAGAAGACAGGAAAAAAGAGACCAAAAGAACATGTGTCTGTTTGGGGGAAGCAGTTTAAATACACTGTGGGAGTGGCCTTGAGCATCTCTAGGAGAGGGGTCATCAATTGGTAGGCTTTCTGAGATACAGCAGGATTTAGAAAAAGGTGGGGGAGGGGCTTGGGTGGAACTTCCACAAGAACATTCCAGAGTCTTTGGGTATATGGATGCCAGGGGCTGGGATGATGTTTCCACCAGAACACCTGGCACATGCCCATCACAGACATAGGGCAATTAGAAGAAAAAGAAGAGATGGTGACCCTTTTGACTTAAACTTTCAAGTGGACCCTGGCCTTCTCTATGGATGTGAAATCACCAGTAGATTCCACAACCTTTTCGGCACTAGCATTACCCCATTTGATGGTGAAGTTGGAGATAATCTCCCCACTGACAGCAAGTTTCCTTTTCTCTCTCTTTCCTGTGCCATGGAACTCTTGTGTGTAGAGTTACACCAGCATATGTAGACCATGTGACTGAGGTCAATGAAGGGATCATTAATGTCAATAATATCTACATTGTTAGACTGGAAGGCAATGCTGGTGACCAGTGCCCAAGGTAGCCACGTCTGTTCCCTTCAGCCTTCACCATCATGTCAGGGACGGACATGAGGAGATGCCGTTGTTCGAGGGATGAGGGGGGAAAAAGAGCCTCTTCCTTGGTTTTTTGAGACAGAGTACAAGCCCCAGGAATTCTCTCATCTTCACCTCCCCAGTTCTGGGTACATGTGCAGCCATGCCTGGATTTTTAACACGGGTTTGGGATTCGGAATGACTGTCCTCATGACTGTCAGCAAGCGTCCCACCATCACCTCAACCCCTGGATTCATTTATTTTTAAATATTTTTAAGTCAGTCTTCATCTTTCAGATGCGATATTTTCAATATTGAAGAGGAACTACATTGTTGTAGTGTTGAGATGCTGTTTCCCACTGCTATAGTGGCGGTTGGGGAGCAAGGCTCCATCCCAAGTATTTCTTGGAATTAGAATGTCATCTACACACATGGCTACGACAGGGTAGCTCCACAATGAAAGTACAATAATCGTCAAAAAAATTAACCACCCCAAAGCACCATTATTTCAGGAAATAGAGGGGTGCAGAGGGTAGCATGCACATTAATATATTAGTTGCTGTGGGTATGTGTGGAAAGGAAAAGAGGAAAGATAAACAACTACTCTCAGAACTCAGAGTAAGACTAGTGACCAGTACTGACCCGATGGAGAAAAGCTTGGAAGAGGGACATACGTTTAGAAGCAGGAACACCGGTGTGAAAGGAAACCGTGGCTAGGCAGTCTGCGTAAAAGGTTGTCAGAAAGGGAGAGTGATAGGAAAGTACTATCAAATGGTGAGAGTCATTCCCTGCTTTCAGGAGGCAAAGAGAGAAAGACCCGAATGGAAATGAAAAGGGAAAGAATAGGAAGGGAGGCGGTGGGTTGGGGGTGGGGCAGAACAGAACAGGTTCAAGCTGGCCTGCTAAATGGCTTTGGGTTATTAATCAAAGGAAGAATAAATCTGAGGGAGTGAAGGGTACCAAATCAATCTGGCCTCGCCAACACAGAAACACAGCTCTCATTTCAAAGGCAGTAAGAGCTAATTTGTTCTGGAGCCATTTTTTTAGTGACTGCATCCCGGGAACATAGATTTAGTCCCTTCCCCTCCCCCCGCCCCCCAAATACCATTTTCCAATGAGAAAGCAGTTTCATGAAGTTTTTAGAGCCACAGAACAAAGGAAAGTTATAAATCAAGGAACTTTTCAAATGCATTGGTGGAAACATTGAGTAGGTAGGTAGAGCGCAGTGGGGAATCTCAGCTACAGCCCTCAGATGTTATATTAGCCCTTTGATTTGTAGAGAATGGGGTTTGTTAATACATTCCAAAGGGTTTAATATGCTTATCAGGGCTTTAGGTCCAACATAGAGGTGGGCAAGGAACGGCTCTTAGGCCAAGAAAAAGTGTAATTAGCCCCTAGACCCGCAGCATTCCAAAGTCTCCACACTCCTTGAAGTTTTAATCAGCCTATTGGCTTTTGTAGATACAGCTTCTTCCCAGGGCTCCTTGTTTACAGCCTGTTTCTTGCTTTGCTGGAATCCATCTCAAGTCTGAGTCTCTGGGTATTCCTTCCCTGGCTCCCAGAAGTCTGTGGTGCAGACATTCCTCTTCTCATCTCAGGGCCTCCCTCTGGGGGATCTGCCTACCATTGTGGCCTGGTCAGCAGCCAGTGCTTCACAGGTGGCTTCTCAGATGCTGGCCACCCGCCTAGGTGTCTGTCAGTCTGTCAGATCAGTGGTGGCCAGTGATGGGCCTATTCTTAAGTGACCTTTTGTTCATTCAGTGTGGCAGTCCCTTTGGCCTGAGAATTTTAAATGACCATGGGTATACAATATATGAAATATTTATGCAAATCAAATGCTTACTGATGACAAATCATAAAGTTATTTATATTATATATTAATTTTTTCTGTATTGTTGAGAATTTCATAGACTGAAACACAGTCATAGTCACAGCTCCCTTTAGTCTCAAGACCTATTCTTTCCTTTTTCTTTTTTTATTTTTTGGATAATTCACTAAGTCCAGCTGGTGTTTCCAATGTGTATATTGATGAGGGTCACGAGAAATTTATATTAAAGAAATTCTTTGGTATGCACATAGTTTTACCTTGTATTAAAGATGGAATCAAATTTGCATGGTAATGAGCCGGATGTGTTCGGTTATTTCCATATAAAAAATAAATCACTGCAGCATTTGGCACTGCAGGATGTAGGGTAATATCAGCACTTTTCATCGCTGGCCCGTATTCTTCACTTTATGATCGTCAAGGCTGAAAAACCACACTTCACGCAAACACAAAACACAAAATGGCAGAAGGATGTTTGCTGCGTTGTAACAACTGTTGAAAATTTTGCCCTAATCCCAAGCAAAATGTATTTGGTGTCTTTTTTTGTGACACTCTGGTCAGCAGCTCCAGCAGCATCCCAACATAATACAAAGGCAAACTAATCTCACACACGCTGCCTGTTGACCATAGGAAAGGATTAAGTACTTTGCTTTTCTGTAATTGAGCCATCATGTTTCTATAAGCGTGGGAAACTGTATACACTGTGAAAATACTGCTCTTCCTAACATACCCTCTTCTCACGCCAAGCTGAGGGGCTTCAGGAAGAGCCCAGTGCAGCTTCGTTGCATGAGGGCATGCGCAATGCAATGCGCATGTGTTGTTATATGCTCAGGAAAAAGGCTCCAGTGAAGTCACATGATATACCTTGGGCAAACATGGCCAGAAGCACCTCAGATTCGTTACATATTTGGTTTTGAAGTCATTTCTGACATTGCAAAAGTCTTTCACCATTGCCAAATTTATTGCAGTCCCTACATTCAATTACACAACGCCATATGGGGTCATGGCCCACAGTTTAAGAAGCTGGGGTCCAAGGTGCAGGTGGTTTTACCTTTTCTAGTTCTGAGATCTAACTCAGTCTCATCAACACTAGCTGCCACTGAGTCGAACCTCAGGTCTAGCCCATGCATTTCATGGTCCAGTTGCGGAAGCACGTGCTCATCTTTGCCATAAGGGAGGGTTTTTTTCTCTGTTAGGCCTGTTGAGAGGGGATGGTTTCACCAGAGAAGCACGTGCTTTCCTGTCACATAATAGATCTGAGAACAGGATCAGGTAACCCATAGGCTGACCTTGTGATTGTAGGTAAATTACTTAATTTGAGTCCTGTTTTCTTCATCTAGAAATTAGAAATCATTGGGTCTGAAGATCTAAGGCTGCTGAAAAACACTGCAAAAACTATTTGACACCATGGCTCGAGATTCTAAACATCTAATTAATGGAACATCTCATTTAGCGTCTTTCTTTATTCTTCTTTATTTTCAGATATGGAAACAGCCCAAGTGTCTTTCACAGCCAAGCCCTTGTGATATACAGCAAAGTGCCTACTGGAACTCGACCCTTTACACAGGTGCCGGTAAGGGAATACTGGGAATGCCAAACAGGCACTGTACTACTGTGGGCCATCTCTGCCACAACCACCTGTTTTTCTTTTCTGTTGTATGGAATTGAACACGGGGCTCACAGGCAAGTGATCCACCACTAAGAAGCACCCCTAACTTTCCTGTTTAATTGTTTTTCTGACTTTTGTTTTTTCCTCAAATGAGACTTGTTTTGCTTTATTTTAATCCCTTACATTGGGAAACTAATTAGCTAATTAATTAATGATGTTTCAAAGTTAAACATTTTAGTACTGAAAACTGATTTCTATAGCACTAAAGAAATGGAGACTATTGACAAGCCTGTTGAAGAGCCATTTTAGTCAAATTGATTTAATCCACCTTTCAAAGTGACCATTCTTGAGCCGGGCCGTGGAATCCCAGGACCCAGGAGGCTGAGGCAGGAAAATAAAAAGTTTCAAGCCAGTTTGGGTTGCGAAATGAAGTATCTCAAAAAAAAAAAAAAAAAAAAAAAGTAATTAAGCAATCAATCATCCATTTTGGCACAGAGGGGCTTGTCTGTCATCCCAGCACTTGGGAGGCTGAGGCAAGAGAAACCAGAGTTTCAGGCCAGCCTGGGCAACACAGCCAGTATCCAAAACCAAAACCAAAACCAACAAAATGGGGCTAGCAAGACTGCTCGGTGGTTAAGAATGGTTACTGCTTTGCAGGGGACCTAGGTTGAGCATGTGACGGCTCCCGTCTGTGACTCCAGTTTCAGAGGATCTGGCTGCTGGTTTCCGCCGCGGCTGCAGCCTGCCTCTGCCAAAGCAGTTAGGTTCCATCATCACCTACTCCCAGGTAGCCTTTCCACTGTCGGCTACGTGACGAGTATATCCCTCAAAGGTGTCTGCTGCTGAGTGATGGCGGCGCACACCTTTAATCCCAGCACTTGAAAGGCAGAGGCAGGCGGATCTCTGTGAGTTCAAGGCCAGCCTGATCTAGCCAGGGAGTTCCAGGACAGCCAGGACTGTTACACAGAGAAACCCTGTTTCAAAAAAACAAAAATTAAAAAAAGCAACAACAACAAAAACCTGTCTCCCAGGCACAGCTTGCTCTCTTTGCCTCTCTTCCTCCTCTTTGTCTGTCTGTCTGCCCCTCTCATGTCCCCACCCCCAACACAGCCTTTTGCTCTCCCCTTTCCCCAATAAACCTCTTGCACTAACTCTGTTGCATGTGGCGTGTTTGCTTGGTGGCCTGCCTGGGCAGGGCCCACCAAAAGATACCCACCGCGCCTTTCCTTTGCATTTATCATCACACGGATGCCGGCTTCTGATCTTCCTAGGTTTCTGCAGGCCCCTGATGCACATAGACTCTCACAAAGCACACATGAGTACACATAGAAATAAATAAATACATCTAGAAAAAAAAAAACACCTCAAAACACAAATCATCTAGGTGTGGTGGCACACACCTTTAATCCCAGTACTCAGAAGGCAAAGGCAAGTGGATCGCTATGAGTTTGAGGCCAGTATGGTCTACATAGAGTTCTAGAACTTTCAGAGCTATGCAGTAAGACTCTATCTCAAAACAGACAAACAAAGCCACTCCTTATTCAGTGTTGGGAAGCATCGTCAGTAAAATCAAAGTATGAAATTACAACCACTTATCTTTAAGGCTTCAGTTCTCCATTGGGGCTACTTTTATTCTAGAATTGTTTGATACTGCTTTCAATAAAGGGGGAAGAGCAAAGGAGGTTGAAGAAAGCTGAGACAGAGTGAAAAGTGGCTATATCCAGGGGAAGGGCTGCGGTCCTGGCTACTTGCAGTCCTGGCCCTGGGGGGACTGAAGCAGGAGGGATTCTGTGTCTACGTTTGAATCCAGTCTGGGATGAATGCCACGACCCTGGCTCAAAACAAACTGCAGGGGACACTTTAAAGTTACTTTCCTTGTAACAAAAGAAAAAAATAACTGATTGGCTAACACGGACTTTGGTTGCCCTTTCTAGATAAAAGCAGAGGGATCTTCATAACCATTCTGTTTGAGTCTGTGCTGTATGGGAAACTTGGCTGCCTCGCAGTTCTCGCATTTTTTTGATCGAATGACAACACTGTTATGTGTTTAGATTGATGTCTTCTCACAACTATTTCGCTTAAGTACCCAGATTTCATCAGTGATGTTGAAAGTCATCCCACACAGCAGAGACTTTCGCTTGCCTTGTAAGGACTTACCGAAATGTACCGAGTCTGTGTGATGAAGAGGATGTGTTTACAGTCACTGCGGAGAGAGCTGAATGAATCAGAAAGCCCATTGGTGTCTACCCAGCTGTTGTTAGATGGGAAGGTGCCATCCCAGGAGGACAATGGGAAATCCCCTTAAAAAGCCATTTTGATGGTGGCTACAGTTTGCAGTGTGCTCTAGTTCTTATGGTTTGGAACCCACTTTAGTAGGCCTGAACACTCCAAAAACAAATGATTTTGACACGATGACATAAATTATGTATGAGTATCAATTGAATATTCAAGCATAATGAGTTTATGGAATGCAAGAGAATGTTTCCTTTGAGATGCTGCAATACTGCTATTGTTAGGTTCAGGGCCCAGCTGATCCCTTATAGGGCGCCTTTGTGCAGATCTGAAAGAGGCACCCCCTCTGGGTGATGCAGTTCTGTGGGTACATGACTTGGCAAGCAGAACACGGGCCGAATCTTAGCTCCCTTTTGTCCTACTGGCTGGATGCTTTTGTGCAATGCACAAACTGTGCCCCTGTAAGTGGCAGTCCCGACTGCTGTTGGAACCCTGTGCCAGCAGAAGAGATGTACAGGCTAAAGAGTGCCTGTGTTGCTTGTCCCAGAGTGCATTTGAATAATGCAGAGGTAGCAGGCCTTTTCCCTTACCCCAGCCCTCAATTCATTTGCAAGGGCTCAAGTGTCAGGTTTAAACCTTAGCAAAGGCTTCATGGAGAACCAGGTTAGAATCCTTTACCCCGTCTTGGTGGACGGATCCTAAGGGCTGTGCGTGGTAGATATAAAAGGAATATGGCTTCAATATCTGCTGCTGCCCTAGGAATTGCCACCTCGTGGTGAAGCAACGGTGAGAATGGAAAACAAACAAACAAATCAAGCTAGCATGGAGTTGGGGGTGGGGCAAAGAAAAGAAAGGAACGTGATGGCAAAAATCATCGGAATTGGACAGCACTTCTGGTTCCAAGCCACAAAGGAGTAGACATACATCTTGCCGCGTCTCCTGGTCATTTTATGTAAAACGGTGCTAGAGAAAAGATGAATTTGACTAAAGGAGCATCATGGTCTGGAGCACCCCTCCCCTCCTATAAAATTTAGACGGGTGTTAGGAAGCATGCAGTGTAAGCATGTTAGCAGGTTCAAACACCCCTAATAAAAGCCAGTTCTCTTTAGCTGCCGGACAAGGAACGGGGTGGCCTTGCAGACCAGCTCAGTGTGAATTGCTCTCTACTCTAGTTAACCACCTCACCGTTAAATGTGCCCTATGGCTAACCACAACAGCAAAGCAGAGTGAAGAGCCTAAGTTCTAGGTGGTTCCACCTCTGGGCAGGTGATCCTAAGCAAGTCATGGAGAGCAAGCCAGTAAGCAACATTCCTTCATGGTCCCCGTTTCTTTCAGTTTCCGTCTCAAGTTTCTACTCTGACTCCCTTCAGTGATGGAAGATGACCCAAGCCTTGTAAGATGAAATCAAACCTTTCCTCTCCAAGTTGCTTTTGGTCATGGTGTTTTATCACAATGAGAGAAATTATACTGCATATAGTAACATAGTGTACTGTACTATACTATGCTATAGTCCGGTGGCAGAGGCCTCAGGGTGGGGACTTGAATTTACCCCACCCAGGAAGAAGGTGATATTCTTCTGCTTTTGTGTTTCAATGGAAGCCAAACAAGCAAACCGTACTTGCACATCACCTGATAATAACAACATGTCACCATCCTCCTGCACTGGTGCTAGCACGGATGGCCCACTGACACAGAAGAACTCAATCTCATCCAGGATCTCAGCATAACAGCAGGGTGCCCAAGACACAGCTGACGTCACTAACATCATGAGTCAGGAAAAGTCAGGCGTGGTGGCACTTCCTTGTAATCCTAGTACTGGCAAAGCTGAGGAAGAATAACCAGGAGTTTCAGGCGAGTCTGAGCTACCTAACAAAATACTGTCTCAAAACACAAAACAAAACAAAACACCGAAACCAACTGACAACAATAGCAAAGCAAAGAATCAGGAAAACAAGAAAAGACAACTAACAAAGACCAGTTCCAAGATTATACACAGGCTAGAATCATGTGACAAGGATTTAAGAGTTGTCATCATAAAAATACTTTCAATAAGTAACCAAAGCCCACTTAAAGCAAATGAAAAAGTAACAACTTTCGACAGAGATGGTTGGTATAAAAAGAAGCCAAACAGGGTTTAGAGAGAAGGTTCAGCAATTAGGAGTATTGCTGCTCTTGCAAAGGACCCAGGCTGGGTTTCGAGCACACACACATGGTGGCTCACAGCCATCTGTAACAACAGTTCCAGGGGGTCCAATGTCCCTCTGTCTTTGGAGGGCACCGGTCATGCACATACATGGTCACATGGTGCACATACATACATACATGAAGGTAAAGCATTCAGACATATAAAATAAAAAAATCAAAAAGTTTAAAAAGCCAAATAGAGCCAGATGATACTGGTGCATGCCTTTAATTCCAGCACTCAGGAGGCAGAGGCAGGGAGATCTCAGAATTGAAGGCCAGCCTGGTCTACAAAGAGAGTTCCAGGATAGTCAGGGTTGTTACACGAGAAACTCTATCTCAAAACACTACAACGAACAAACAAAAAAACAAACAAACAAAAAATCCTCCTCCATCAATGAGCTCCTGAGCAAGACATAGAGGTCATAGAAAATAAAATCAATGAACCTGAAGATAGAACATTAGAAATTAAATTACCCAATCTGAACAATAAGAAATAAGCTGGAAAAACAATGAACAGAACCTCAGGATGTATGAGATCATAAACTAGGTACAACGTTCATGCGGGTTGGGCTTAGTTTAGAAGGTGTTTAAGGAAACCCTTGTCAGCGGGGCGTGGTGGTGCAGTTTGAACTCTTAGGAGATGGAAACAACAGGGTTGTGAGTTTCAGGACAGCCTAGCCTACACAGTGAAATCTTGTCTGAAAAATAAAAATGGAAAAATTTTGTAAACTTACCAAAATACATAAATATTTAAGAATCAGAGGCCAAAACTCCAAACAGAAGAACGATCTTTCTCTTTCTCTTCTCTTTGAAACGAGCCGAACACCAAAATCAACCATGAAGTTAGCTGAGTCACATTAAAAAACAAACAAAACGCTGCATTACAGGTCAGTATCAGTATCATAGTGTCATAGCATGTTAGGTCCCACTCACACCCCATTCAGGCACTCCCAGCTGAGTGTCAGGAACGTTTATACACTACTGTAGTTTGGGTCATGGATGTTCCCCAAAGGCTTGTTTATAGAAGGTTTGATTTCACCCTGTGCCACTGTGGAGGTGGTGGGACCTTCAAGAAGTGGACTTATGGCCAGGTGGTGGTGGCACACATCTCCCAACATGGGGAGATGATCTTTGTTTGGTTATTTTGTCTGTATGTATGTTTGTGCACCACACGTGTGCCTGGTGTCTTACAGAGCCCAGAAGACGGCACCAGATTCCCCAGTGGTTGGGGTACAGACACTTGTTAGCTCTCATGTGGGTGCTGGGACCAGAAACCGTGTCCTCTGGAAGAGCAGCCAGTGCTTTTAACCTCTGCATCATCTCCCCAGCCCAGGAGATGAACATCAAGAAGAACCTTTGGCCCGCCTGTGATGGCGCACGCCTTTAATCCAGACAGGCGGATCTCTGTGAGTTCAGTGTCCACCTGACCTGCGGAGTGAGTTCCAGGACAGGCTCGAAAGCTACAGAGAAACCCTGTCTTGGGGAGAAAAAGAAAGGAAGGAAGACAAACAAAAAAGAAAAGAAAAAAACCCTTTGGTTTCTACAATCTACCAGCTTGACTGACTATTCATAGTTCCCACGTGCCGCATACATTTTCCCCCTGAGAAGCTTGGCAGCAAAATTAGGATGTGGGCGTTTAAAAATAAGTTCATTGTTTTAATGTATGTATTATTTAAAGTTATTTAAATTAGCATTCTAGTGAGAGTAACATCCACAAGTATTTTCAACAAAATACAATAACCACACAGATCACCATTCCCACCTGGAAGTGGGCCAGCTCCTCCATCAGCTGGTGGAACCAAATAACCCGAATGGATGAGATTCCTCGGACAAGCTGTTTGAAGATTTCTCTGCCTAGCAACGAATACAGATAACTTTCTCATACAAATGACGTGTGAAAAGTGCTTTGCTTATTGAAGCATTTATTCAGTCGTTCCCTGTAGTCCTTGGAACAAATAGGAAGACATTAGCCTTCTTACAGAGAAGAACCAAGGAGACATGAGGAGGGGGATTTATGCTGGAGACCCCCAACCTTGGGCAAGAGCTGATTGTACAAATCTGATTACATTTCTGTCCTGGCATTTTAAAAAGTGTAAGGACCCCATTCTATTCTGGTCATAGCTACAGATTTATGATGGAGAATGTCAATTATTTTAGCTAAAATAAAATACTTTTTTTCAGTGACAGATCTATATCTTTAACAAGGCTAAATAGTTTTAAATTTTTCACTTCTTGGTTGTTTTCACCCATTTTAAACAAATATTTGTACCCTTATGTGCCAAGCACAAGACTGATTCCTCCTTTCTAGGGGAATGGGAGTGTTGGGAAACACCATTTGCTGTGGTTTTGTACATAAGTCTATTATCATTTTAATCTTACTGATCAGAGCTTTACTCCATGTTTCTAGGCCTTTGGATAATGTTCTTTAATTGCTTTCCCTTTTAAACCACAGAAATCAACTATTCATTATTTGATTCTCATCTTAGTATTCAGAATACTCCTAAATACTTTGAACTCAAAGTTAAGAATGCCCAGTACCTTTTGCTTTCATGTTGAATAACCTTCTGGAAAAGGACTTATATTCCTTGCCCTTCCATCCCAGTGAGATAAAATGATACAGCTGGAAACTGTCAGAGCATGAATATATCAATTTGTCAAAAAGGAGAGAAGACTCAGCAATGAAAAGTACCAGCTGCTCTTGCGGATGACCTGGTTCAGTTCCCAGAATAACCAACTATGACTCCGGTTCAAGAGCATCTTCTGGCCTCTGTGGGCACCAGCACGCATGTATACATACATACATGTGGACAAAATACTCATACACATAAAACAAAAATAAATATTTTTCTTTAAAAAAAGAATATATCAATCATTTTCTCTTCCCCTACCCAGAAATCACATATACAGAAACCAACCCCTTCTCTAATGAGTTTTTTCCATCTTTTTCTCTTTACATTTTTCGAGTCTGAACGTATTTTACATTTAGTATCTTCCTGCCCCACACCCACACTCCATTTGGTTATAGGAATTTTAAGAACAAGCTACAATCCCAGGGGTGTTTTCAGTTGTTTTCTGTTTTGTTCCCAGGAGACAATCTATGACAGCCTTTAGTCCCTTCTGACACACTTTAGCCTGAACCTAATAAGGCCATAGCAAACAGTTTGACTGGAGTTTCATTTGATGTTCTGGCATCTTCTTCAGAGACTACTGGTTGTCCGAAGTGTTGCTACGAAACGCGAAAGCTTGTGCACGGCTAGTTGTGTGTGCGTGAGAAATATGATGTCATGGATAATGGCGCCAGCAGCGGAAAGCTACTGTCCTTGCACGCCCTCTTACTTACTTGAGTTGAAGTTTGGCACTGAAAGAGAATTGATTCTCTGGGGACTGTGCCTAGCACTTGCTTCCAGTGAGTGTTCTGGGTGGGGAGCAAATGCAGGCAGTTAATTCAAATCAATAAAACCCGAAGAGCCCATCTCACCAGCTGTGTCTGAGCAGGTCCGATACTGTTTATTCCCACGATGAATCAACACATCAATTCTTCCCTGACACCAGAGATGTCACATCTCATAGTAAGACGGTGACACTGGTGTTTACTGGCGTGCTGGTTTCTTTTTTGCTTGTTTTTGCCTACTCGACACAAACCTAGATATACCTGGGTAAGAGGAACATCAATTAAGAATTATCTCTAACAGACTTCCCTGCAGGGGACATTTTCATGATTAATGCTTGATACGAGAGGACAGTGGTGCCCCTGAGCTGCATAAGGGCTCAGATGACCAAAGAGCAGGGATTGCAGGCGTGTGCCCACAGAGCCTGCTGCGGTTAGCCTTTGAACGTTACTGCTAATAACTCTTTCATGACTGCTTCAGTTAGAGCTGCTACTCCCGCGATGAAACACTATGACCAATAGCAACTTGTGGAGGAATGGGTATATTTGGTTTAAATCTTCACAGCACTGTTCATCGTTGAAGGAAGTCAGGACAGGAACTCAAGCAGGATCTAGAGACAGGAACTGACACAGAAGCCATAAGGAGAGCTCCTTCCTGGCTCCACTCCTCATGGCATGCTGAGTCTGCTTTCTTCTACAGCCCAGGACCACTAACCCAGGGGTGGCACCACCCACAATAGCTGGCTCTCTTACACATCAAACACTAGTAACAAAGCCATGGTTCTGGTTCTCCACCTTCCTGATTCTGCAACCCTTTATGCAGTCCCTCATGTCGTGCTGACCTCCAACCATAAAATTATTTTCATTGCTACTTCATAACTGCAAATTTGCTACTGTTATGAATTGTAATGTAAATATCTGTGTTTTCCAATGGTCCTGGGTGACCCCTCTGAAAGGGCTCTTTCACCTCCCAAGGGTCGCCATCCTGATCCACAGGTTGAGAAACACTGCCCTACAAGTGTGTCTACGGCCCCTTTATAGAGGTATTTTCTCATTTGAGACTTCCTCCTCTCAGCGGACTCTATCTTGTGTCAAGCTGACTTAAAAACTAGCGATGACAACCCCTCGGGTTAGGGATTCCATTATGTCTGCCGCTTTTGGCCCTGTATCATCATTTCTCCCAGATGTGGGTCAGAAGCCATTTCTTTCTTTCTTTTCTTTCTTTCTTTCTTTCTTTCTTTCTTTCTTTCTTTCTTTCTTTCTTTTTTTTTTTTTTTTTTGCAAGCTGAGTTTCATTGGATGCTGTACTTTATGGATGACATATTGTCAAGTGTTGCAATTTTGGTTTTCTCCTCAAAATTCCCTTCATTCCTGCCATTCAGCAGGGTTTCTCTGTGTGGCCAGGCTGGCCTCACGTGCTCTTCCTCCTCAGTGTCTCAGTGCTGGGGGAACAACTGCAGGCCACCTACAGGCAGTTAAGCTACTTGTAAAGAGGACCTTGACTTATGGGGACTTTAAAACATTGTTAAATGTTGTTTTGTTTTGCTGGGGACTCAGTCCAGGGACTTCCACATAACGAGCAAGAGCTCTACCACCGAGTCACACTGCCAGTCCTGGGTATCACTTTAGATTGTTTAAAACTACTGAACTCAGTGTTTCTAGTATAGTACCTATATCCCCCATACAAGCAAAGCCATTCCTGAGATCTGGATGGGTGGGATTGAAATGACTCCAAGCCAGGTGCGAATTTGGCAATCTTTCCTCTTTGCTCTGGGGGATTTCAGGCTATACAGACAGGGGAGTATTGAGCCAAGAAATCAAGAAGGTCCCTGTGAACATTTCTTGGGTTCCTTTCTATGCAGCTTGTTCAGCTCCATTAGTCTCTTCTGAAAATGTTAGCTACTTCAGCATCAGGAAACTAGTATTTAGTTCTTCCTAGCAGAGTGAAACGAGCATATTCCACTTGGAGTTTCTTTCCCTGTGTCAGAATCCAAATATTGCCTCTTAGGAAGGTTGCCAGAATTAGAAAATAAAAATACAACCTTGTAGCTTTACAAATACAACCAGAAAATGTCTTTTGGTTGTAATCTCAAGACATAACAAAAGACAGGGAAAATTATGGAGACACAGGAAAGAAAAGGGGCCCCTGACTCTGGAGTCTGATGGAGGCTTCCCACCGGCTGGTTGCCAAGAATTCCAACCCAGTTAACAACACTTGCTGTGAACATTCTATGCATAGAGATAATATTTTCTTATATAGACTGTTAAAATAAAAAAAAAGAATGTTAAAATAGTAACGATCCATGCTTGAGTTCTGAGCAAATATGCTCTTTCTTCTTTCCTGGCTGTGGACTTGTGATTTCTGGGACTCCCATGAGAAAAAGCTCCATTTACAGTATGTTCCATTAAAGTATGTCCTGATCCCTTGTGCAGCCCTTGTGGCTCCTGGCTTTATGTTATCAGTTTGTAATCCTATCCAAAGCATCCTGATGCAACTCTATGATGTCATTTACTGAACAAGAGGGGAAAATATTTCCAACAACACAATCTCAGGTATGTCTTCATCTTTCCCTGAGCATCGTTTTTTCTAACCTTTATGCTTGAATCTGTTGAACTAACATTCTAATAAATTGTGAATTTTTTTTTTCTGCAGAGCTATCAAGGATCCCACTCTGAGTGCAAGTCCCTAGAGGCTATGGGTCTCCTCAGACTGTGGGCAGCTGTTCTGGGCAGTGTCTCCTGTTCACTTCCACTGACAAGCTGAAATTTGTTGTGTACTCGAGGTTTAACGAGATTTGCCTAGCAACCCTACTTTAGATGGAACTCTGGGACAGTTGTGGGGCTGACTTCAATTTTCTGTCCAGAATAAAAATCTTGAATATGTTGTAGCCATACTGTTGCAACAGAGCAATATCTTGCATGCTGTTAAGTTTTCTAGCATTTTTACAATGGGAGGGTAATAGCACATGATCACTCCTTGGTTAAAAATAGAAGTCCATAGTGCATCCGAAAGCAGCTGGGTGTGGCAGCACATACCTACAATCTTAACACTTAGAAGGGGGAAGTAGGATTGGTTGTTCTTGGCCGGCTTTGGCTACATAGCAAGACCTCTTCCCAAAACCAAACAAGTAGTACTGACCCATCTAGAATTCTCTAAAGGAATTTAACTCAAGTATATGAGGCTGGGTGTAGTGGCTCTAATTCCTGCACTTTAGGGGCAAGGGCAGGAGGATTGCTTCAAGTTTAAGGCTCATTTGGTTTGCATATCTAGATTCTATCTGTGTATATCCCATCAAATGAGTAAATTAGTGTGTGACTCCTCATGCTAACTTTGAGGTATCTGTGAGAATAAGCTAAGTTATTTTTCAGAGACTCTGACTGACAGTCAGTGTTAATATAAAAATAAATAATAAGAATGTCTTCAAGACAGCTTCTATATGTAGTCCAGGGTATCTTCAAATTTGTACTTCTGTCTGTTTTAGTGTTTGCCAGTATAAGAATAATTTCCCCATGCTTTCTGGTTGCCATAGGATTTCACTTGTCATCAGTTTCAGCTGGTCTGAAGAATGCCTTCCTTCTGTCCCCACATCTCCTTCCTTCCTATCTTTCCTTTCCCTCCTTATTTTCTTCCTCTTCTTTTCTTTCTCTCTCTCTCTCTCTCTCTCTCTCTCTCTCTCTTTCTTTCTTTCTTTCTTTCCTTCTCTTTCTTTCTTTCTTTCTTTCTTTCTTTCTTTCCTTCTCCTTCCTTCCTTCCTTCCTTCCTTCCTTCCTTCCTTCCTTCCTTTCTTTCTTTCTCTATTTCTTTCTTCCTTTTTTTGTCAAGACAGGGTTTCTCTGTGTAACATCCCTAACTGTCCTGGAATTAGCTCTGTAGATCAGGATGGTCTTGAACTCACAGAGATGAACCTGTCTCTGCCTCCCTACTTTGCTGTGGGATAATGGTCTTTTATCCTGTCACTTGCGGGTTTTTTTTTTTTTTGTTATAAACTTATTGGCCTAGTAGCTCAGACTTCTTATTAACTCTTATAACTTATATTAGCCCATTATTCTTGTCTATGTTAGCCACATGGCTCAGTACCTTTTTTGGTGAGGCAGTCCCATCTTGCTTCCTCTGAAGCTGGGTCATGACTGCAGATTGCTTTCATCTTCCCAGAATTCTCCTGTTCTCATTGCCTCGCCTCTACTTTCTGCATGGTTGTCCCACCTATATTTCCTGTCTGGATACTGGCCAATCAGTATGTTATTAAACAAGTACAAGAAACAAATGTTTACAGGGTAAAACCATTGTCCCACAGCAATATTCCCCCCTTTTTTTAAAAAAAAAAAGAAAAAGAACTCTGAATCTGATATCCTTTGTTTAGCTATTTTCCTGACCATTATCCATAATAACTTGCAACCAACCTTCTAAACAAAGGAAAATATCCATAGTCCATTTTTTGGGAATGTAGTTGTAGTTTTTCAGGCTACTTCCTGATGAATTGGGGTGCTGATAATCTTATGGGGACCTAAAGAAAATTTAGAATTATGACCAAGTTGTGACTGGAGAGTATCCTGTGAGGCTTGATCATCTCAGCCAGCAGCACTTTTCTTATTTTTAATAAAATGCTGATTGGCCAGTAGCCAGGCAGGAAGTATAGGAGGGGCGTGGCAATGAGAACTCTGGGAAGAGGAAAGATGCAGTCTGTAGTTGTGACCCAGCCGCAGAGGAAGCAAGATAGCAAGATGTGATTGCCTCACTGAAAAAGGTGCCAAGTAACATGGCTAACAGAGAAGTATTATGGGCTAATATAAGTAATAAGAGTTAATAAGAAGCCTGAGATAATAGGTCAATCAGTTTATGATTAATGTCGACCACTTTGTATTTCTTTGGAACTGAATGACTGCAGAACTGAGTGGAACAGAAACCTCAGTCAATACTTTTTCTTTATTCTTTGGGAAGATTCCATTAAAAAAAAAAAATCAAGCTCTGTTCACAATGGAAAGGAAATGGAGCCAGCCTATATGCTCATCAGCAGATGAATGGGTAAGGAAAGTGTGGCACCTAGACACAAAGGACATTTCCCAGAGGTAAAGAAAAATGCAATTATGAAATTTTCAGGAAAATAAACGTAGCTTGAAAGTCTCACACGGAGCTAGGTAAAAGACACCAAACAGAAAGACAGTCACCATCTGTTTGTGTTTTTCTTTCTTTCTTCTTTCATATGCAGGTCCTCAATTGTATGTGAATAGGTATAAACAAGAAACAACAAGTAAAAAGGGAGCCCAGAAAAGATAAAAAGGAGGTGCCAAGGAAGTGGGAGAGGCAAAAGGACACGTGGGAACTGAAAGCATAGACAAGACTGCAGGGCGTGGGCTATAGGAAGATGAGAGGGGAGAACCAACTATGTCTTAGGGTTTCTGTTGCTGTGGTAAAACACCATGATCAAACAGCAATTTGGGGAGGTGTCAAGACACAGACAGCTGTAAGCCTGTTTCACCTTGTCTGAAGGTCAGAGAGTTTGATCTTATTTTTGTTCTTTCATAGTTGTTGACAAGTGTGCTTACAAAACAAGATATCCTGACCTAGGATGTGGTTGGTTACCTGGTGTTTTGGACATTAAGATAGTGGATCGAGGTGGATCCACTCCACCCTTACCAAAGGTCAGGGAATTCAAGCATACTCCTGTGCTGCTTTATTTAAAATAGGTTTGTCATTGGGAGTGGCTGCCTACAGGATATTTGGTCGAGGGTGTGTTTTGCTGCATATTCTGCCCCAAACATCAAATAGTTTACTCAGGAAATAATGGTTTGATGTCTCAAGTATTGAAGCAAGTAACTGTTCTGGTTGTCCTTTGTGTTATGTTAAAACAGTCTTTTGCCTTCTTCTCCCCATTTGTATTGGGGTATAAAAGCATATGAAAATCAAACATCAGCATCCAATATTTGCTGAGTTGCCTGCCTGGTGCTATCCCATATTTCTGTGTTTCTTTCTTATCTCTGTTCTTCCTACCTAATGTTTCTAATCCTCATGCCCCTACCCTGGAATGAATGAACTTGCCGCAGCTAGGATCACAGCAGAAGTGACCCAAAGATGTGGCTCGCGACAGGGAGGAAAGGGTTTGTTGGGCTTACACTTCAGCATTGCTGTTCATCACTGAAGGAAGACAGATCAGGAACTCAAACAGGTCAGTATCCTTGAGGCAGGAGCTGATGCAGAGACCATAAAGGGATGCTGCTTACTGACTTGCTTCCCATGGCTTGCTCAGCATGATTTCTATTTTTAAAATATTATTTATTGTTTTAATTGAGTTACACATTTTTCCCCCATCATGCTCCCAATTATCTCAAGAGATCTTGTCTTTTTCTCCTTCCGTGGTGGGTCCATGTATGTCTCTCTTAGGATCTTCTTTGTTGTCTAGATTCCTAGGATTGTTGACTGTAGGCTGGTTACTCTTTGCTTTATGTCTAAAAGCCACTTATGAGTAAGTACATATTTTATTTGTCTTTCTGGGTCTGGTAACTCACTCATGATGTTTTTTTCTAGTTCTATTCATTTGTGTGCAAATTTCAAAATGTCACTATTTTTTACTGTTGAGTAGTACTCCATTCTGCAAATATACCACATTTTCTTTATCCATTTTTCAGCTGATGGGCATCTAGGTTGTTTCCAGGTTCTGGCTATTACAAATAATGCTGCTATGAACATAGTTGAACAAATGTCCTTGTGGTATGTTTGAGCATCCTTTGGGTATATGTTCAAGAGTGGTATTGCTGGGTCTTTCTTGAGGTAGATTGATTCCTAATTTTTTGAGAAATAGCCATACTGATTTCCAAAGTGACAGTATAAGTTTGCACTCCAACCAACAATGCAGGAGTGTTCCCCATACTCCACACCCTTTCCAGCATAAACTGTCAAATCAGTGTTTTTTATCCTGGCCATTCTGACAGGTGTGAGATGGTATCTCAGAGTTGTTTTGATTTGTGTTTTTCTGATGGCTAAAAATGTTGAGCATTTCCTTAAGCGTCTTTTGGTTATTTGAGATTTTTCTGTTGAGAGTTCATGCTATTTAGTTCTGTACCCCATTTTTTATTGGATTATTTGTTCTTTTGTATATGTTGAGATTTACTTTGTTACAAAGTATGTGGTCCATTTTAGAGAAGGATCCATAAGGTGCTGAGAAGAAGGTATATTCTTTTGTGTTTGGGTAAAACATTCTATAGATGTTTGTTCTATAGATAGCCCATTTGAGTCATAAATGTGTTAGATCTTTTATTTCTCTGTTAAGTTTCTGTTTGACAGACCAGTCCAGTAATGAGAATGGGGTGTTGAAGTCTCCCATTAATATGTGTATGGAGCTTAATATGTGATTTAAGTTTTAGTAATGTTTCTTTTACAAATGAGGATGCCCTTGTATTTGGGCATAGATGTTCAGAATTGAGACTTCATCTTGACGGATTTTTCCTGTGATTAATATGAAATGACCTTCTTCATCTGCTTTGACTAATTTTAGTTTGAAGTCTATTTTGTTAGATATTAGGATAGCTTGTTTCTTAGCTTCATTTGATTGGAAAATGTTTTTCCAACCCTTTGCTCTGAGGTAATGCCTGTTCTTGTAGGTGAGGTGTGTTTCTTGTATGCAGAAGGATGGATTCTATTTTTTGCAACCAGTCTGTTAGTCTGTGTCTTTTTATAGGTAAATTGAATCCTTTGATATTAAGTGATATTAATGACCAGTGACTGTTAGTTTCTGTTATTTTTGGTTTTGTTGGTGTTGTTGTTTGTGTTTCTCTTCTTTGGGATTTGCTGGTGTGGGATTAGCGATTGCCTGTGTTTTTATGGGTGTAACTAACTTCTTTGGGTTGGAGTTTTCCTTCTAGTACTTTCTGTAGGGCTGGATTTGTGGATAGGTATTGATTAAATCTGGCTCTGTCATGGAATATCTTATTTCCCTGTCTATGTTGATTAAATGCTTTGCTGGATATAGTATTCTGGTCTGTCATTCATGGTCTTTTAGTTTCTGCATAATGCCTGACTAGGACCTTCTGGCCCTAATTATTTCTATTGAAAAGTTTGGTGTAAGTTTGATAAGTCTGCCTTTATGTTTCTTGGCCTTTTTCCTTTGCAGCTCTTAATGTTCTTTCCTTATTCTGTATGTTTGGTGTTTTGATTGTTATGAGGCGAGGGGACACATAACAATCCTGTCTATTCTGTGTTCTGTAAGCTTCCTGTATTTTCATAGGCATATCCTACTTTAGGTTGGAAAAGTTTTTATGACTTTGTTGAGTATATTTTCTGTATCTTTGAGCTGGATTTCTTCAATTCCTATTATTCTTAGGTTCAGTCTTTTCATGGTGCCCCAGATTTCCTGGATATTTTGTGATAAAGTTGTTGAATTTAACATTTTCTTTGACCAATAAATTTATTTCCTTTATCATATGTTTGATGCCTCAGATTCTGCCTTCCATCTCTTGTATTCTGTTGTTTATGCTTGCATCTGTAGTTCCTGATCATTTACCCAGATTTTCTGCTTCTAGATTTCTGTTGGTTTATGTTTTTTTTTCTATTGCCTCTATTTCAGTTTTCAAGTCTTGAACCGTTTCTTTCACCTGTTTGATTGTTTTTTTTTAAAATGGATTTGTTTATTTCTTTCAATTTTTTAAGTTTTTTTTCCCTTCCACTTCTTTAAGGAAATTTTTCATTTCTTCTTTGAGGGCCTCAATTATCTTCAGAAAGTTATTTTTAACATCATTTTCTTCTGCTTCATCTGCGTTAGGATGTTCAAGTGTTTTCTGTTGTAGAACCACTAGTTTCTGGTGGCACTGTGTTGCTCTTTATGTTGTTAAGTGTATTCTTACCCTGTTATCTGCCCACCTCTTCCTCCAATTGGAACAGGTCAAGCCTATGTTTTGGGGGCGGGTCCCTTTTCCTTCAGAGGAAAGTCTTTGGTGAGTGTTCTTCAAGGTGCCTACAAGCCCAAGGCTTGGAAGGTTGTTCTTCCTGGTGTTGCTGAGGCTGAGGCTCTGATTGTTAGATAATTTCTGGAGGCTACTGCTGGCGTTGCAGTCCACCGTGGCTGCTGTTCATGCTTCTCTTCCTGGTGGTCTGAGCTTAGCTTGCTTTCTTATTGAACCCAGGACCAGTAGCCTAGGGATCGATGACACCACCCACCATGAGCCGGGCCCTCCCCCATTGATCACTAAATGAGAAAATGTTTTACAGATGGATCTCATGGAGGCATTTTCTCAGCTGAGGCTCCATCCTCTGATGACTCTATCTTGTGTCAAGTTGACACACAAAGCCAGCCAGAACAAAGTATAACACTCTTTGTTTGAAAATACCATTAGGATACCTAACTAACTTCGTATGGTAATTTAAAAAGAGAGAGGTGGCAGGTATGGTGGGTCCTGTGACCTTTGCACTCAGGAGGGTGAGGAAGGAGGATCTTGAGTTTCTTGGTCAGCAATGGCTAGTGCATTTGAGACACGCCTCTCAAAGAAGCGTGGTGGTGGTGGTGGTGGTGGTGGTGGAGACCGAAGGCAAAGTGAGATACACTATTGTACACACTTAAAAGATGAGACTGGGAGGTTCAGAAACATTGTGTAAAGCCCACAGTATCAGGACCAGAGTTACAAACCAGTCATTTCCTGCAGGAAGCCTCTCTCTTTCCATCCTAGTGCTTTCTCGGGTCCTCCCACACAGATCAGAGTGTTCTGATATGATACTTCCTTTAACGCAGTTCCTTTCAAGATGTCCCACAGATACAGCATGAGACAAATATTTGGGAGCCAACAGCTTCTTTGAGAAAGTAAAGAGAAAGTTCCCTCTTTGCTCACCCCTGGGAAGGGCAGCAAGGTCTGGCCTGGACCGGGCAAAGGGAAGTCATCAGAGAAAGCAAAGCAAAGCACTGGTAGTTGGCAGGTGGATTTGACTGGGCACTGAAGTGGTAGAGGAGTGCTCCAGCAAGATGGCACTGTACTGGCGTGCGCAATAAACAGGGCTTGCACAGTTGCCATCAATAGAACTTGAGATCATTAGAGTGGATTCACTTTAAATCATAAAGAGTCCTTCACTCGTAGCATCTTGTAGGGCCATTTATAAAGGCAGTGTCAGAAAAAATGGAACACCTCTTAGGACATTTGCATCTGATCTCGTCCATGGAGTTCATGATCACCTGTTGGGACACATGCATCTGATCTCGTCCATGGAGTCTGTGAACTTCAAAGTCTTCCTTTGTTTAGTCAAAGTTCCAGTCATCCTTATTCTAGAAACTCACAGATCTTATTTTGGTGGGACAAGCATGGGAATGGGGACATTTAGATGTGGTTCTAGGGTATTTTGGGATCTCGCTCTAAAAACCTCTTCTCCAGAAACATACAAGCTTGGGTAGCATCTTAGAACCCCTATCAAAGGATACACTAGTGGAATCAGCAAGTACAAACCTCTGAAACTATATATGGGTGGTTTAAGACAAACAATTAAATGCATCCATTGCCAGACATTTAAAAATTTATTACTGAATGAAAAAAAAACCAAATAGACAGGAAAGGGCAAGACTGCTCTTAGGTGTGGTAGAGGAGAAAACTTACTGTAGATAAAAGGGAGAGAGTAGCTAGAGACAGGGACACCAGGGAAAGTCCTGAGTCATGTGAGGAGAAGGGGGAGAGGAAGGGAGCGAGAAAGGAACAAGGTGCTACAGCCAAGGGGGCAAAAGGTAAAAGAGGGGTGGGTAGCCAAAATGGCTAGATTATATATAGACAAGAGCAGCCCAGCTGCCTGGGCTGGAGAGTTCAGAATAGGGGTGGTGTGTGCAATCCAGGAGGACCCTGTAACAGATAGGGACTGAGGGATGCTGGGAGAACCTGACAACCAGGTCCTCTTCATCCCAGAATTTGAGATTCAACAAATAGTCAGGAGTACACATACATGTCAGGAAGTTTCCTGTGTACCTGTGGTAGTTTGAATGCAATTGGCCTCCAATATTCCATAATCCCATAATCTCACAGGGAGTGGCCCTATTAGGAGGTGTGGCTTTGTTGGAGTAGGTATAGTCTTGTTGGAGGAAGTGTGTCACTGTAGGGGCAGGCTTTGAGGTCTCTTTTCCTCAAGCTTCGCTCAGTGTGGCAGTGAGCTGACTTCCTGTTGCCTGCAAGAGGTAGGACTCTCAGCTCCAGCACCACGTCTGCCTGCATGCTGCCATGCTCCCCTTCATGATCATAATGGACAGAACCACTGAACTGTAAGTGAGCCACCCTCAGTTAAATGTTTTCCAAGAGTTGCCGTGGTCACGGTGTCTCCTCACACCTAACTAAGCACCTGTGAGTGCAGGTTCCTGAGTTATCTAGAAGAGCTTGTGAACCACCTGATGAGGGAGCTGAGAACTGAACCCGGGTCTCTGTAAGAGCAGTAAGTGTTCTTAACCACTAAGCCATCTCTCTGGCTCACATACATTTTTACCTCACATTATATAGCGGGGGAATGTTTTCTGGGCAATGTGATTTAATCAGTGTAGCGGGGGAATGTTTTCTGGGCGATGTGATTTAATCAGTGTTCCTTCCTCCTTCTCTATGGTCAGGTGAAGTGTGCCCATTCCTGTGCAGCTACCTGAGCCAAGTCCCAAGCAAGATCCTGGGGTCAGAGTAGAGGATTTTGTGCTTCTCAGCCTGTGTTTCAGGGCAGCTGAGTGAACAGTATCTCTCTGAGAACAGCTTTTAGAGCTCCTCCCTCAGAAGCAGAACTGCTCATTTTAAAAACTCCTTTATGGCAGCCTGGTGGTGGTGGCATGTTTTTTTAATCTCAGGTGGTGGATCTCTGGCTCTGTGGAGTGTGAGGCCAGCCTGGTCTACAGAGTGAGTTCCAGGACTGTTGAAAATACACAGAGAAGCTGGGCGGTGGTGGCGCACGCCTTTAATCTCAGCACTTGGGAGGCAGAGGCAGGTGGATCTCTGTGAGTTCGAGACCAGGACAGCCTCTAAAGCTGCAGAGAAACCCTGTCTCAAAAAACCAAAAAAAAAAAAAAAAGAAAGAAAGAAAGAAAAGAAAATACACAGAGAAACCCTGTCTCAAAAAATCAAGAAAAGAAAAAAGAAAAACTAAAACCAAACCAACCAACCAAACAACCAACCAACCAAAGAAACAAACAACCAAACAAACAAAACCCCAAAATAAAACCTCCCTCACATTAAACCCTCATTCTGGGTTAAGGCAAAGCAGGCACCTCACTGTCAGCACAGCAGAATGAGAAGCTGGGACTGACAGAAGCCAAGAATCTGAGCTGGGGAGGAGCACATGTGAAGGGGGAGACGATGTAATCATATTTCAATTAAAACAAAATAAAAGCATGTCATCAAGTCCAGCTAGAGATGCTTGTTCATTGTATTTCTGTGCCATTTTAATGAAAATCTAATATTATAGTAAATTATTTACATTTACATTTTCCTTACAACATATTAAACCTTTATTGGCATGCTAAGAGTTAAGTCTTTGAACACCCAAACCCCCTCAAATAAAATTTGAATCGCTATGCAGGTAGAGAAGCACGGAGGTAGACTAGACAGGAATTTTTCTTAAGGAAGAATGAGCATGATGATTTGCCACTGCAGAGAAACTCTCCTGAAAGCAGGGATTTTCATTTCATGTTCCAAGTTTGTCTTGCCTCAAGCCTCTCTAATTTAGCAAGCAAAGCTAGGAAGACACAGGCAGCATGTTTGGGGACAATCGATACAGATGGAGACAAAGAGTCACCAGAGAAGGGAAGAATTGGACAAGACAAAAGGTACATTTCTTTGCTCTCATCTGCTTGATCCTCCAGCCTTGGCAGTGTCTTGGTGAAACACCATTGTATGGTTGTTTTAGGCTGTGTCACATCAGGTATGTGATGGTAATGTGTGTGTGTGTGTGTGTGTGTGTGTGTGTGTGTGTGTGTGTGTGTGTGTGTGTGATTTCCCTCTGTATGCTGTGATTACCATTGATAAATAAAGGAATAAAGGAACTGCTTTGGGCCTATAGCAGAGCTATAGGGAAACAGAGCTAGGCGGGAAAAACTAAGCTGAATGCTGGGAGAAAAAAGGGTGGAGTCAGAGAAGCCATGTAGCCCCACTGGAGCTGGATGGAATTTTACCCAGTAAGCCACATCCATGTGGCATAGAAATGGGTTAAATTCAGATGTAAGAGTTAGCCAATAAGAAGCTAGAGCTAATGGGCCAAGCAGTGATTTAATTAATACAGTTTCTGAGTGATTATTTCAGGGCTAAGCAGCCAGGAACCAACAAGCGGCCTCCTCCCTACTACACACACACACACACACACACACACACACACACACAGAGCCAAAAGTATCACCAGGACAGCTTCTTGATGGTTAGTACTGACTGTGGACTTGAGGGAGTGTGGAAGAGGGCCTCTGGGTGATTTTCTTGATGCCATCAATGGAAGTGAGAATGGAATGTTTAGGAAGAGAGTGGGCTGGCACTAACAAGCAAGCATTCCTGACTGATCACTGCTCCAACCTCGACTTGCCTACCATGGGGATTGTCCTCTTAATTGTAAACTGAAAGAAACCCTTTCTCCTTTAAGTTGCTCTTGCTGGGGTATTTTATCACGACAGGAAAAGACTCTAAGACAGATTTCAGTTAGAGTTCCAGGAACTCAGTGCCTTTTCTGCAATTCCAACGGTAAACCAGCATGTTCTGAAGAAATTACTACAATTATTTGTGGCCTTACACTCTTTACTCCACATTTATATACACATCGCCGGGCACTTTGCAGAGAATTTCCTAGAATGAGCAGGCTTGAGAGGGATGCCTCTGACTCTCATTCACCTCTTGGAATGAGGACTTGAGCAACTCACTTCTGGGACACACTGGTAAGGCAGACAAGCACAGGGAACAGCTTAACAACCTGGGACTGTACTTGACTTGGGCTATGCACTGACCCCTTATTTTAATTAAAACACAATTACATCATTTCCCCTCTTCTCTTGCACTTGGCAGCCTGATCCCTTTACCTGCACATACTGTGCACACCCCTTTCTGAATAATGCACCTAGCAACGTTGGACTCCCACCGAACACAAGCACACACACCCCTCTCCAGCTTCTTTTACCTTGACAACCACCAAATTTAGATTCTATTCTAGTCTATGTTCCTTCTGTCTGGGTAGAATGGAAAGGCTGACAGCCCTAAACTGATTTTGGAGGCATGCTTAATAAGGCAAAATTGTGGCAAATTAAATTTTAGGGACAATATTCGCTTTGGCCTAATTGGGTATGCATCATGGGAAGGGACATGCACTCTAAATGATTGTTACCGAATCTATCAAAATAGATAATCACACAAATTAAACCATAGTAATCAACCAAATTCCTTCTTCTCTTTAACCACATGTAAGGGAGCCCTGAGCTGCAATTGGATCCCTCCTCGACGTTCTCATGTGGCCTGCTGCTTGCTATCTTGAAGTGTTATTTTCTGACCTGTCCTTGAGATTTGCTATAGTTTGTTTGTGATTTGTGCAATTTGTGTGGGCTTTTACTTTAGTTCTTTGAATAAGAGACCAGGGATCCAGAAGCCCCGGATCCCAAGCCAAGCTCTGGCCAGAGTGGGAAGGATGGGAAAGACTGGTGCAGCCACCAGAACTTTGCTTTCAAGTACATTTAGGTTCTTTTTGCCATTACGTCTGCTAATTCTCTTTGGTTTCTGGTTTCTCCGGATGTACATCAGCAATACAGATGTGGCTACAACATGGATACAAACAGTACCAAGTGACTGATTTCAACCACTTAAGTTTCATTACAGTGTGAATCTGAAATGTCCCCCATCTGATGTTGCTGTTTGAGGGGAGGCAAGCCTGGCCCGGAGAGGGATGGTCACTCTGGGTGGGCCATGGAAAGTCTAGCCAGCTCCTCAATTTCAGAGTGGCTCTGTCCCTGCCATGCTGACATGTTCATAGCTGCCACCCCAACCTCTCTCTACTACGTGTCACCACCCAGGATGGACTGAGACATTCTCAAAGTGTAAGAAAATAGAGACCCTCTCTTAAGTTGTTTTCCTCAGGCATTTTGTCATAGCTGCACCAAAGTAACTAATACAAGTTCCAATTTTATTTTACCACCACCACCCCCGCCTTTATTTGTGGGAGACAACTTCTCACTTTATAGCCCCACCTGACCTGGAACTGTGTAGAACAGGCTGGCCTCAAACTCACAGAGATCTGCTTGTCTCTGTCTCCAGGGCGTCAGGATCAAAGGCATATGGATACATATTCATGCTTAAATTATTAATTCAGATTTTTGTTGTTTCTTGAGATACGGTTTCTCTGTGTGGTCCTGGAACTCACTCTGTAGACCATGCTGGCCTCTCACAGAGATCCACCTGTCTCTGCTTCTCAGGTGCTGGGATTAAAGGTGTGCACCATCACTGCCCCGCCTGATTGATTGATTTATTGATTTATTTATCTGTCTGTGTGTATGCCTGCAGGCCAAAAGAGAGCACCAGACCCCATTACAGATGGTTGTGAGCCACCATGTGGTTGCTGGGAATTGAACTCAGGACCTTTGGAAGAGCAGGCAATGCTCTTAACCTCTGAGCCATCTCTCCAGCCCCCTGATTTTTTTTTTTTTTTGAGGTAGGGTCACTCTCTGTAGCCCAGACTGCTGTTGGTCTCAGTATCCTGCTGCCATAATATCCCAAGAACTAGGATTGCAGATGTGCACACCTACATCTAATTTTCAAGGGGACAACATCTGGAATCAACTAAAACCCAGATAGTTGCATATACCTGTGAGGGACTTTTTCTTGACTGGATTGTTCAAGATGGGAAGACACACCAAGCCTGGGCCACACTTTCTGGTAGCAGCCTATATAAAGGACATGGAAAAGGACGCTTTTGCTTTTTGCCTGTTTTCTCTCACCTCTTACCCACCCTCCCCTCAGACAGGATTTCTGAGTAGTCCTGACTGTCCTGTAACTTGCTTTGTAGACCATGATGGCTTCGAATTCACAGAGATTCTCCTGCCTCTGCCTCCCAAGTGCTGGGACTAATGGCGTGCGCCACCACTGAATGGCCTTACATCTTACTCTTGCTGGTGAGCTCATCAGTACTAGACTTTTGGACTGTCGGAAACTGAAGGGGAAGCCTAGCCAAAAACCTTGTTTTGTAAGGTGTGTCCCCCTTAGGCTAATATTGACTTATAAAATCTTGTGGGCCTGTGGCCCGCCTGCTCTGTTTTCCTGCGCTCCTCGCTGGATCCTTGGATTTGTAAGTTTCCTTTCCTTTCCTTTATTAAAACTGAATTATATATATTAAAGCTAGTCTGGTGAATCATAACTGCCGATCAACCACGCACCTTCAGGAAACAGTCATTGTTGGATTACCCAGACCACAGCCTGTAAGCCACTCTAATAAATCCCCTTTATTTATATACATATCAGTCTATCAGGAGTGTCCCTCTACAGGACTCCAATTCACACTGCAGTAGTGGGGTAGGTCTTCTGACTTCAAACATCCAATCAAGGAAAACAGGTGTGCCCAGCTACTTGGGTTTTGGTTGATTAGAGATGTAGTCGAGGTGACACCAAGAACTGCTACTACACAAGGTGTCACTGTACAGCTTACGACTTACGAATGATCCTTCTGCCTCAGAGCTATGGGAACCCAGGTGTGAGCCACACGTCCAGCTTCCTTTCTGTCAATGTCATATCCAGAGTTTCCTATCAGCAGCAAAATGTTTCTTAGCTGGACTTTGCATACTTACATGGATTTTCTCTGGGTTCTATTTCTGGTCACATCTATTAGACTTAAGATGTATTATTACACTGTTTTCCCAGCCTGCTTCTTTTTGGTATTAATGAACTCATTCTTTTATGCTCAAAGTTAAATTCTTTTCCATATATATATAGTTTTTATTTTTGCAACTGCTCAACTTTTTTTTTTTTTTTTTTTTGGTTTTTCGAGACAGGGTTTCTCTGCAGCTTTCTTAGAGCCTGTCCTGGAACTAGCTCTTGTAGACCAGGCTGGCCTCGAACTCACAGAGATCCGCCTGCCTCTGCCTCCCGAGTGCTGACTGCTCAACTTTTTGTCTTTGAGCTACACGCAGTTTAAAACCATCAGTCACTGGTTATTAAATTGTGCCAAACTGGATGGTGACACAGTACCACCATACATTCCCCCAGAGTTTCTCAAATCTGTGTGCTAAGTCACTTAGTTATTGCTGGCAAACTTGGACAAAACATGTTGCTGTTTTCTCAAAATTTCATGGTTTTTATTTTTATTTTCTGAGTCAAGGTCTTGTAGCCTAGCCTTGTCTTACACTTGTAACAGGGCACATGAGACTGAACTCAGGACCTTGAGTTTGCTAAGTGCACATCCTATGATCGGCACACTGCTAGTACTAGACATAACCTTGTTTTCTGAACTACGAGAGCTGCTGGTCTACGACTGTGGAAGGTCTTCCATGCAAACACAAGCCTGCGAAGCCAAGCAGCCTGGCTTCCACTACCAGAAGGGCACATGGAATTCACACAGGGTGGAGAGATGGGCCACTGGTCAAGAGCTGCCCGTCCAGAGTTCAGTTCCTGGCACCCAGACTGGGCGGCTCACAACTCCTTTAACTCCAGCCCCAGGGAATCTGATGTCCTGTCTGGCCTCCAGGGCACTAGCACACACATGCACATACACATAAAATATACAATAACCTACGATATTTTGCTAAGGAAATAAAGGAAAATGCTCACTCATATAAAGCTCTCACCCCAACACAGCCATTTTCCCCCCATTAGGTTTATCCCCTTCTAGGAAAATCCCACTGCATTTGATGCTACTTCACACTTAGGCTTCTCTTCCTTCACTCCCTGTGATACTGGGTATTCAGGAATTTTAATTATCACACTTTTCTTGTGGAGCTGGACACCCAAACCAGGGCCACGGTTAACCAGCACAAACTTTACCACTTCGTGTCGACTCGAGTTTCTTGTTTGTTGCGGCGGGGTTGCTTAGGGCATGCGGTGCTTAGGATGCTCTACTGCAGACTGTCTCGTCCACTCAGACTTAGTGATGGCTCTTGGGAGTGCATATAGACTCAGCTATTGTTTCTATGTTCTCACTGTGGACCCAGAAGGTTTAGAGGCCTGACTCTGACACTCAGAAGGGCTGGAAATACAGTCTGTAATGGCTTCTGATTTTACAAAAGAAACAATGTACTTAAACACAAATGTTTTCCCTGACTAAATTTTGTAATATAGAATGCTAACTACAAATTTTGATTTCTAGTTTATGTATCCACTTAGTATGAAAGGAATAATTCATCAAGTATTTTTTTTTTTTTTTTTTTTTTTTTTTTTGGTTTTTCGAGACAGGGTTTCTCTGTAGCTTTGGAGCCTGTCCTGGAACTAGCTCTTGTAGACCAGGCTGGTCTCGAACTCACAGAGATCCGCCTGCCTCTGCCTCCCGAGTGCTGGGATTAAAGGCGTGCGCCACCGCCGCCCGGCTTTGTTTTGTTCTTTTTGCAACAAGGTATTGCTCTGTAGCCCAGCTGGCTTGGAACTCCTGCAATTCTCTCGTTTAAGCCTCCTCAGAGGCTGGGATTACAGTGAGCTACCATGCCAAGCTGATACAGATTGCCACAAATCTGCCTGCTAGCTTCCCCACACTGTGTGGTGGTAGGGATCAAATGAAGGGGCGTGCGTGTACGGCAAGTAGTCTTCCATGGCGCTTTCACCTCATCAGTTATTTTAGAAAAAAAAGTTGAACTCTGAAGTAAGGTTACAAAATAGCATTTCCCCCACTTTTTTCCAGTGTAAAAATTTGCTGTTTTCTGCAGCAGGGTCTACTCAGCTCCATCTGGCCTTGAACTTCGGTTTCTACTGCCTTTACCTCCCATGGGCTCAAATTACAGGTGGGTGCCTCACTTCCCGGCTGGGTTTTATTAAGTCATACTTTATTAGAGCTTTTTTCCTGTCAGTGTTCTCATTGTATTATGCATGTTTAGTCATAGTGGCCAAGAGAAAACACAAAGAGTCCAAGTCCATCTGGATTCACACAAGCCAATCAAACAGCTGAACAACATTTGTAGACTCCATTCTTCCTGTTTTTAAAGCTCGAATGTCAAGCAGGTCACTTCCAGGCTAGTGGTGCTTCCTTCCTCAGCATTACTCACCCCTTATGTAGTCAGAGGCATCATCTGTTTAGAAACAGGATAAATGCTGCCTCTCAACTCTGCAAACTATACCTCAGTCTAATTTCTAGTGTAAAAATAAACTGTTTTCAATGTCATAATTTGTCATAGTAAATGTGATAAAGTCTTATTTATTCACGTGGCCATACTTATTAGACATCTAAAAAGCTGTTGTTTCACCCAGTAAACAAGTAAGTTAGCAGCAATTAGATACACAAATCACTGAAAAATATGAAAGGAACAACTGACTGCTACTAAATGAATAACCAGCTGATAATGAAGAATCAGTTATCTAAAATGCAGAATTAAACATTGAAGAGCAAAGAAACTTATGCTAATATACCCAAAAGGGTCACTGGAACAATCTCAGCACTGAGGAGACAGGGGCAAGAGACTTCAGGGTCAAGCCAGCCTCGGTTGTATAGCTAGAACCCAAAAGATCAAGTTGTATTACTTAGAAGATACTGGGATCTAGGAGCTTTACCACAATAGTGCTAACGAACTTAGCCCCAGTAAAAAACTCCCCCATCTGGGTTTGTTTCTGCATTTCTAAAATGCAGAGTCAGTCTGCATGATCACTAAGCTCCTTAAGATTTGAAGGTTTATCTGGCTTTCTATAATGTTAATACTTGTTCAGGGAAAGTTGCTTTTCAGCTAAGTTTTGGTCATGCAGAATGCATAAATGTGCCGAATTGACAATTGCTATCAGTTGCAATTTCAAAATTTTATTTTCATTTACTTATTTAGAAACTTATTTCTTTTTTAAATTTTATGTGCATTGGTGTTTTCCTGCATGTCTGTGTGAGGGTCTTGGATCCACTGGAACTGGACTTACGGACAGTTGTGTGTAGAACGAGTAATAAAAACCCAGAGACAGATATTGGGGTTCAAGCTGAAGATCAGAAAAGCCAAGCAGCCAGGCCACTAGAGAATTCTTACCTCCACCAAGGCTCAGACAAACAAAGGGGAGATCTTCAGCATGACTGCAGACTGCAATACTCCCCACCATATCTGTCTCTGGGTTTTTATTATTCATGCTACAGTTGTGAGCTATCATGTGGGTGTTGGCAGTTGAATACAAGTTCTCTGGAAGAGCAGCCAGTGCTCTTATCCACTGAGTCATCTTTCCAGCCTTCATTTTCATTTATTAAGCTCTTAAACTGAACACCTATGCATATAAGTCATTAAGAAAAAAAACTGACTACAATATATATGTACACACACACACACACACACACACACACACACACACATACACTTACACAGGACTGAGAACTGGTAAAATCGCTAAAGGTTCAGATTCAGAAAAGCGTAACACTGATAAATCACTTTTTGCCATAAATTTCGGATCTACCAAGAGACAAGTTTATAGTTAATAGTGAGTGTACATAAAAACAACCAACCAAACCAGATTTCAAATATACAACGTTATCTCTTAAACCACAAACCAAATAAAAATTAGCAGGAAACAAATAACAATTGAGATAAATGAAATAAGAGACCAAAGGAAAAACTAGAAACTATCAATGAAACAGTTGGCTATTTAAATTTGTTTGAGACAAGGTCTCATTATGTAGCCCAAGATGACCTTAAACTCAGGACGCATCTACTTTAAGCCTCATGAGTTCTAGGATTACAGGTATCGGTCTCCATACCTGGCCAGAGTTAGCTTTTTGAAAAGACCAACAAATCTTTACCTGGACCAACCAGGAAAAGAGGTGTGTATGTGACACAAAAGAATTGAAGAGGGAGACATAATAATCAACATTATACAAGGGCTCATTAGGAACAATTCTGAAGAATTATATGATAACTGGAAAATCTTCTAGAACAAATTTCTCAACACCTGCAACCCACTGAAATAGATTCATAAGAACACAAAATCACCTGAACAGACCAATTAATAGGCATTGAATACATAGCTAAATCTCCCAACCAAAGCCCTATCAGATGGCTCCTGGATGAATTGTAAAATTACGAGAATTAACATCAATTTCTTTCAAACCATCCTAAAGGAATAAAGGGGAGGGAATATCTGTTACCATTTAAATGGGACCTCTCTCCCCATATATGTGAACACTTGGCATCTGGCCAACATGCTGTTTTTGGAGATTGTGGGACCTTCAGAGAGAGTGTGACTGAGCTGGAGAGTGGGTCAAAAGCAATGAGCTTTCTGGGTTACCACCCAATCTGAGTCTGGGCTGGACTCACTGTGCTTGAGTGATGTGAGCAAGCAGCCACATTCTCCTGGTGCCACCAACTCTACCATTCTGGCTAAGATGGACTATACCCTCAAATGGCAAGATAAAACAAATCTCCCTCCTTTAGGCTGCTTCTTGTCAGGTATTTTGGTCCAGTGACACACTTTCTAAACCCATGCTAAGCAGCTGGCACCATAAAAAGACAAAACACACACACAAAAAAAATCAATATTTCTCAGGAACACAAATGAAAAGTTTTGCACAAAAAGCCAGTAAGACGATCAGTGATGTACATAACAGACGCAGGACGGCGAGGGCCTATGAAGGGATACAGGGTGCATCTGCAAGTCAATCAGAGGCCTCATAACACAAATTCATCAATACCCTGCCTTGGACATCTGGTTTCCAAAAGTAAGAGATTATACAAGTTTGTTGTCAAAAACCAACATGCTAGCAAGTTGAATTCAACATTACCCTTCTTATTTTTAACACCATTTCCAAGCTGGTTTAATCTTAGGAATACAAGCATGCTTCAATTTATGCAAATCACTTGATTGGAATGAAAGATAACGATCATATGATCATCTCAACAAGCAAAAAAAAAAAAAAAAGACGATAAAGCTCAACAATGCATTGTGATAAAAACCCTAAACCAATTAAGTTCAGAAAAACCACCTTAACCTAGCAAAGTACATATGGCAAACGCTTAGTCAATGTCACAGTGAACAGTGAAAAGCTGAAAGCAGTATCAACAGCAACAAAAGACATCCATGGACACTGTTCTTACTCAATACAGCACTAAAAGATTCCGTTAGAAAAATTACACAAGAGAACAATAAAAAAGCATACAAATAGGAAGGGACTTAAATTATTCCTGTGTGTAGCTGATGATTCTATATTTGGAAAAGCCTAACATTCCACAAAAAGGCTGGAACTGATAAACAAATTCAATAAAGTAGAATACAAAATTAAAAGCTTTTTCTATATACCAGTAAGAAATCTGCTAAAACAGCAGGCAGTGGTGGAGCACATCTTTAATCTCAGTACTTGGGAGGCAAAGGCAGGTAGGTTATCCTGGTCTACAGAATGAGTTCCAGGACATCTAGGGCTATACAGAAAAAGTCTTGAAAGACAAAAAACAAAAGCAACAATGAGAGAAATGAGCTAAAACTATGAACGCAATCTCATTCACAACAGCTACAACAAAACGAAATGATATACAACTTAAATAAACTCAACCAAAGTGAAAGTGTTCTATAATAATTATAAAACACTGACAGAAAAATCAAAGACACAAGTAAAATGCAAATGGATTGAAGAATCAATAAATACTAAAAAATGTTCAAACTACTTAAAGTGATCTATATTTCAATGTAATCCTCATCATAATACCATCATTATTATCTGCGAACTAAGATCTAGAAATAACAATTCTGAAATTCCTATGAAAGTACAAAGTCTCTGAATGGCAATCTTGGGCAAACGCACAAAGCAAGGGACATCACGATACTCTGTAAGAGATACAAATGAGTCACAACAACGAAACCAACATGCTATTACCCTAAAAAAAGACCCCCATCAATGGAGACAGAGATTCTAGAATAAACATACACCTCACAGCTAGCATATTTGTAACAAAGGTACCAAACATGCACTGGAAAGGGGGCAGCCTCTACAGTAAACACTACCAGGAAGCTGGATGGCAAAAGACTCCTTTCTTCTACCCTATGCAAAAGCAATCAAGGTGGATTAACATCTAAAACAAAGAGCCAGCACTCCCAAATTACTAGAGAAAACAGAAACGAACTATTTCAGAAATTGGTACAAGCAATGGTTATCTGGATAGGACCCCAAAACATAGGAAACAATAGTAAGAATCCCATGTGTGACCACACTGAATAAATTTTCTATTTACCTTTAATCTGGCTCTTTTAATGGGTTTATTGAGGATGTAAGCAAGCCTGACTTGCTAGGGCTACCCGGGAACAGGCTCTGAGCTTAATTCCAGTAACGGTTTTAGAGAGCCAGGAAGGAGGCTGGAGCCGAGACAGTGATGGGCTGGACAACTTAGCTGGGACTACTTACCTATGAATACTGTTAGCCCTCTACAAATTTAAACCAGGACTTGAATAGTGGGCTTACTGGATCTCTTTGCCTCTCCTCAATGTGGCCACCCACATTGGTTACACCCCAGACTTACCTTTTTCCTACTGTTTAATTGGCTTATTTAAGACCTGGCTTACTTATTAGAGTGTCAGGGCTCAGGCTCTGACTCATTAAATAATACCTACAGTAACGAGCAGATTAGTGAACAAGTAAAATGTGTCACACACCCACAACAGTGTATTACTTAACCATAAGGAATGAAATCCCGCCTTATGCAGTAAAAAGGATGGAATTAAAGAACATTGTTATATAAATAGCCAGATATAGAATGATAAGTACAGGATTTTCCTTTTCTATATGGGTGCTAAAAAACAAAAACAAAAACAAAAACAAAAACAAAAAAAAAACTAACTCAAGCCAGGCAGTGGTGGCGCACGCCTTTAATCCCAGCAATCGGGAGGCAGAGGCAGGCGGATTTCGAGAGCAGCCTGGTCTACAAGAGCTACTTCCGGGACTGGCTCCAAAGCTGCAGAGAAACACTGTCTTGAAAAACAAAACAAAACAAAACAACAAAAAACTGACCCAAAAGTAGAATGCTGGAGCTAAGTGTGATAGTGAACACTTTTAGTCCCAGCACTTGGGAGAGGTGCAGAGGCAGGGGCATCTCTGTGAATTTGAGGCCAACCTGGTCTACATAATGAATTCCAGGACAGCCAGAGTTACATACTGAATTCTCAAAAAACCAAAAATAAATAGATAATTAAATAAAAATAAAAAAAAAAAAAGTATTGTGAGAGACCAGAAAGGTGGTGGAAAACAGAAGCCTGCACTTGATCAGTCCAGCCAATTTGTGGGAATATCAAACTAACTGTCTTAAAGATACTGTGCAATCAGTATGTTACTACAATTTTTAAAAAATATTTATTTATTTATTTATTCATTTATTTAGTATAAAATATTCTGTCTGTGTGTATGTCTGCAGGCCAGAAGAGGGCACTAAGCCCCATTACAGATGGTTGTGAGCCACCATGTGGTGGCTGGGAATTGAACTCAGGACCTTTGGAAGAACAGGCAATGCTCTTAACCTCCGAGCCATCTCTCCAGCTCCTGTTATTACAATTTTTAAAAATACAGAAAACTTTAGAAATATCCCATAAAGATGTTTGATTGTTACTCTCTTAGTGTGGGGATAAGAAGTTCAGAAGAAGGCAAACAAGCACAGCCGAGTGATACATTTGCTGTTTTACTGTTAATTTGACATATCGGAACCAAAGCATTCACAATACTTAATATACTTTTAAGAATCATATACTATAGTCATAGACATACTATAGACATAACCACAGAACAAGCAGAACAATTAAAACTACATAAGGCCTTAAAAACATATCCACAGTGTGTATTATTTCAATTCTCATTCATTACAAATTAGACTACATACCATTAGTTTAATTTTTATTTTACTTTCATTTATTCAGGCAAGATTCATTCAAGGAAAGGCAACTTAGTTTTTGTGTGTGAGCTTTATTTATTTTTTTACTATACTTGTTAATATAAAATGTAAGACATGTTTTCTTATCCACTGTATTCAGGAGTGAACCTATGACATTCTCAAAAGTAACCCAAAAGAACAGGCCCTGCTCTTAAAAACAGCGAAGGTGGAAAGGGACCAAACAGCCAGTCTGTCTGTAGTCTTGAAGAACAACTAATGGAGTTTCAAGTATTCATATAAGGAAGACTACTACAATTCTAATTAGTCAAAATTTAAAACAACATTGCATACAAAATCATTCTTGAAGCCCTAAATGTCTTTTAAATAACTGAACGAAAATCTTAAGTAGTTGTCTCACAGTACCAAACATAAATCAAAACTAGCTAAAATTCAGCGCCATCAGGACTTCTCATTTACACGATGAACAGCTGGTAAGTTAACAGATGGCATAAAAATTAAGACTTCATTTTTTTTAAAAGGATCATGTACTTTAATAGGAGACTACAGAAAAGTCAATGTATTTTTACAATAAAATAACCATTTAAGCCTCTATCTCTGTACAACAGAGTATAGGTCAGGTTAACTCTAGTTAACTTGGGTGTTTTCATACAGTTTTAATTTTTACAGTTTATTCTGAGTACTTGAATTACTTTAGATATACAGCTTCTTGAAAGAATATTACATTTGTATACCAGGATATTTAGTACATTGAGATGTTTAAAAATATTTATAAATTTGCTTTTGATATGCAAAAGCATTTGGCAATACTTTTACAGCATTTGATTTTAAAGAATTAAAATTTCATACAGTACTCATCTTGATGTTTAAAAAAAATTCACAGAAAAAAATATAAATTACACAGCCTGACTGCATGATACTGCTATTTCCAGTTTCTAGTTCTGGTAATTAAAACCTTCATTAAGTCTGTTAACAAATCATTACCTGTACAGTTATGAAGGCAACATACATGATTTGTAAACAAAACCTTCAGGTTTTAAGTTATTTCCCGAGGAGTGCAGTTCATCAAGAAAAGAAAACCCAGTATGCAAATTTACAGAGTAGTTTACAAATTTACCAGTTCCTGTGACACAAACTGTTTCAACCTCTCAAGGTATTGTCCGTACAGCTCCACGTCATTGTGTCCTGCCCCTTCAACCCAGAGAGGCTCCACAGGTCTTTGGCAACGCTCAAATAATGCGAGGCCATGTGAAAAGTCAATGACTTCATCTTCAGTCCCATGAATTATTAATACTGGAGAGGTTATCTTAGAGATTTTGTCAATACTGGAGAGAAAAAGAGAAAGGAAGTAAAAAAATCAATGAACTATATAAAAAGGAAATCAAGTATCTTGTGTTAGAACATTACAAGCATACAGATCAGCTTTAGGGATGGAAGCCACTTAGGTCTGAGCAGGACCCAGCCACCCACCCTTTCTATGCACTCTCAGGGGTGGAGGAGTCATCTTTGCACACTTCTTCTGCTTGAGTCACTCAGGGCCATTCTTACCCGGAAACACCTTCCTACAGTGCTGACTTTTCCCTAGGCTTCAAGAAACAAACCAAGGATGACACCTGACTGCTCTAATTTCATTCCCTGCTATCAGTTACTAAAATTCAAGCACAATGTTTTTGTTTTTGTTCTGGTTTAAGGTTATAAACTAACAAAAAACAGGGAGACTATTAATGTAAAAAGGCTTGAAGCTAGAAAGCAGATGAATGTGTGAAACAACTGATTAAAAGGACAGGTAAAACCACAATATAAAGTAAACAGGAGGCAAAGTGAAAAAGCAAGTTACAATGGAAACACCCCAGAGGGCCCAGGCATTGCCATGGAGATGGGGGAGGGACTGAAACATGAAGGAACCCTTCAAAGTCCCTTTAAAATACAGTAAGGCCTCTTTCCCAGACTTCTTAGAAAAGCTGAGTAACTTTCTTCCTTCAACTTTGAAAGGTCTGTAGATGCAGGACTCCAGCTTAGGGGAGAGGTACCACAGGCACACAACACATAAAAGGCTGGCTCTGTGGGGCTTGTTTGGCTTCTGAGAATGCTGGCTGGCAGGCTTCCTCATCCAAGGCAGAGTTCCACAGTTTTCTTTGCACAAGTGTACCAGAGTAGCTCTTTGGTTCTCCTCTCTTACATAAGAGTGCATAGCCAAGAATGATCAGATACTGAAGAGAACACTTCAAATGTATGATAGAGACCAAAGCAAACAGAACTTTAGAAAGGCAACTTGAGAGGAGAAACTATGCAGTGGAAATCTTACAAACATGTTTTCTGCAACCCTTCCCCCTCCAATCTGGACAACAGAGAAAAACAATTTAACTATTAAGTAAGATGTAATCTTATTACTCAGTGAAACTGCTAAGCAATCTCTGTACTCTCAAGGCTCTGTTTCCCAATAAAACAATGCAGAAATGTCCACCATAAAGGAATTAACAGTGTATTTTCTTTTTCAACTAGCTTATTTCTGGGAAGTATCTAGGTATGCCAATCATGAAAAAGACAGAAAAAGTGGGTTATGTGTCACCAGACCAACTTTGTAACTCCCATCATTCAGCTAAACAGACTATGTTCAGTGGGCCAGGAGTCCCAGGGATCTACCAGTTTCTATTTCCGACCCCTCACCAGCTCTGATACTAACTGATTTACCTTCGAGCAGCAATATCTTTTTGTTTGTTTTTTTTTAATTAAAAATGGGATTTAGGGGAAGAACTCAGGTCCTCATATTTGTAACATCTCTCTAGTCCAACACTGAATAAATAATGTTTTTGAAATAACTTTTGCTCTTCTGCTAAAGAACCTAGTGATGACTTGGCTTCTGGCTTCCCATTCACAAGAATATCCTTTGTATTCCTGCCAACAGAGGAAAGAAGACTGAATGAAAAGGGCCAGCTTTCCAACTTCTTGCCTTCTCCCTGTCCTTGAAAAAATAGGCCATTAACTTTTTTTCCATAGATGAAGGCAGGTGGCAACCACTCTTTGCCTTGGAAAGCAAGAAGCAGTCCTTTTTTCAAATCTATTCGATACTACATAGGACATCAGTACTTACTCCAGCCACTTAAGAGTTAATTTTCTTTGCAAGTTACACACAACTAACTAGGCATCATTACTCATCTTTCCATTCTTTTCTCATGCTGTACATCTTACTAAATTTCGTACTTTAGTAGCTCAAGGCAAAAGCCTGGGGCTTAGTCAAGTTGTTCTTTGTAGAATCCTACCTGCTGCTGACTGTTAATTTACATTCAGAAATTCGTTCTCTTTCCAGTACTCATGCCGCTGCTTAAGATCTAAGGCCACCACTTCATTCTAGAACATTTAACCTTTTTTTTATAAGTCATGTGCTAATACTCTCTTCAAGCTAGCTTCCCATAATTTCTATGCAATCAATACATGAAGCAGAAGCTCAGTGATGTACCTTATTATAAGGTTCTTGGAATGGAATGATTTTGAATATTGAACTTACTTTGGGAATGCATCAAAACAGTAGGTCTTCTTGGTATCAGGGAAAGCAACTCGCATTCCTGAGGTCAAAGGAGAATGAAGAATAACAGCAGCACTCTCATACCGAGCAGCAAGATCCACAGATGGTACCGTTCCTATGCTCTGGCCATAAATAATCACATTTTCAGGGCGGATGCCGTATCTAAGAAATTCGGAAGTTTGAAAGATATAGTTAGAAATATTCTATTATTCTAAAGATTTGCTACAGAATGTCTTATAATGAGACAATGCCAATTTATATTTAAAATTTAAATTTCTTAGCCATCATTTTCAATGTTATAATAAGCTCTATACTCTGGATTAGTTCATGCTCAATTCTAATCTTTTAGGAAAGTAACTTCTAAGGTCTTTTAAAACTTCAATTTAATGAAAGAAAATTAAGTCATTTGTCTTATTTTAGTAATTTTAAGTTTGGAATATATTGTACCACTCATATTTCAATGGTCTAATGGTTAATATTTAGTGTTATTTAGTGTGAGATATTATTTTCTATCTAATAAACAGATGTTTTTGGTTTCTCTGTACATCAAGAGCAGGCTGTGTGATTTTCTAAACTGGCCATACTAATGAGATGCTGCATAAAGTTATAGTATGGAAAGAATACAGAACGTAAGACTTTTTGTCAAGATCAAATATCAACCATAATCTACTTCAAGTGTAGATGAGGTGCCACGGGAACTGAAGAATGTAGGGCTAAAGGCTACAGACTTTTTCTATGCTGTTCCACTTAGAAGGCAGAGTGGTCATTTCTGTCAGCTAAGAGTGGTTTGGACAGCAGTGTCTAATCTTTTGGAGAGGTCAGGGGGATTTTTGAGAATCTGACCATACACCAGGAGCTCTTCCTATGTCCTTTACTATTCAGGCAATGAGATACCTCTCCACAGCTTCTTCAATCTGTCCTCCACAAGTACACAAGGTACCACCTATTCCTGACTCGACATGCTACTTAAACCCAGAAAAGCTGCCAGTAGCCAAGAAGCTGGGAGGATGAGCATCTGCAACATCAGCACATCTCGAGACCATTCTATTGTTGTCAGCTGCCTAACAACACTGCACATAGCAATTGTAGGTCTGGGGTTAAAGTCAGCAATATCAAAACTCAAGACGAGCAAGAATCAAGAGCTTCTAGGTAGGCAGTAACAATTTGAGAATATCGAGTTAAAAAGAACTTTAGAGATCACTCAATCTACTCAAGCTGCTTAATGATCAGATATTCAAAACCACAGTAAATTGATAGTAAACCTGTACTTAGCGCAGATATACTGACTTCCATTAGTCTTTCCATGAAAGCACACAGAGACTGAGGCTTGTGGGAGAGGATTCTATAGACGACCACACCCAGTTTTGACCCTGCTGACCTACCCACCAGAAAGTCAGAATCTACTATTATTAGAGATTCTAAATTTTCTTAAAAAGATCATATTGTATTAAAAAATTCATACTGTATTTCCGTTTTCTTGGTTACTTAAACTATACTATATAAGAACAGAATAAAAAAGTATTTTAACACACATGCATTCAACTACTTCAAGGATATACTAAAGATGTGTTAAACTTGCAAAATGACAGAAGAAACTCAAGGCAGGCCTATTCTAATTTGAGGGTCAATTTCTAGAACTGGACAGGATCTTGGGTGCCATTCACCACAACCTCTTCATTAAATAGGCAAAGAAACAGGCTTAGAAGCCTGTCAATTTCCCAAGACCACTTACACTACTAGCAATTCCACTGTATTTTCAGTTTGTGGTGCTTTGAAAAGGTATGGTCCCCAAAGACTCATGTATTTGAATGCTTGGCCCATAGGGAGTGCCACTATTAGGAGGTGTGGCCTTGTTAGAGAAAGTGTGTCACTATGGAGGCAGGTTTTGGGGTCTCATATATGCTCAAGCCATGTCCACTGGTACAGTTCACTTGCTGTTGCCTATCGATCAATATGTGGAACTCTCAGCTCCTTCTCCAGCACCATGCTTCTCTGCACGCCGCCTTCCATGATGTTAATGGACTAAACCTCTGAAACTGTAAGCCGGCCCCAATTAAATGTTTTCCTTTATAAGAGTTGCTATGGTCATGGTGTTTACTCACAGCAATAGAAACCCAACTAAGATGCAGTTCAACATGACAGATAATACAAAAACTCTTTTAATACTTTTTAGTATGTGGAATTATTTAAGGGTTTAATTCAGTTCCTGTTCTTAATTAATACTGGAAATTGGATTTATTAAAAAGATTAATCCAGACATAGTAGTGCACTCCTTTAATCCCAGCACTAAGGAGGCAGAGGCAGGCGATCTCTGTGAGTTTGAGGCCAATCTGATCTACACAGTGAGTTCCAGGACAGCTAGGGCTACACAGAGAAATCCTGTCTTAAAAAATAAAAACAAAACAAAACAAAACAAACACAAACAAAAACAACATACATTCACATAGGCACTGACATCCACGTATAAATCAGCTATTTTAAAGACTGCTTTGGCCATTATACAAAATTTCAAATTGTTAGTTTAATACTTTATATGTATAGTTAGTTTATATATTTAGTGTATATATATATATATTAGTTTATATAGTTATGTATAGTTACTCTATATATACTGCAAATAGCCTCATATTGTAGTTCAAAGTTCAAAATAACGTATGTTAAAAATGCTTTCCATTCTGCTTAACTTAACCACTGTCAGGGTACAGTGATCCCTGTAACGATTACCTTGTCCGAAGAGCCAGCCAGGCAGCTTCAACATCTGCATATAGGTTCTTCTCTGTTGGTTTTCCAGAACTAGCACCATATCCAGAGTAATCATATGAGAATATATTACAGTTAATCCGGGACCCCAGACCTATGTAAAAGCTGCTCATCTGACCAAGATCAACAGCATTTCCATGTGAGAAGAGTAAGGTATATTTAGCACTGGGTGAACAACGCACAAACATACAAGCGATTCTATTGCCTTTACTGGTTCTCGTCATGAAACACTCAATAGCATCTTTTTCTCTGGAAGAGTACTGCCAGTCCGCTCTTTCTGACAGGTGTAAAGTCCAGCGGCTTCCACTTTCATCACACATCAGAGTGTATGTTGGGTCAGGTGGCAAAAATGCTAACTTTGAAGCAATTTTTCCTGGGCAAGGTGGACAACAGAAGAGGCAACATAGCTCGCTAAATGAAAGATTATTCATCTTCTGAAAAAGAAAAAGACAAGAAATGTTTTTATAACTCAATGTGGACTCTGCACTCTCATACAACAGGCTAAAACAAAGACATGAATAAGTATTATTGGTAGTCAATGTCTATTAGCTGTAATCAAGAACCCTCCCAAATATATTTGCTGACATTGTTCTAGAAATATTTTAAATTCTGGAGTGAGGCAAAATATTCCTGGAAATAGACAGACTTAAATACTGCACATTTCTAAACGAAGTAATTATCCTACTTAACAAAAACATTTAAGTATATCTACAAACAAGATAGAAGGTGTGGTTAGGTTAGTTGGTAATTTCTAGTAACTTGACAAAAACTCTCAGAATCCCACAGGAAGGTAAATAAACAAGAGCATTTGGAGACACTATTGGTTAACAGTATGTGTGACATGTGTATGTATTTATGTTTATATCTTCATACTCAAAAAAGAACCTTGTTGGTGTAGGAAGTCTTTCTGTCAATGTTTTGCTTTTATTGGTTAATGAATAAAGAATTTGCACTGGCCTGCGCAGGGCAGAATAGAGGTGAAACTAAACTGAATGCTGGGAGAATGAAGGCGGAGTCAGAAGAAGCCATGGAGCTGCCAGAGGAGAAAGACACAAGCTGTCACCTGGAACCTTGCCAGTAAGCCACACCTTGCATATCAGTTTGAGAAAAGAGTGAGCCAGGGTAAGACACTAAGCCTTGTTATATTCACTCAGAAACAGGGTTTTGAGTCCTTGAAGTAGCTCAACTAAGTGGTACAATCCTTTCACATTACAAACCTATAATTTCAGTTTATAATTTATGGCTCACATAAAATTCAAGGGAATTCAAATTACAATGACAAATAAGCACAGAGAAAAAACTTTAATGCAGATATTACTAAAATGGAGAAAGAGAAACAGCTATACATTAAAAAATTTCAACATCATTAGCTATCAGGGAAGTAAAAATTAAAATTACTCTGAGATTACACTTCACCCTAGTCAGAATGGATATCATCAAGAAAACAAATGATAGCAGATGCTGGTTAGAAGGTAGGGAAAGGGAAATGCTTATACACAAAATGTAAATTGGTCTAGCCCCTATGGACATACTTGCGGAGGTTTTCCAGAAAGTTAAATACAACTGCAATCAATTTATACCTCTCCTGGACATCTACCCAAAGGATAGGTATGTTAATGAATGGCACTGAACCCCAGAAACCAATTGGGGAGTAATTATTAAAATCTTAGAGACCTCGTATTTCAGAACAAATCTTTACCTTCTGAAACTGACTGTATTTAGCAACTCTACTATAGTTCTCAAATCTATATTAGTTGAACTTATCTACATATTATGTTTTCTTACTTTACTAAAGGTTCTGATCTCGAGCACTGCCAACAACTTCCTACTTTTAAGGGTAAAAATATGACATTGCTTTTTCTTTCCCTTTGAGATAGTCCTGCTTTGTAGTCCCAGTTGGTTTGCCACTGGGCAAATGTGGTTTTAAGCAAGCACCACAGTATCTAATGGACATTCACCTTTTCAAGGATAATTTTTCCTACAGATTTTAAAAACTGATATTCTTTATAAATTAAGAAAGTTTGGGTGCTGGGATGGCTCAGAGGCTGAGAGCACTGGATATTTTCCCAGGGGAGCTGGGTTAAATTCCCAGTTCCAAGAGATCTGATACTCTCTTCTGGCGTCCACAGACACCACATAAACATGTGGTACATAGACATATATGCAGACAAAACACACATACACACAAATGAAATAAATTTAAAAAAAGAAATAAGTTAAGAAAGTTTCTTCCCTTTCTTAGTTTCCAAAGAGTTTTAATGGGGTAAATGACAGAATTCCAATTTTCTATTCTTGAAATAGTTGTTCTGGTAATAATATGTATGATATTTACACATTGTAGACTTGCTTTGCTAATATTTGCATAATATTTTTGTACTTATATACATGATTGAGAATGACTTGAAGTGTGTTCTTATCTCATTACATTTTTGTATTATGATTATATTAAGCTAATACTTTAGTTGGGAAGTTCCTGTACTAAAGAAAAATCGGTGTCTTATGACCAATAATTAGATTACTTCCATATTCCCCTACAGCTTAAGGGCCATGTCTTTCTGTTTTTCCCTCTATTTGTAGTTACCATGTAATGACTTATACCCATAATCCCAGTAGTGGGGAGGCTGAGGCAAGAGAATTCCAAGTTTGAGACTAAGTTGAACTGTCTAAGTACATCCTATCTTAAAAACAACAAAAATCCTGCTGTCACTGCTGTAATGTTAGAGAATGAAGTCAGAGAAATGAATAATCACAAAATGAAGCTGCTTAAGAAACAGAATGTACTGAATATTAACTGCACAATGTTAGATATGTACTGAATTTTTAAAATTTAACATTCACTTTGAACTTCCAGAGGACAAATGTAGATACATAAGCCTTCTTGAATCATGCATATAGTGGAAATCTAATGACCTTGCAAAGCTGGGCTGAGAAGTAAGCACGGTCTAACAATATCTGAAATTTAAACTAAGCTGCCGCAGTAAGGAGTGTTAAATGAAGTTCTATCACCCAAATGATCTGTTTCTATAAAAGCTTGGAAAACTGCTTGTACATGTTTAGCAGAGTTTGGGGAGAAGTGACAGTGGCACAGAAACCAACTTGAAGCTGATCTAGCTTCCAGCCCTTGAGCCCATCTCACGGCCTTATCTCAGGACTTTACATTTTACTTTCTTTTGAACCTTCTTGCTCTAGTTTAACATTCCTGGACTCTGCTCAGCTGCTTTCTATCTTTCTTGCTTGCTGTGTTCCTCCAAGACATTACCTTTAGTTTTGGGGCCTGATATTTTAAATCAATCTCAGATCCATGCTCAAGTATACAAAAACTACTCTGCCCTGATTTTACACGTAGACAAGAGAGTAAGTAACAGAAGGTGCTAGACCCAGAGCCAGACACACTGGCTGTCTGGTTACGTACACTAACTAGTTAGATGAAAGGCTGGTCATCAGGGTAAAATCTCTGGATCCATTAGTACCGGTGTGCTTTGTAACTGAAAAAGGTACTTTCTTTTTTAATGATTAACGTTACACTTTCTACCTGGAAAAGAACGTCTTCTGGAACACTGTAAGCCAGGGCAGGCTTATTCCTGAGCACTGGGAAGTTTTTCAGAATTAGTGCTGATGCAGGAGTGAGAGTGAGACATCACTGTCCAAAAGCTGCCACCAGTGAGAGTGAGTAGACAACCACATCCATGTCACACAGGAAATCTAGCCTGGAGGCGTGGGAGAGGCCTGAGCAGCATGTATTTATGTTCCTCCCTTTACTATCTTTTGGTGAGTGCAGGGCTCTCTGTGTAGACACCAGTCCCATGATTATATCCTACTGCTTACAAGTTTGACCTTTATCTACCCACAACTTCAACAGTATACTTAGGGGTTTCACAGGCTGCCATCAGGGAGGTATTCTTAGAGCTGGACTTCAAGAAGTTATAACTTCAGTATAACTCACATGCCTCAGGCTCATGTCCCACCCAAATGAGTAAATGTATTGTACATCTCTCAGAAGTGAGCTATCATTCATTGAATCTTACTCTCAAGAGTCTGCTTTTTATAAAAACAAGTGTGGAGAACCTCCATCCACTGATCTTTCTTTTCTTTCCCTTTTTTGGTCAATAGTCATGTCATACCCAGGAGATAAGTGTTTCATAATACTCCCTAGCTGTGGAAGAAGATTGTATCGATGTTCCACTTAAGGCTGAGCATTCAACAGTTACTTATTTTCATCACTCCGACCAGTATGAGTATGTACAGCTACTGATGATCACTGCAAAAAGAAAAATCTCATGCCAGGCTTAGTGGGATACACCTTTAAACCCAGGACTTAGGAGGCAGATATTTGCGAGTTTGAGGTCAGGACAGCCAGTCCTACATAGTGAGACCCTGTTTTGAAAACAAAAAAAGCATCTCTGACAAAAGCTGGCAGCTCCACTAACTAATCTATGGGCACAAATATAAATGTTTGGAAGACATTTAAATAGGTACAAAAATGTTCAATTAGAAGAAAGAGAAGTAGTAGCTTGCCCCATAGGGCCACCTATGACCTCTCCAGCCATGAGCTTTACAGTACTAGATAGAATTTTAAGGTGGGATATACCTCAAATCAAAACAGAAAGGATTTGGCTACCCCACCACAGACTTGTCAGCACTGCACTAGTAGGCACATTTTGCATAGCCAGAATTGGTTCTATATTTAAATATGGCATTACTTAAAGATTTAAGTAGAGCAACAACATGTAGACTCATGTAATGTTAATGTAATGTTAAATGTTACTGTAAATAACTTCACAACAAAATTTTAAGACTTAAATTTAAGATTTTGTTTTATAGTCCCCCTTTAAAACAAGGCAAATAAGAACAAGCAGTGAGAACACAGCAAATATACTGTTTTTATTTTTTTAAGAAATGACTACTAGTAAAGTTCTAAGCTAGAGCTGAAAGAGGCCAACAAAGTGTTACTGTTGGCCAAGTATGGCAACAAGGGTGGGGTGATTTGAATGAGATATCCACCTTATCTTGAGGATTTAAATGCTTGGTTCTCATTGATGGCACGATTTGAGGAGGTTTGGGGAGGTGTGATGTGGTCAGAAGAAGTGTGCCACTGCAGGTAGGTGTTGAGAGCTTAAAGACTTGACCCATTCTGAGTTTGCTCTTTCTGCTTTGTGCTTGTGATTCAAGATGTGAGCCCTCAGCATCCTGCTGCTATGCTCCCACTCCACCATCATGGGCTCTAACCCACTGGTACCTGTCAGCTCAAATAAATCTTGTTAAGTTACATTAGTTATGTGTTTTATCACAGCAATAAACAAGTAACTAATACAGAAGTCGGTACCAGGGAGTGGGTTACTGCTGTGAAACTTTGAAACTTTGGACAAGAAAAGTGGCTAAATGCTGAAAGAAGAGCCTAATGAGTCACCATAGCAGAAGCTCAGAAGACAGTAGTGTTAAGAGTTACCCAGAGTGTGGAGGCCCAGCTCAAAAGCTGGGCAATGCTGGCAAATGGACTAAAGACATTCTGTGATAGTTTAGTAAAATACGTTGTTACTTTCTGCCCATGTCTTAAGAACTGGACAGGGTTATAGACTAATAATATTTCAGGGAAATTTCTAGACAGCTTAATATTGACTAGTTGCATGGTTATTTTGAAGAAGAAACAAATACTGGCAATCTTAACATTATAGCCAAGGCATGTGCTGGAAGAGAGGCTGTAATTGTTAAGGAGAATACAGCCATTAAGGAAAGATCTGATTTGCACTGGTATTATCTTTTCTACTCTTCTGTATTTTCTGGTTTTGACAAAAAGATTAAAAGATAAAAGAAGTAACAACTAATAACATACGAAACAAATGAAATTTCTTCTCATAAGTTCTCTAAATCTGAACCTATACTTTCTTTTTTAGACAGCTTAAAAGTAATGAATTCTGTGCTTTAAAAACACTTTAAGTGGGGCCTTTAGAATCTTTGAGTTCATGGCCAGCCTGGTCTACAGAACAGCTAGTGCTACACAGAGAAACCTTGTCTCGAAAAACAAAACCAAACCCAACTTGATAGCTTCCCTCTATACTTCTAATAAAACCGAACTCTGTACAGGTTCTCAAAGGTCTTCTATAAATTGGGTTTAGATCACCTCTTAACCCAACCTGACACTTTCAATTACTGTTGTAGTTTACAGGGTTCACATATGTTCTTATAGCTAAACATTGCAATTCCTGACATACATTTATCCATGGGCTTCATTAATATTTGTATATCTATAATTTGTTTGTTATTTTTAATTATGTGTTTATGTATGAGCATGTGTATACAGAGGCCAGAGGCATCAAAATCCCCTGGATCTGAACTTAAAGAGAGGTGTGAGACACCTGACACTGGTGCTCAGAACTAAACTCTGGTCTTCTGCAAGGGCATCAAGTACTCTTAATGGCTGAGCCATCTCTCCAGTCCAGTGTCTATGCCTTTACTAAATTGTGTTTATTCCATGAAGTCAGTTACCATATTACAAAGACTACACATAGTATAAGTTGGGATAATGCCATTAGGTTTTCAGGAAGGAGGTTATTTTGTTGTTTTGAATCAGAGTTCTAAGCACTATTATATACATATTTGTGGCTTAAATTTTTTATGAAAACTGGTACCACTGGATTTTGTTTTTATCTACATTGTACTCTATGTATTTCTGAATGTTTAGAATCAGGGAGACAATCAAGTGAACAGACCACTGAGGTGAGAATTACTATTAGGATAATGTGTTTATTGCTAAACAGACATATATTACCTGATTAAATCCATTAACTACAGCATATAAATACCAATTCTATATCAATTCATCAATTATAGTCCTAACACTACTAACTATATATTTTATTCCTCAAACTGTGCCATGTGTTCCTGCATAAAAGTTTCATTTGAGACGCTGGAGAGATGGCTTAATAGTTAAGAGCTTGTACTGCTCTTGCAGAAGACCTGAGTTGAGTTCCCAGCACTTAGGTCAGGTGGCTTCCAGCTGCTTTTAACTCTAGTTTCATGGCATTCAATGTCTCTGACTTCCACGGGCACCTGCATTCACATGTACACACTCACAGATACTAGCACATAAAAACACAATTTAAAATACAATAAAACTTGTCAAGAGAGTGTCATGTGGATGAGGGACTGGAGAGATGACTCAATGGTTTAAGAGCACATAAGGCACTTAAAAGAGGACCTGAGTTCTAGTCCCAGAATTCTCATTGGATGGTTCACAATTGCCTGTAACTCCAGCTCCAGGGAGAACTGACATGTCTGGCTGGCCTTCATGGGCACCTGACACTCACATGTTCATATTCCCTTCACATTTACACAGAACTTATAAAGATAATAAAAAATAAATCTTTAAATAAACAATGTGCTATTTAGGGGGAGAAGACAATAAGATGGCTAAGTGGGTAAAGGGTTTGTTGTACTAGCTTGATGACCAGAGTTCAATGCCTGCAACTCATATAAAGGTGGAAGGAAGAGAATCATCTCCACAAAGATGTCACCTGATCTCAATAAGCATGCTATGGACCCCTTCTCCTCAACATCATACATATACACCTAAAAATAATAAAAATGTCAATGTCATTTGGATGGTGGGGAAAAGTCAAGATCAAGGGTTCTAAGTGTGCCTGTAACTCAGCACTTGGGAAACAGAAATAAGTGGATCTTGAGTTTCAGGTCATATAATAGTCTTTTTTTAAAAAAACATTATGGCTGAAGATTTTATTATTGTGTTCATAAAAACTGTTCTATTGCTGTGATTCTATTATATATATATATATATATATATATATATATATATATATATATATATATATATATATCCCAGACAAATCCTTTTCCTTCCAAGACAGGACATGCTTTCAGCTGGTAAGGTGTGTGTGTGTGTGTGTGTGTGTGTTGCCATTTTGGTCAGCTTGGTCCTTGAAGAGATAATTTAAAGCTCTGAGTTGGCAAAAATTACACATTCCTGTATGTTTAAGAGTTTTTGAGATGATGTAATAACTTTGAAATGTGTGCTAACAGGCAAGATTGATCTCGCTGAAGTATTCATTTTTAAATGGCTGGGGGCACTTGAAAAAAACCGAACAATTTGTTCATGCAACCCTAGGGATAGCACACGTCCCTTAGTTGATGCATTATTAACTAACTGGTGCCCCAAATATCATGATAGCTGTAAATTTAACTTTAGAAGTGTCTTTCCTTGTCATTTACTCAAGGTGGTCAGCTTTAGCTACTAGAAATCTCAACCAGAGTAGCCTAACTAAAAAAATGACTGCTGCCAAGAATCCAAGTTCTCCTCAAAGATGGAATGAGAAGGAACAGTTAAGAGTTGTTTTTTTTCTCCATAGTTTAAGAAAGAACACAATTAACAGAAGAGTCAGGTATGGTGACATGCACCTTTAGTCCCATTTAATCCCAGCACTCAGGAGACAGAGGTAGGCATAACTCTGAGTCCAGGCTACCCTATACACAGTGAGTTCCAGAACAGCCTCCTCCCCTCAAACAAAAAATAGAATCACAGCAATAGAACAGTTTTTATGAACACAATAAAATCTTCAGCCATAATATTTTTTTAAAAAAGACTATTATATAGTGTTCTGTTTGCATGCCAGAAGAGGGGATTAGATCTCTTTATGGTTGTGAGCCACCATATGGTTACTGGGAATTGAACCCGGGTCCTCTGGAAGAGCATTCAGTGCTCTTAATCTCTAAGCCATCTCTTTAGCCCCATGTTTTATTTAGAAACAGTAATGTACTATGCTTTTGCACACAGAATTGCTATTTCATAATAGTATTTCCTATTTCTGGGCAGTGGTGGTTTGAAGATAGTGCTAGTTTGTGGTAAAGCTTTCACCATTCTTTGGCAAAACAGAAACAGTTACAGATAAATTAGATATGCCACATAAATTTAATACGAATATAAATTATTTACTTATGTCATCAGAGGCAGAGTCTTGCTAATGTAGCCCAGGCTGACCTCAAGCTCAGGATCTAAGCCTTTTCAGTGCTGGGATTATGGGTATAGTTACCAATATTAGCTATTTTTTTAAAGGCAGTCAGGTTTAGAAATGGGAAGTGTATATCAACCTTAAAGCAAACACATTTTTATTTAATGAGATGCCTTCTATTCTGAAGTTGTTTCTCCTACTTTTATAATGTTGAATATTTGAGAAAATTAAAACATTTTATAAAAAATTAAACAATGCTAATAGGTGTTGTTTTTTATTTCTTTGAAGTGATTTTACCAGACAAAACATAAACAGCCTCATCTTTTTTCAATTAAAATTATTTTAAATGACACTCACTTATGTGTTCACACAGCTGTGTATTTATGTGAACATGCATGTGCCCCAGTATCCATATCGAGATTGGGACATGTGAGTTTTCAGAATGCAGCTTCCGTGACCAGGTTTGACACTTTTAACAAAGAAACTGGTCTTAAAAGATAGTGATGGTGCGCACCTTTAATACCAGCACTCAGGAGGGAGAAGCAGGTGGATTTTTGAGTTCGAGGCCAGCCTGGTCTATAAGTCAGGTTCTAGGACAGCCAAAGCAACAAAACAAAATGAACAAAACAAAACAAAAAGGAAAAAGATGGTCCTAATACATCAGGTTTTAACTTGGGGCCTGGCCTCTGGAACTAGACACATACACATTCAAGTCATACCTTAGTGACCCTGTGTGTGTGTGTGTGTGTGTGAGAGAGAGAGAGAGAGAGAGAGAGAGAGAGAGAGAGAGAGAGAGAGAGAGACCTCAGGCAATCAACTTCTTAGTGCCTCAAGTTTTCTCAACTGTGAACTGCAACTTTGGTGGGAAGATTAAAGTCTAAATAAATATCAGAAATTAATCAAATCATGACTGTCTTTTTTTCTCCTCAGGAAGTTTCCCTCATAATGATCAGAGATCCCCACTAACCAGTAATAGAATCTGTACATCAATTTCTGCTGTCTTTCTTCTCCTGGTGTTTATTTCTTCTGTTTATAAACAAAGACTTTTTACACACAAAAACACAGGTGTGCCTAAAAAAATTCTGATTTAATATTTCTCTTATTAACCTCTTACAATACCAAAATACAATGAGTTTTTATTTAATTTTAACGTATCATTTTGGAGTATGTAACTATTGTTCTTTCCTTCCTTCTTAAAGCTAATCTTCAACCTCAATTTTCGAAGTCATTGCAAGTTTTTATTTTTCAGACAGACTGGTCTTTTGTGCTCTATCTTTACATTTCACTCAGACTCTTGATTCCCTTCCCCACAAAAGCTATACCCCAACCTTACTACTAGTCAAACAAGGCTAGCCTCAAACAATTCTCCTAGGTTTACAGGAGTCCCATGCTTGGCTAAACTCAGGGCTCTGAACACTAAAAACCTATCTAATCTTAAGATTTTTCTAATATTTCTATTCAATGCTGCACTCTAAATTTCAGTCTGTATTTGGCTCCTTGTACTTTCTGTCACATTAGGCCAACCCTTCTTTCCCTTGTATCCTCCATCAATCCTCAGCCATGTCTTAACTATTTTCCAGCAGGCATTATAAAAATACTGTGCAATTTCTACCACATATCTATCTAATCAATATTCTGCATTCTCACCAGGTGATGTCACTTTCCTATTTACATTTTCAATAGGCCCGTAGGCTCTCATGAATAAGCCTAAATTCTTTAGGATGCCATATAGGTCCCCCCTACATCCTGGCCTCTACTTTTATTTTTCTGCTCATTTATTCTCCCAAGCAAAGATTTTATCAATAAGAACTTTACCTCTCCCACATCAAGCTTATGTAAGGTTTATTTCTTTCTCAAGGGAAAATAAAAATCTTCCCTGAACTGTGTTATGCCCATGCTATGTGGTTTAGATTTTCTCTTCAGTTATAGCTTCACTTTGATTTTTGTATTCCCATTTTATGAAACAAATATTTTTATGGTGCTTAATAGATAAAATGATGATGTTAATATCCTTGTGGTTTATATTGAAATGCCCTTTAAGAACAAGAAGTTCTCACTAATACTACCTTCTTGCTCTAAACATTTAAGTAATAATAGACATACTGAAGTCTCTTAAAAGCTCTAAACAAAATGTAACCAGCTATTTGGGTATCTGAGAGAGGAAGAGTTAAGGCAAGCTTGAGATAAACAGCCAGAGGTCCTCCCTCCCCAAAGGTACACTGTATTATTTCAGATACAAGCTATCAACTTTTTTTAATACCTATGTGCACACACACGTTTATCTGTACACTGTATAAGTTATAAATCAGAAACAAAATCTAGGTCACAATCTGGGGACAGAATACTTTGGAGGTTATTACACAAACTGTGTCAAATTATCTCAGTTTTCAAAGCATACTGAAGGACACTCTAAACTCAGATGCCAAGTTTATTACAACTGACTGATAAACAGCCTTCCGTTTTGTTTTTGTTTTTTTGGTTGTTTCTGGAGGCATATACTTTGTTTTGTCTTACAGCGATTGACTAGAACAAAGCAATGAGGCTGTCTTAATCCTTTAATTCTTTATCCTGATCTACAGTAAATGTGTGTCATATTCATTTCCCCCCAGTGCTGAGAATTGTATCTAGGGCCCTGTCATAACCTCTTTCAATGAGATACATCCCCATCTCTGTATTTTCTAATTCCTATCATTTCATGTGACTGTATATCCTCAAAATAAATCTGAAACTCCCCAACAAAGTCATACTAAAAAGAATTCTTTAGCCCTACAGACAATATATTGCTACTCTATGATTATTTCTAATACTTCTCAAATATTTTGAGGAGCTCTATGAAGGAAAAATTGAAAACGAAATCATAACTAGAATATTAACTTCATGTTTTGCAATTATTTTCCAAAGGCTAACTCTAATGATTGATAGCTTATATAATTTTTTCTGTGAATTTTAGCAATATTGTAGAAGGGGGGGGCTAGAAAAATGACCCAATGTGATCCATATTTGCTTTGCTTTTATGTCACTATGTGATTCAGCAGTATCAGTAGTTTTAAAGTGCAGCATGAAACATACCTACTGCTTTCATCACAGATTGTGATGATTAATGAGCTAATGTCTGCAACACTGTCTGAAGCTCTTATTCAAAAGACTGTATAAACACAAAACACTTTCAACAAATCTGTTAAGAGGTAACTTCCAAATTCGCAAAAAGGTTTAAAGGTTGTCTGTGATTGTAAATAGATGAAATAGTCAGTACTGCACAGACTGGTTCTTCCCATCAATATTTCAGAGGGGTGAGATAAACTTTATCAAACCATGATGCAGATAATTACAAGCTGTGACATATACTATGAAAACAAAGTACAGTTCCACTTGAGACTAAAGTGAGGGGTGGGTCCTTTTACTTATCTCTTAATCTTAATAATACTTTTCTTATATTGCCATACTTTTATACACGAGGAAACCGAGACTGTTTTTAAGTTAATTGACTTTTCTAAGTGCACACAATTTCAAAGTGGGAGAGCCAGGCACACAGGCCTATTATCAAGACTATTCTGCCCACTCTTACTAGATCTGCTAATAACCTGCATCCTTCACTGATGGCATGACTTGGCTCATTCTCCCCTGTTCAATGAAACCTAGCATGACCACTCTATTTAGAAGGCCAAATTGCTTCCTATACTCTCCTCGACTGTCTTCTACTTGTTCTGCAATGTCTATCACCTTCAACATTATGAGACATTTTATTTGTTATACATATTAACAATGATCCTCTCCAAGATGCTAAGTTCTAGGAAAAAGTTAGGTAGTTTTATTCATTTTGCTCACGAGCCTCCCTCCACCACCAAATCAACCCTAAAACAGTGAACAGGGCATGGACACATTCTCACTTTTCCTTTTAAGCTGCCCAGAAGAATTTGTTCAAACTTTTTTTAATAGTTCCCAAGGAAACAAAATAGGCCCTATATCTGAGCCAACTTCCATGTAAATATTTTAATTTACTGTGACATTTTATTCTACTAGAGACTAGAATTATGTTTTATTAAAAAAACAAAAAACAAAAAACCACCCAAACCAAAATCAAAAAAAAGACAAAAAAAATGTAAAGCCGATTGTGAAATGAGAGGACCCGGATACCGGGCAGTGACTAAAGTGCCTGCCGTGTTCTGGCATCTAGAAGCTGAATGTCAGCCCAGATGGAACATATGATTCCGAGTACAGCTTGAGCATACCATGTGAAATGAGGAAGACAGAAACATATTTTGAAATATTTTTCTTAGATTTTTACTAGCTGAGCATTCCTAACTTGAAAGTCAGACATCCTAAAACACTCCAAAAATCTGAAATTTTTGACCATTATGCCAATACTCAAGAAAGTTGGGCATTTCAGAGTTTAAATTTTCACATTAGGGATGTTCAACCTGTACTCTAAAGGAATGGTTGCAGATTCCAAGAATTTTTCCCTCTTAAAAAAATTCTGTAATGACAAGAGTCATCAAATTTTATTACTCTTTAAAGTTTTATTATCCTTGTGTTGATGTGTACATGTTTGTGTCCACGCACATATGGTGCCTGTGGAAACCAGAAAAAGATGTCAGATTCCCTGGAGCTGGAGTTACAGGCAGTTGTTAGCCACACAATGTAGGTGCTTGGACCCAAACTCATGTCGTATCTCCTGTCCAAGAGTTGCCAAATTTTAATTTTCAATATAGAGATACTAACTAAATACAATGATCATCACTATAATGTCAACAAAGAACATTAACACTAAAATAGTCAATTCATTAAAGGGGCAGATTCTTTCAATGAATACATTTAATTCATAAGGAGAATTCAGAAATTTACAGAAAAAAAATCACGTGACTTCCAGATCTTAGATACTTTCTTGTGATAAAAGTAATGTTGACAAAAGCAACTAAAGGGAGAATGTGAATTCTGGCTCACAATTCAGTGTACAGTTCGTCCATCCATTTATCACGGTGGGGAGTCAAAATGTCAAGAGCTTAAAGCAGCTGGTTATACTGCATTCATTCACGAGCAGAAAGCAGAGGTAAACACACAGGTGCTTAGTTCCCTTGCTGTGACCCAAGGCCCTGCCCAGAGAATGGTCTCACTTGTGAGTAGGATGGGTGCTCCAGTATCAATTAACACAACCAAAATGCTCCCCACAGGCATGGCCAGAGTCTATATTCTGTTAAGCTGACAACACCAACCATCACAAGATCTAAGTGTGAAAACACGATAGTATGATAAATTTGACATTAAAATAAAAAATTCTCAGTCAGGCATGGAGCCAATCCCAGCACTTGGTAGGCTAAATCAAAAGACTGCTACTGATACTGATCTGAGGCAGCCCAGGATTCAGAGTAAGACGCTGCTTCAAAACATTAAATAAATGAAATTATTAAATCAAAAATTATTAGTAAAATGATATTCAAAGTGAAAACCACTATAAAGATGGAAGAAGGTATCTTTAAAACCCTTTAAAACCCCAATCTGTTATGCAGAAAATAAAGTAAAATTGAGCAAACAGAAAAAGAATACATAAGGCCAACAAATAAATCAAACTATTGCCAATAATACAAATAACTGGAGATGTGAATGAAACTGGAATCAAAGTACCATTTTATCCTCCAAAAATTAGTAAATCTAAAGTATTAATTAAGATGGAAAAACCTATCGCATCCATTACTGGCACAAGCAACCACTATCCTGTGGTTTAGCAATCTATTACTAAGATTTATGCACGAGGGTAATCTTTTTTACTGATGGCCTTCAAGTATAATGAATGAGGCACCATTTACCCAAAAGCCAGGGAGAACCCAGGTTCTTTCCCTGTATGAAGACAATTCTGTAGAGCTAGACTTTGTGAGAGGATCAGTAGTTCAAGGCCAGCAGAGGATACAGAATGAGTCCCTGACTCTACACCTCTCCAATGAAACCAAATCAAAACAAACCAGAAAAAGATAAGGCTGCTCCAAGTCCTGTGAGTTTTGATGGCTCTATTGGTCATTCACTGGAAGAGGGAGCAAAACCAGAATTACTTCCATGGTACTACCTGTATTTTTAAAAATGTACTTACTGTCTAGTTATATTGTTTTAACACAGATGATGAAATTAAATAATTTATCTTGTGTGGAAAGGGAAGACTTTATTTGGTTTTCTTCAAACTTTAAGGGGAGTATGGTGGTTTGAACGTAAATGGCCCTCACAAGCTCAGAGGTAGAGGCACTACTGAGTGGTGGACTTTGTTGGAGTAGATATGGCTTTGTTGGAGGAAGTGTGTTATTGTGGAGGCAGGCTTTGAGGTCTCATATATGCTTCAGCCATGCCCAGCATCTCGGTTCACTTTCCGTTGCCTGCGTATTAAGATATAAATCTCTCAGCTCTTTCTTCAGCACCATGTCTGCCTGCATGCCACCATGTCCTACCATGATGATAATGGTCTGAACTTCCCCTTTGAAATGTAAGCACCCAATTAAATGTTTTCTTTTATAAGAGTTGCCATAGTCATGGTGTCTCTTCACAGCAACTGAAACCCTTGGGGCAGAGAGTTAAGTTTGTTATTTTATAAAAGTCACTTGACTGCAACAGTGCTGCTTTTGGTATCTGAAGGCAACTCAGCAGAACAATCAGAATGGGCAGTGGCAGCAACTGTGCTGCCAATGATGCTACCAACTGCTGGGGCAGAGTCCCTCAATCTAACAGTACTTCCTAGGCATTAATATGGACACTGCAATCCCATTAATTTTCTGCATCCAAGCCAGTGGAATAGGGCCTGAGGCACTGCAGACATAACAAACTCCTGGGGGTTCTGATGCTGTCCATATGAGCAAAACCTGAGTGTAGCTGTTCTAGTATTGACCCATGAAATACATTTCTTAAATTATTTTGGTATTTTACTAAGATCAGTTCTAAAAAACTTCAAGGAATTTTTTAATAAAAGAGGGTACAGGGTCAAGAACTAACAGCTGGAGACGTCTTGGACACACACTTAAATACATGTATGGAAGATAAGCTGGTAGTGGTGGTACTAGCCTCTAATCCCAGCACTGGGGAGACTGAGGCTGAGGATCTCAACTTGAAGGCCAACTTAAGGACTCCCTGTCTTGGCTTTTTTTTTAAGAACAGGGAGACTGTTTCAGAAAACCGTGCTGAGCTATTTCCTTGTGCAAATGCCAGAGTATACATAAAGAAGGACATCACTAAGCAAAATAATTTTGAAACTGCTGCTGTACACATAGTTGGCCATAGAACATTTATATGATAAAGCAGTGAAAACAAAGCAGAAATACTTGGAAAAATATGGATAAATTTTGGTCAAATAGAGAAAACAAGCTACAGAAAGATATAAACATCATGCTTGAAACTTAAGATCATCAAAATTATGTGTACACACACACGTTCAGAGATCTAGATGCTGTTTCTATGAACACTGACAGCAAGGAGACATGATAATTTAAGGTTAATGGTTAGAGTGGGAGAAAGATAATAGGACTTGGAAAATTTATAAGATATTGGGAAAGGATCCTTTTGATTTGCTGTTATGTTTCTTCAACTAGATGAACGGCACGAGGATTTTCAGATTTTATGCCACCACACTGCTACTGCTACATCGTCACTGTACAGTCTAAAGAAAAACTGCTGAGTACAGACATAGTATGGAAGACTGCTTCAACACCAAGGACTGAGAAAAAGTCAAAAGGTTGGGGTTCAAGTCTCAGTTCCTACTGTCTAACTTTAGGAAATTTAAGTAATTAATTTCTCTAGTCTTTATTAAATCTGTAAAAGCGAGAAAGCCATTTTCCCAACTCACAAGTCTGAGACAGACAAGGTAATGTAAATGAGAGATCCCTAACAGGGTAGGAAAAGGATATGTTATTTTCAGAATTACAAGAAAAATCAAAGTTAGTGTAGAAGTGAAATCTACTGGAAAATATACCAACGAAGTTAATAAACCCTAAATTTCCTTGTTAACACTTGTTAGAATACCAATACAAACACAAAAGTCTATCAATTAGTAACTGTTCTTTTATAAACTGAGCAGGTGGAACATTTTTAAAAAGAAATTTAGATTTTTTTATGTGTATGGATGTTTTGTCTGCATATATATGCACCAGGCCTGGTGTTCATGGAGATCAGAAGAGGGTGACACATGTCCTGAAACTGGAGTTAGCAATAGTTATGAGCCACCATGTGGGTCCTGGGAAGGGAACACAGGTCCTCTGCAAGAGCAACAAGTGCTCCACCTAAGCAGGTGGCACATTTAATTAGTTTTATATTACTAATGTAGACACTGATTCAGACTAGAACAGCATGCTTGAAGTTATAGACCAATCTGGTGCCAGAACACGAAACCAATGGCTTCATTCTACTACATTTATTAAGCTGCTAAAATCATCACTTTGTCCTAGAACTGTGTGATGATTGTTATGTGCTGGGGATGGGGGAGGCCTTGCTTTTTCAGTGGCCGTTTCACTCACATACAAAACGGGTGATGGTGCTTAGGGAGTCAAGCTACATATCAACCAGGGTACAATTTGTACACCAAGGGACAAATTTAAAGCTGCCTAGCTTGCTGAAAATCTGTCTAATCCTATCTTTGCCAATTAACCTTATTAATACTTGAGTAGAAGAAAAGAGGTGTCAAAGTATGAGTGAGGGTTCTACCTACTTCTTCCTAGGTCTGAAACAGTAATGAAGGGGCACAGAGATTTCATCCATTTTCAACTTAAACACGATGGCCTTCACCGTGTTCCTTTCGTAATGCCCCTTCTCCCAAAACAAAATTCGGTAACACGCTTGGACACCAACAATAATGATGTTCAAATACTGCATGGGCTCCGTGTAAGTATATCACCCAATTGAATTCATGCGCCAAACGTATGGACATAAATTCTCTACAAAATAAATGTTCGTTTATTGAAAAATCCGCGCTAATATAAGCAAATGAATATCATCACAAAGCGCACCTGCTTCTACTCAAGACTTAGTAGGTAGTTTCAAATGCTGGCCCAAGATGTCCAAAATTCTTTTTATATACTTAAGCTTGAAAAATGTCAATGAATTACCTTGGGGATCAAACACTACATACCGCATAAAGAAAACCTTTCATAAGCTCCTAGGTAAAATTTAAAGGTCACCTTTTTTGTGCCCCGCTATTCTAATCTTTTCTTACCAAATCTGCTTCATTTTGCTTTAAAGCAGAACATCAATGACAGAACTAAATGTTCTGCTTTTGACAGAAATCTCACCTCGATTCAAGCTCTGAACGTTTTCGGGTTGTTTTAAACAAGCCGGGGTTAAATCCTCCGAACGTCCTCCACACACCACAATAATTGAACACAACTTTTTTTTTTCCGGCTCAATATTAAACAGAATTTCAAACAGGACTCCCCAACTTTCAATTCAAATCCAACCCCCGAGAGCTCTCAATCATGGATGATCGAAGTTCAAGCCATCGAAAGCAGCGGCCGCGACAGCCGGAGCGGGCTTCCCGGCTCAAGCTCCCGGAGGACTCCATCTAAAATCGAGACCGGCCGGACCCGGACACCGAGCCGAGAGCGAGGGCCCACGAGCGGCCCAAATCCAGAGAAGGGGAGCGGCGCCCGACCCCATCCTGCGGTCCTCCCGGAGAGAGAGGAGGCCCGGGACGCGCCGGTCTCCGCTCCTCAGCCCCGCTCTCCGGAGCCTCTCGGCCTCCTCCCCCCCGCGCAGAACGGCGACCCCTCTCCCCGTGGCCCAGCAGCCCGGCCCCACGCACCTGCAGCTGGGCGGCCGCGGCCGCCGACGCGCTGTCCTCCGCGGGGCGACGCCCGCCGTCGACTCTGCGCGCGGCCCGGCCCGTCCCGGCCCGGCCCGGCTCGGCGAGGACGCGAACGCGCGCTACGGTGGCCGGGCGCGCTTCGTGTGACACCCCCCCCTCCACGCGCGTTCGCGTTCTGCTGACTAACGGCCCCGGCGCGAGGGGCGGCCGCCGCCGGGGCTCTCCGGCCTGAGGTGTCGCGCGGCCGTGGTCGCCGTCCGCACCGCAGGGCCGGCCTGGGCTTGTCCGCAGCCCGCCTTCCTCGGCGCTTCCGAAGCCCGCCAGGCGGCGGAGCGCGCGGCCGCGGCGGGAGCGGGAGGGACGCGGGGGGCGAGCGGCGCGCGGCCCGGCTGGAGCTGGTCACTGACTGGAGGAGGAGGAGGACGGCGCCGAAGCTGACCCGGGCTCCGGACTGCAGGCGGGCAGGCTCCCCGGCCTCGCCCACCCTCCACCAATCACAAACCGCGCAGCGGAGTCGCTACGCTCCCGAGCCGCGGACAGGCTGGGAGCGCTCGGCAGGAGGCGGGGACTGCGGAAAAGGACAGCCAATAGGGACTGAGGGTCCCCGCCCCTCCGCCGTGATGGACAGCCGCGTGCGGGCCACTGGGAGAAGTCTAGATTCGAAGAAAAGCCGGACTTGCTCCTCGGGTCTCGGGAAGGTTTTCCGCGAAAGGGGTGGGGGTGGTCGAGGATGCGTAGCGCCGAGCGTGACCTCTGTGATGAGTCACGTGAGCCGAGCCGAGGGATGGGACGGAAAGAGTAGAAGAACTTCTTCCGGGTCACTGTCGGTAGTCTCAACCTGGGGCGGGAACTTCTTTCCTCTTCGGTGTAACTCAAGGCTGCACCGGCTGAAGGTGCTTGCGATTTGGTGATGAGTTCCCAGAAAGGCAACGTGGCTCGGTCCAGGCCTCAGAAGCACCAGAATACGTTCACCTTCAAAAATGACAAGTTCGATAAGAGTGTTCAGACCAAGGTAGGCTCCTGCCTGGCGTACTGATTCCAGGAAAAAGTCCTTGGAAGGGGAGAGAGGAAATGACAAGAGTTGGCGAGGGCGAGCGTGGATTGCAGCCCAGTTAGTCTTGGCTGCGGTGCAGTCCTGTCTAAAAGCCTCTTCCCACGCCCTTTCTTTGACTTGGCTGCGGTCCGTGAATACGTCCTGTGGTCAGCACATTTCACTAGTGGCACCAAGATTGGACCTAGGTACCAATGGGGCGGTTGAGCCCTTGGATGCTCCCATGTGGTTCACGCCCCTGCCGCAGGAAACTGAAGATTCCCACGCGAGTGTCTCTTTGCACTCCTCTATGCCTGTGCAGCGACTGGTTTTTCGAAAACTCCAAGCCCGTAGGTTTGTAGGGAGTACGGTCTTGGCATCAGTGACCTCACCAACAATGTGTTCTTTCAGTTTTTGTTGAGATTGTAAGAGCAAACTGTTTGGCTTGTGTGAAAATGGTTGCTTGCTGTTTAGATAGTACCCTAATTTAGCAGGACTCGTGTAAACGGGGAGAAAATTCAGACTTGAGGTATGGAAGCTAGTGATTTTCTATGGATGGGTACCGCCGTGCCCATAACTGATGGATAATCGCCTTTAGTAATCCTGGAGGCCAGCTTTATATGAGATAACTTAACATTTACATGAGCAAGAGTTCAGATTTCCTAAGTTTGTTTCTGGAGTAATTGAGTAATTTATCTTTAGCCTCAAATGAGAAATCTGGTGGGATTATTTCGAAGCTAACAAAATAAAGGCGTAAGTAGTCTGGGACATAGCAGGTGGTCAGCAGGTGATTAATTTTAAAACATGAAGAAAGCAATCTTTTTATAGCAGCCTGTGCTCTCTTTTTCTCTTTCTTTGAGTCTCAAATGTTTAATAAGCATCTCTCATGTTCAGGGCTCTATACCCATGGCAAAGGGGGCAGTGCTCAGAAACATTGATGCTGTCTTTGTGGAGCTTGTAGTTCTCTGAGTGATCTGGACAGTAATTAGGCAGATTGATCTGTAATTACAAATTTTGATGTAAGTGGCTAAAGGGAAAGGCAGTCCAGTGAAGAAGAGTAAAGAAGAATATTTTCAGTTAGGCCCTCAGAGCACGTTAGGCCAGCAGGCACTGGATCCCTCCATAAACCTACCACCTACTTTCCCCGTATTTTAGAAGAAATTATGGAGTAGACATTGGCAAAGAAAAATAAATTCACAGTTTGGCCCACACAGCTGTGGGGGTAGTGGAGCGTAATTTCCTCCCACTGACCCTGTAGCCAGCGTACAATCCTTAGAGAGCCTTGAAAGGAAGACGAGACTAGACTAGAATAGAATCATGAGATAGGCTAATCTGTCCTTTCCCGAGAGGAAGGAAGCTGGGAGCCCAGGTTGTCTCAGCCCTCTATTAGAGTCAGTTTTTAAATTCAAGACTGGCCAGACGAAAATGGAGTGTTAGGAACCTTCCCTCTACTCCCACACCGCCTCTACTTGTTTTTAATCTTTTGAGACAGAGTCTCGCTCTGTAGACCAGGCAAGCAGGACTCGAACTTGCAGTGACTCTCCTGCCTCGGTCTCCTGAGGTTTGTGCCACCATGCCTAGCCATGCTAGACTCTTATTGGGATGTTGATCTAGGCAAATAATCCGCTTTCCTATTTGAATATGTTCTAGAAGAGAATAGAAGCTTGCTCTAGTCTTCCAATGGCAAAGAGGTCAACATCCCAAGGACCTTTCAGTTCTATGTGAGGATTTTCTAACAGTAAAGCGGTGCATACCAGGCTTGGTAACCTCCCATTTTCTGAGCTGATTTAAGAGGCCCGTTTTTATGGTCACTGATCAGCAATGCCATTAGGCTACTCACAGGCTTGAAAAAGGCAGAGATCAAAAGAGGCTTAAGTCTCACTAAATTGACTGCATCATTGATTGTGTCTAGATATCTTTGTTTCCTTTTCTGGAAGGAGATAGTGTGCAATGAAAATAACACTAGTGTTGTGGAACATTGTCTTCCAGGAGTGACGTGGCCAGTGACCTCTTGAACCTTTGGCACCTGTGATTACCCGTGAGACACCTGCACGGGATTGGGCCCATTAATGGTCTGTCGTGGAGTGGGGAGGGACTTAGGAGGCATCGCCTCTCCCTGAGTGTATGGAAGCTGTCCATGGGTGGTTGATGGATGCTGAGGGACAGCTTCTTTGTGGGGTAGCCACACACCAGTTGTCCTTGTTCTTGTAAATAGCCCGTTTTTGTGAGACTGTAATTAAAATTAAACTCATTGGTTCAATGAGCTCGGCCCAGGGAGAATTGTTTCTTTGGCATGCTGTTGGTGCCCTGTTTCTTTATCTCTGCAGATAAAGGCAGGTTTAGCAGAAGAGAGACCTCACACTGGTTCTGCCATTTTTACTCTATTATACTAGGTTAGTACTATGTCTGCTCTTAACTGTCCAGGTATTTGTGCGGATCGCTAAAGAAAAATGGTTTTAAGGAATAGCGATACAAAAGCCAGGCATGGTGGCTTTTCTAGAGGGCACTGAGATATATGAGAAGGTGCGAGGAAATGGATGAATGGAGAGTTCCAGAGATTTTGGGACTGTTTAGATTGTTTTCTTTTAACTAAAAGAATGGAAAGAATAAGGATCAGTGAATGAATGGAACTCTTGAGCAGAACTGTACAAATCAGACACCACATCTTTCTGTCTTTCTAAGATGATGGTAGGAAGAGGGTGTGAAGAATTGCTAATGCCACTAGGCGTGGTGGCACATGCCTTTAATCCCAGTACTCACGTGTGGCAGAGGCAGGCAGATCTCTGAGTTTGAGGCCAACTTGATCTATATACTGAGTTCCAGGACAGCCAGGGATATGTAGAGAGACCCTGCCTCAAAAAAAAGAAAAAAGAAAAGAAAAAAAAGAAAGACAAGGGAGAAGATGAGAGAGAGAGAGAGAGAGAGAGAGAGAGAGAGAGAGAGAGAGAGAGAGAATGGGCTAAGCATAATTATATGATAATCTTTGAGGATTTGAAATTGCTCAAAGCCTAAGAAAAGTGTGTGCTTTTGAAAAGCATGGTAACAAGTTTATAGAGCATAAAGATTACTTTTCTCGGGTCAAGTGTGGCCACTGTTAACAGTTATATGTATGTTGTAGATATCTATGTGTGATATAGCATGTATGTAATAAAGTACAACTTATTTTTTTAAAAATATGTTCTCTCAGGGCAATCTGTATACTAGCCTAGAACCACTGGGTAATCTAGACTATCTTGCTTCCACTTCTCAATTACTGGACCTGGGTCACTACACTCAGCTAAGTTTATGGTTCTTAATCATTAGAAAACATTGTATAATACAAATGTAGAGTAACTTAATTAACCAGTTTCCTGTGATTACACACTGAGTTCTTCACAGTTATTTAATGTGTATAAAAATAAAAAACAAACAACTAAAACTAGGAGTGGTGGTCTATGCCTCTTCCCCAGCACTCTGGAGACTAGGGCAGGAAGATTGTGACTCTAACGCCAGCCTGAACCACATAACGAGACCACACTTAGTGTCACCAAACATTGTGCTGGATGCTGAGGGTTTGGGATAAGAAGGGGCAATATATTACATTACTTTAGCTGAAGCTTAGATGCTAGGAGAAGTGACTGAAATTAATCGAAAGCCTTTTAAATTTGTCAGTGCCTGTGGCTCTAAGATTATTAAAGAGAAGTCGACCAAGGTCCAGAGTCTTTGCTGAAAGGAAGGCTCCATAAAGATCTGATGGGTGGGTGGGTAGCTAACTGAATAAAACGGGAAGAGCCTATGCCATTCTCTAAACACTGCTGTTTTTGTTTTTATATGTACAATCAGCGTTGTTCTTGTTAGCATTTCCCAAATTGTATATTTTTAGGTCTCCAGTGCCATTTTATGCTTTGGAAATGCTATGCACTGGATCTGACTTTGTGGTGCGGGCAAAGTGTAAATTTATCTCGCACTGAGACGCGCACTTCTGACCTCAGTGAGGCAGGGGGATCGCCATGACTTCTAGGCTGTGCTGGGCTATGTTGTGAGTCCCAGATCAGCCAGAGGTGTGCGATAATATGCTGTGAAACAAAGAAACAAAATCCAGAGCACTGGGCTATTTTGCAACTTGAACAGGTAATTGCTTGATCAAAACTTCCTTGGAAATGTGTGGTTTATAAAATGTCCAGTGAGCTGATTGGTTATGGAAAACACTGTTAGAACCTGATTGTCGTCTTGATGTGGAGATGAAAAATGGAAATCTGTAGCTCTGCTGTCTGGGTACTTTTGGATATGTATTTGTACTAATAATGGCTGGTAGTTATATACTTTAATGTGTTATATGTTATGCCTTCTTGCTACACATTATCTAATCTTCAGAATAACTCTGGGATAAATGCTATAATTATTACATTTTACATACTGGGAAATTAGGGCTTAGGAGAGTGGACGGTGTCCCCAAAGTTACATAATTAGCATGTGGCTGTCCATTAATTAGAGCTGTATGATGAGACTCAGGACAAGTCATCGCTAAGCTCCTTTTCGAATGTGGAGCTTCCCCTTCAGTACTGGGGATTCTTATCTCCTCAGCTTGTTTTCTTAAATTTTGAGACAGAATTTCCCAGATATATCCAGTGATATAGAAGTGTGAACTTTGGCTCCTTCTGCCTCAGCCTGCTATGTAACCTGGATTACAGACCTGTGCCACCAAGGACCAGCTTTTCTTTGGTGTTTTTGTTTGTACTAGAAGCAACGTGACCCCAAGATTGCCCAGAGCAGAGGTGCGGGAGCCCTTTTGTCATGGCCTGTGGCAGGCTAAGGTTTGCTTTGTCTCCCAGAGGTTCACAGGCAGCGGAGGTGAGAGATGGGAGGGATTTGAAAAGATGGGGCTACCAGGCCGATGCTGTGCCTAGGAGAAAGAAGTCAGTGTTGGTTTCTCATTGAGTTCTCTGTCTGCTTCTTACCTTTGACCTCTGCTGTAATCAGAAGGCCCTGAGCTTGTGTGTGACTTGTTTCCACTGGCTCTGCCTTCATCACTGGGAAATCGTCACGTTTGGGTTGATTTGGTACACATCCAAAGGTCATGTGGTCCTCCAACCTTACAGTGCCCTCCTGTAGGTCTTCCCCCTTTCCTTCCGGTATCAGTTAGTAGAGACGGTGCTGAAATAAGCATTTCTTAAATTTCTTTCCTTACCGACCTTCAGGGAGCTGGACCTCTCAAGTGAAGACATTTTTGCCCCACATCTTCACCTCTCTCCCATTTGCCTCTTTAGTCAGTTCCTCTTCAGTCAAAAGTCCAGCTTTAGAAAAATACATAGGGTTGGACTAGTGTCCCTTCAGGGGCACCAGCCTTCTACTTCCAGGTCTTCACCGGTGTCTGGCTTACTCTCATCATACTTAGTAATCACTTGATCACTGGGTCTCCTGGGTAATCTTCCAGCATCTGAGCCCACCCTCAGCAGTCTGCTCTCAGGGTCAGACTCTAGCCTTTACCACGGCTGCTAACTGCTCTACTCAGAAACGTGGTTTTTTTTTTTTTTTTTTTTTTGAGGCAGGGACTTTGTCCTGGCATTCATTACGTAGCCAAAGATTTCAGAAATCCACCTGCCTTTGTCTCCCAAGTGCTGGGATTCAAGGCGTGCCCTAGCACGCCTGGCTTACTTAGAAACTTTAAGGAAAAAAAAAGTGACTGCCACTTATTTACATGCTTCCTTTTCCCTCAAATACAGATAGTTGTTGTCGTCTGTCTCAGTGGCTATGTTCTTACCTCTTAATCCTTCACTTGTGACTGTACTTCACGCCCTCACATCTCTCCTCGCCAGTCTGTGAGTCAGGCTGTAGCTCTGCCCCCTCGTCCTTTTTCTTCCTGTGGCTCCTCCTCGTCAGCCTCCTAACCCTCTCCAGTCCAGCATCCTTTTTCTTTTTCACCGCTGTGTCCACCAGACTCCCTGAGTCCGTCCCTGTGTATTGTACTTCCTTATTGTAAATGTCTGTCTCTCCTGGTTCTACTTTGATTTCTGTTGCTGTGATAAAGCAATTTGGGGGCAGGGCAGTGACGGTGCACACCTTTAATCCCAGCACTCAGGAGGTAGAGGCAGGTGGATCTCTGTGAGTTTGAGGTCAGACTGGTTAATAAAGTGAACTGCAGGACAGCCAGGCTATACGGATAAACCCTGTCTCAAAAACAACAACAACAAAAAGCAGTTTAGGGACAGAAGGATTTATTTGGTTTCCAGGTCAGAGTTCATCATTGGAAGAAGTCAGGGCATGCACTGAACTAGGAACTTGAATCCGAAACCATGGAGGAATGCTGCTTTCTAGCTTGCTCACACGCGCAATGCTTAGCTAATAGCTTTCTTCCACAATACAGAACTGCTTGCCCAAGGACTGGTACCAGTCACAGTGGATGAGGCTCGCCTACATCTATTAACAAGCAAGTAACCCCTAACAGAGATGTTCACAGACCAGTCTGCGCTTGGTAATCATAATTCCTCATATGAGACTACCTCCTCAGGTGACCTAAGCTATGCCAAGTAACAGTTAAATTAAGCAGGACATTCCCTAAGGCCAGTCCCTCCTTTTGTACCTCTCTGGCCTGTCTAGCAGCTTGAAGGCACAAGACTCCTTAATTACCCATTCATCCTTAATAGTTTCACCCAATAATAGTTTCTCTGTTACTGATGGATTATTATAGATTCTTTAAAGATCTCCGTGAGAGAGGCTGGAGATACGGCAGTTTGTAGAGTGCTTGCCTAGCACAAAATCCTAGGTTTGGTCTTCAGCACCACATAAATAGTGTCGTGGCATATATCAGTCATTCCAGCACTTGGGAGGCACAGGCAGATCTGAAGTTTAGGCTCATCCTTGACTGTATAGACTAGCTGGCAAAAACTATATTTGACTGGGTCATTGGTCTTTGTGAAATTGTTGGTAAAAAATAGTCATTTGGGTGCCAGTGAAATGGTTCAATGGGTGTTTGCTGTACAAATCCCATGACCTGAATTCAGTTCCTGGAATGCGTGGTGGAAGGAAAGAAGCAGCTCTCTAGAGTTGTTCTCTGACCTCTACATGTACTTCTTGGAATGAGTGTGCCCACATTGGCACACACACTGTCATACACACACAACAGTAATAAATGCCAAGCCAGTCTGTGTAGTCCGCATATGTCAGTATAGGTTCATCAGTAGTAAAGAGACGCCAGTCTGAGGGTGTTGGTAATGGAATGGGCCTGCATTGTGGGGTAGTGGATAAGTGAGAGGGCTCTGTGCCTCTCAGTTGTGCTGTGAACCCAAGACTGTCCAACATAAGAAGCCTCTTTACAGAAAGTAGCAGTATTCAGTCCTCAGGTTTATCACCCAGCAGTAACTACCTCCTAAACAGTCTCCAAACCATTCGTAAAGTGCGTCTTCGTGTGTGTGACTCCTGGGCCTCAGCCTCCTGCTCAGTCTTTCTCCTGAGCTGCAGGATTAAGGGTTTCGTGACCTGCTTGACCTCTGTTCTTGAATGAAGCCGTGGTAGCAAAGAAAGGACTGCTTTTGTCCCCTCTAGTGTTTCTACCCAACAGTGTTCTCTAGGCTCATTAATGCCTCCACCATTATGCAGTTTCTAAAACCAGAACTAGAAGAATTATCTTTAACGCAGGCTTGTTCTAATGTCCTAAGTTTCAGTTGACAACAACACTGAATTCTTTAATTTTCATAATTTCCAACTTAATACTTTTTTATTTATAGCTTACCTTAGGATACAATAGACACAAAACAAAGGTGGGTGTGTTTTCTTGTGCATTGGTATGTTGGTCGTGAGTGCATATGTATAGAGTATTTTCATCTGTCATTCTTTACAAACTTTAAAATTTATTTACTTATTTTTACTTTATGAGCATTAGTGTTTTGCCTGCATGTATGTCTGTTCTGTGTAAGGGTGTCAGATCTGGGAGTTATAGACAGCTGTGAGCTGCCATGTGGATGCTGGGAATTAAACCCGAGTCCTTTGGAAGAGTAGCCAGTGCTCTTAACTGCTGAGCCATCTCTTCAGTTCCCATATATTTTTAAACAGTGTTTCTTATGGAGCCTAATGCTCACATTTTGTTTAGACTTGTTGCCTGGCCTCAAGAATCCTCAGTGCTAGTTAACAGGCACATTCTGCCTCACCTGGATTTCACATGGGTGCGGGGATCAGAACTCAGTTTCTAAATGTTTTGTGACTGAGCCATCTTCCAGATCAGGATTTTTTTTTGTCCTCAATACTGAGGCAATGAACATGTCCACAGATGGTATTCAGTAAATATCATATGTTTGACTCTGTTAAGTGCCTTGACAAAAAAGGCACCATTATAATTTAAACATAAAAGGGGAACAAAGGAATAACTGATAAATTATAATCCTGAGAGATCTTAGGGATTCAAGGGTTCAGAGATTGAGTAGAGCCAGGTGGAAGAATCTGTGCTGTGTTAGTTACTTTTTCATTGTTGTGACAAAATTACCTGACAGAAACCCTTGACGGGATGAAGGATTCACTTGGACTCTGCTTCGCTGGGATTTCATTACACTGTAGCAGGGAAGTAATGACCGGAGCAGCTTGGTTCATGACAGCTGGAGTGTGGGGTGAGGCTCCTTGCATAAAGGTAGACCAGGAGCAGAGAGAGTAGCCAGAACCAGGTGTGGTGGTTTGAATAGGAATGGCCTCCGAAGACTCATTCATGTGTTTGTTTGGATGTTTGGTCATAGGGAGTGGCACCATTAGGAGGTGTGGCCTTTTTGGAGTAGGTGTAGCCTTGTTGAAGGAAGTGTGTCACTGGGAGTGAGCTTTGAGGTCTCAAATGCTCAAACTAGGTCTAGTATGACTATCTCTTCCCATGACTTGTAGATCAAGATGTAGAACTCTCAGCTACCTCTCCAGAATGTTGTCTGCCTGCATGCTACCATCGATTATAAGGGATTAAACCTCTCAAACCGTAAGCCATCCCCAATTAAATGTTTTCCTTATAAGAGTTGTGGTAGTCATGGTTTCTTTTCACAGCAATAGAAACCTTAACTAAGACACCAGAGAAGACTTTAACTTTGAAGCTCTCACTGCTAATGACTGCTTCACCATTGATCTTATGCCTATCTCTACAGCCTTCAAAACAGTGCCACAGGCTTGAGACCAAACATATAACATTAGTCTGTGGGGCATTTCAGATTCAAACCGTAAATGGCGAGGATGAGTTCTAGGTCAAGGAATGGAATGAGTTTCAGGTATGTCCAGACCACAAGGTCACATGTGGACAAGGAGATCCGTGAATGTGGCCCAACACAAAATTGCAAACTTACTTGAAACATAATTCATTTTTTGTCTGATTTTTGTGTGTGTGACTCAATTGTATGGTTCCAGAGCATTAAGTTTGTAGATGACATCATGTTAAGGTTTCGACACTCCTTTTAGATTAATCTGAAAATGAAGCCAAATTAAAAGGATCAGCTAAGATTATTACTCCACGCAGTCTTTTGAATACAGGACTTATTATCTTTGAGGAAGAATTCCTGACTCAGAAATACTCAAGTAAATGACTAAAGGTCAAAGGGTATGCAAAAAGAGTTTATTCCTAGTCCAAAGCAAGAATACCAGCAGATATTTATGCTTATTGCCAGAGTGAAGACAGTCCATAGACTCTCATGGTCTTGGTGGACTCATCTGTACTGTAAGTGCTTGGTAGGGTTATGAAAATGCCCATCTCAAACCTGATCTGGTCTTAAGCTTTTGTAAATGGTATTCTAGTCCTTCATTTTACTAAGATGTCTGCCATGGCCACTTGCTACTCACTCAGCTATGCTTTTCCTGGCTCATCCTGCTTGGAATGGTTCTCCTTCCCTGTCACATGTATTGCCCTCACCATGCATATGATGCATGTCTTATTAGTTACTGGTGTGCATATCTTTCTTTTTCTCACACATATACACAGATGCTATCTATTGCGCACTGATGGAGGGTCCAGCGTTTAGAAAAAGCAGCTCATTGTATATAATATATACTGGTCTATGTGAATCCACTTTTGTGTTGAGCCTCTATTGTGTACTAAACACTGATAATGAGTAAGATATGTATTCTCCATTCTAATCTTAGTCTAGTAACTAACATTGAAAGTAGAAAAATTACATGTCCAGTGTTTTTTACTTAATAAACTTCTATTGAAGTATAACTTATATATATAGAAAAGTATATACATCATAAAGCAGTTTAGTGAATTTTTACCGATGATGTTATGTAACTCTCTAGAATCCATTTCTCCTGTTCAACATCAATCTCCTTTCTTGAATGTATCTCTTAACGAAGTAGTAACTATTTTTTCAATGAACTTTGAGTCAGCTTGGAACATACCATACAGAAACAGTGTTTAGGGATGTGGAACAACATCCTGAAGGATCTTCACTGTTCATGGGTACATTAAAACTTCAAGTAATTCTCCATTGGCCAAAAGGAATGCACGTGACTTGATTTTTCCAGCAGAGGCCAATTTATCCCTTTTAAAACCTGGACTTTCCCATAGCTTTGGAGATGAATACATAACAAAATCCTAACTCATGATTTACCTGTATCTTCTGGATGTAAAAGGATAATTCAAAACCCTATAGTAGATAGTTCTTTAATATCTTATCAAGTTTCTCTAGTTGGAACAGTTAGGTTCACACTGTAAATTTAATGTAAGTATTCAGCTTTTGGGGGCAACAAAGTTGTATGGTATATTTTTTGTTTGTCTTATTTGGATAGAGTCATATGCTACTAACAGGAAAAACTTGTAGATGATGGAGCTGTTTGTGTATTTTAAATTCTGGTTCATCATTGGAATTCTAGTGTACCTTTTTATAATTCACACCCAATTTTGAAGGTCATTTGATATTGTAGGTCATTTATAACATCTTGGGTCTGAAATTCCAAGCTAAGCTAGGGATTACTTTAAATGTTTTGTTGTTCTGTGAAGATTTATATGTTATTAGATACTCAGCCCTTTTCTACCAGGTGGCCGATTTGTTTGTCTTGAGATTACTCATGTCACTGAAGTCATCAATTTGAGTAATCTAATTGACATCAGGGTATATACTTGAGTAGTGAATGCTCAGTGTGCCATCCTGCTCCTCTGTCACGGGCTCTGTAGTAATATGATCTCAAGTTTCTTATAAACTGGATGACGTGACAGCACTGATTTTTTTTATAAAGTTTTAAGAGCCATATGGGGTAAGTTATCATCAGTTATCTGTATAAACGAACATTGTGGTTGTTTTTATGTATGGAATGTATGGGCAGTTATTTGATCCTCATATGGTCAGCTGTTCCCTGGGATGTTTAAACAAAGTCGTGGCTTACTGTGGTTTCTAACTCTAATTTAAGGTTTCCCTAGGGATGTGTTTATTAAGGCTTGCTTTTTGCCGTCCAGAAAAAAAATTATTGATGTTTCTAATTCAAAATGGTTGACTGAAAACACCCCTCCCCACCAACTCAAATTTCAGTGGAAACTGTGACCTTTGACAATTGAAAAAGATGCTTCTAGCAAAGAACATTATGGAGAGTGCCACAAGGACAGGAAGTGTCATGAAGCCAGAGGCAGTTGTCCTCTGACTGGGGAGAACTAAGGAGGAAGCAGGATGTTGGAAAGCTGAACATATGCTTGACTGAGACTCCTCACAGAGGTGGTGGTTTTTGACAAGGGTTACATCATTTATAAAAAGTGAACAAGTGCTTTTTTGTTGTTGTTGTTGTTGTTGTTTTTGTTTTTTTTTTTTGTTTTTTCGAGACAGGGTTTCTCTGCAGCTTTAGAGCTTGTCCTGGAGCTAGCTCTTGTAGACCAGGCTGGTCTCGAACTCACAGAGATCCGCCTGCCTCTGCCTCCTGAGTGCTGGGATTAAAGGCGTGCGCCACCAACAAGTGCTTTTTTATAGTTTAAATATGGAGCCCTTTATAATACATATCCTAAGCAGATAAGCAAAAATAAAATCTTGTCTTTATAGTAAAAAATCGAGAAAACTTATAAGGCATAAAGCAGATAGACAACTCCTAAATTTACAACTTTGTGATGTAATATGGTTGGAAGTCAAGATTTTTCTGAAATGAATAATGCAAAGACAAAGTCAGAAGAACAGCTTTCTAATGTGGGAGAATGCCACGGAAGAGAGATGTAGGTACGTGGTAGTCTGTACCTGGAAGCAGCATGAATCCTGTACAAAGTAAAACTAAGCTCTGACCTCTCGATCAAAGGCAGGGATTATAAAATGTGAATTCTCTTCCAGGGCAGTCGTGACTCTCAGGTCTGTGTCATCTGTGCGGCACTGCCCAGCAGATGTGTCTGTGGTGCAGCGGGGCGTCCTTGCTAGCGCCATCCAGTGTGCTCACCATGTGTACCTTCTGAGGACTTGAACTTTAACTTCAGTTCATTTAACGTAGCTGCCTGCAGTTGGTGGCTACTGTATAGCATAGTGCAGATCTAGGCTTGCATACATAGGTTGGGCAGATTACTCGTCAGCTCTGAGCATTTTAGGAAAACTCCAGCTGCGAGTTGCACAACTGAGGACTTTATCTCTTGTGCCCAGGTAAAGGAGCTATGCAGGACTCTACAAGAGAGGGTGTGTCATATTGTCAGTGACTAAAAACTTCTTAAAGTTCCCAAAACAGAGACAGACATCTAGAAGTCAAACAGCCGCATGCTGGTTGCAGAGGTTTAACCTCCTAGTAGGATAGCTGTATGACAGCCATGGACAGGCCTGAAAAATGACTGCATTGTGATTTGGGGATTACATTGATAGATTGTTTACAACATAGAAGTCCAGAGTAATGAAAGTGAGATTGAACCCAAGATGGTAAGAACCTCGCTGAGCAGCCGGTGTGTGCAAAGAACTAACCCAGAAGGCAGAGACAGTGAGAACAAGGTTGTCCTCCAGGACCAACAAAGGCCTCAAAAGACTTCAGATGGAAGAATCTGTCAAGAGCTTTATAAGAATATTGTGGTAAAGAAGATGTCATTGGAGTAAGGTGTTGAGCTTTTTTTTTTTTTTTTTTTTTTTTTTTTTTTTTTTTTTTTTGGTTTTTGGAGACAGGGTTTCCCTGTAGTTTCTAGAGCCTGTCCTGGAACTAGCTCTTGTAGACCAGGCTGGCCTCGAACTCAGAGATCCGCCTGCCTCTGCCTCCCGAGTGCTGGGATTAAAGGCATGCGCCACCTCCGCCCGGCTTGAGCTCTTGGTAAAAATTCCTACCAGCTTACAGGAGTAGTGGTGAAGACTCCTAAAAAACACATAGAATCTGCTAGATTTCAAGGCTTTAGGTTTCTTAACATGGCCAGTGGATCAGTGTCTACAGAACTTTATATAAAGGGAGTCTTTTTAATTTTGAATTCTTTGTAGTGCTGAGCTGTGACTTAGATGTCAGAGTTAAAGAATCACCCAGAAGCAAGGCATAATGATGTGTGTCTGAAATGCCAGAGGTTGAGGCAAGGGGACTGTGAGTTTGAGGCCAGTTTGGTAAAAATATACAAGACCTTGTATCAGAATGTGAAGTATAAGCCAGGTGGTGGTGGCGCACGCCTTTAATCCCAGCACTTGGGAGGCAGGGACAGACAGATCTCTGTGAGTTTGAGGCCAACCTGGTCTACAAAAGCTAGTTCCAGGACAGGCTCCAAAGCTACAGAGAAACCCTACCTTGAAAAACCAAAAAAAAAAAAAAAAAAAAAAAAAAAAAAAAAAAAACCACAAACAAACAAACAAAACAACAACAACAACAAAAAACCCCATGAAGTATAGTATTGTGTCATACAAGAGAGCCAGAACTGGAAGTAAAATATCCAGTTCCAGACTTCAGCTCACCCTAAAAGCTAAATAAATGGCGGCTGAAGATTGGATCTGTTTTAGGGAAGTAGAAATGCCACAAAGAGGAAGCATCAATATTGCTAAGGCACTGTTTAGGTCTTACTGTCAGCTGTAGCTTTAGTCTGTGCCAACAGGTCAGGAGGAAGATAAGAACTAATTGGCTGGCTGGACGATAAGGACGCCGTACAAGAAAAAAGAGTGAACAATTTCACTGGAACTATCTTTTATATATTATTTATTATTTATCTATGTGTATGTATTTTATTTGTGTTCACATGTATGAATATCAGAGGATGTTACATGGGAGCCAGTTATCTCCTTCCACGGTGCATGTTTTTGAGCTCATACTCAGATTGTCAGACTTGGTAGCAGGTACCTTTATCAGGCCTGAGAGTAGTAGTTTTTTCTTTTTTAAAATATTTTAGTTTTAACTTATGCATTTGTGTGTGTGTGTGTTTGTGTGTGCGCGCGCGCGCCTGCATGTGTGTACATGTATATATGAGTACAAGTGCCTTTCGAGGCCAGAAGAAAGTTTTCGGTTCCCCAGAACTCGAGTTATTTATGGTTGTGAGCTGTGTGACATTGGTGCTAGGAACCAAACTTGGGTCCTCAAGAGCAGTATGCACTCTTAACATCTCTCCAGCTCCCCAAAGACTTCTCATAGTAAAAGTTTCTGGGGTATTTTGTTGTTGTTATTGTTGTTTTTAAATTTAGTTGTTGAACTGAGGATTAGAAATAAATTTCAGCTGAGTTAGGACAGAGTTAAAATGCTGGGCTGGGGTTTTATCTCAGTGCTTAGAGGGTGCTTACCTAGTATGCTTAAGATCCTGGGTAGGAACTATAGCACTACAAGAAAGAAAAGATTGAAGTGTAATATTGTTCCTATATCCTAGCATTTATTTTGATTACTTCTTAGTTACATGCATGTGCTTGTTTCTCTCTGCGGGTGTGTGCACGTGTGTGATGGTGCCTGCTGAGGCCAGAGGGGTCAGATGCCTCGGAGCTGGAGTTACAGGTGCTCATGAGCGATTGCTGGAAACCAAGTTCAGGCTCTCTGTACAAACAGTATGCTCTTAATCACTGATCATCTCTCCAGCCCCAGTGCTAGTATTTAAATCAGGAATTTATCCTCTCCTGTAGAACCAGCTTTCCGAATCAGCCCAATTGTCTTTATCAAGTCACACGCCTTTCGGGAAAGGCTGAAACATCATGCCTTCCAGGTTATCTTCCCTGGTTATGTTTGTGTTTGGGTCTTATTTCTCGTTTTACTCTCTGTAGCACTGTAAGGACTACCAGAAAGGAGCTGGTGTTGTAAATGACGTCTGTGCATCTCTGTAGACGTCCATCTGAAACCTTTTGAAGACTTCAGCTGAACAGTAGTCACAGAAAGCATAAGATGCCTTTTCCATTCTATAATGCATTACAGATTTGTCGTAGCAGCAGAGATGCTTTATTCCTGGAGAGCTGAGTGCCTTATGAGATTGTAGATTTTTCAGTCCTGAAGGTTGTGAATTAGCCTGGATTTGTTGTCTAAACCCTCCCGAAAACGCCAGCCAGTCAACCTCTTGTTTTAAATGCCATATTAACTCTTCAGACACTGCTTGCTCTCCAAATTGACTTCATATGCTTTGCTTTAGTTTCTCCAGTGGGATTTTTTAAGCACCGTTAGAGAAGAACTGGACATGATAAATCTTTGGAATCTTTGAGGTACCATGTGCAGTGCCAGATACTATTAGTTTTTACTTTTTTGAACTGTCTCCATGAACAGAGATGGGCATGGTACATGCTCTCTCTAATTCTAATCCATGACACATTTATAGGTTGTTATGTTGGAGAGAGCCCTAAATTTAGAGCCACAAAATAAATAAATAAACCTAGAAATCTGCTGGCGTGACTACTGAGTCACTCTGTATACAGCCCTACATGAGTTACATCAACTCTGGAAGTTAGAATAACAGTAAATAACAACACTGCTTTCTTTACTCCATTCACGGATGATTTGAAAAGACAAGGAAAAGGATTATAGTACAAACTGGAAATACAGAAAAACTCCAGGAATAAAATGTTGCATTGCTGTAGTTATTTTAAATAATCTGCATTCTTTATTAAATCTACTTTTACTTCTTGGCTTTATTCATTTTTTTCAAAAATATCTTTGTACTGTTTTTCTTTCAACAAGAAAATGTTCTCAACTGAATATTAATTAGGGAAGTCATGTGAAAACTGAGCTTCAAACCAAATGAATCACAGAATAAACCTAGTTTTTCCCACTCAGGTGACTTAACTCTTCAACCCATTACCAGTGATATAAATGTGACCAGAATAAGCCAATTATCTTTGAAGATGTTGCTGGCTTCCAATAAATAATTGCTTATTTATTATTGCCCCCAATTGTGTGACTTAATGCATAGATTTATATTTAAAGATAAGTCACTGGGTTTGTGGCTTGCTTGTTTGTTACTTACGTGAAGGAGTTAAATTCACACATTCTTAATATATGCCATTAGAATGGAAGGGCTATTCTAGTCTGTTTAAAAGCTGTCCAACAGTAGTCACGAGTTTGTCTCTTTAAAGATCACTAACTTGGGGCATACCTTACTGGTTGGACAAGATCTCAGATTGTGACTAAGTTCTAATGAGTGGTTATAAAAGCGTGTGTGTTGCCTTGTGACACTTCCATGTTGCTGTTTGAGTTGGGCTCATTGCATTTTAGTTGAATTGTACACAAGCTAGTCCATTTTGCTCACTGATACTGACCTTCCATTGTTTAACTGTCCTGAGGGATTGATCTGTGAGCAACATGGTAAATGGGTGTAAATATCCTCCTCTTTTAGAATATTGCTTACTGAAGGTAATATTTTATTCTCTGAATTAATTTTAGAATTTTGTTTTGGTTCTTTAAACAAATAATTTACTGTATACTGTGAAGGTTACCGTAGGTTTGACTTTATTAGCAAAGCAGCTAGCATAGCAGTATACCAGTTTTAGGATCAAGTTATAATATCTTACAAGTGGCAGTGTGTATGTGTCGCATGAATTCTAGTTGGTCTTAAATAATAATAAAAACCCAGAGTCAGATATAGGAGTTAATGCTAAAGATCAGAGAAGCAGTGTGACCCGCCACTAGAGAGACCTTTTACCTCCACCAATGCTCAGAACGAAGGGGCAGTCTTGTCCTCAGACTTCATCCCCACACTCAGACTCAGGGATGATTCTCAAACTGCGACTGTCTCCACCAAACCTCAGACTGCCTGAGTACCTGGTCCCTTCCACCTTATATTATTCTTTTCCAGCCTTATCGCTGCTCCTGTCTCCACCTACCTAGTGCTGGGATTAAAGGCATGTGATCCCAAGTGCTGGGATCACCTTTGTGTGAGCTCTTTCTCTTTTAGACAGATTCAATCTTGTGTAGACCAGGATGGCTTTAAACTAACAGAGATCCCTCTGCCTCTGTCTCCTGAGTTCTGGGATTAAAGGTGTGTGCCACCACTCCATGGCCTCTAGTGGCTTAGCTCTGTAAGGGACCTTCAGGCAAGCTTTATTTGTCAAAACATAAACAAAATATGACTACATGTATGCTCTGCAAAATTGGGTGCAGTGTTTCTTATTATTTCATTCGTAATACATGGAGAACCTTGAAAGCTATGGGGGACACTTTTCCGTGTTTAACTTAATTCCATGTTCTAAGACTAAACTTATCTTTTTATGAGTTTATTCTCTGATGTTCCTGATTAATTTTGTGACCTCGAGTAAATCTCTTAATCTTCTGAGCATCAGGTTTCTCATCTGCAAACTGAAGATAATTAATGCCTACTCCAACCACAGGAATGTCGTAAAAGTAGCAAGGAGAATTTTTATAAAGGATTAGGCATGTGGTTTATGAATTTATGGTAGCAGTCTTTTGTATTCAACTTATTATTCTAGTGTTCTTTTGATAAAAATTAACAATACTGGTTTCCTAGTTGCTGTGGTTTAAATGTGAAGTGTCCACGATAGGCTCGTGTGTTTGAACGCTTGGCCCCAGGTTTTGCTATTGGAACCTTGTGGAACCTTTAGGAAATAGAGCCTCATTGAGCCATCACTAGGGACGAGCCTTGAGGATTTCTGTATAACTCTACTAGCACGTGTCCATCCTCTGCTTCTTGTCTGCCAGGTTGTGAGCTGAGACCTAGTGCACACTCCTGCAGTCCTGGAGCTGCCTGCCTCCATGCTTTCCCCTCGGGGATGCCCGTCTGTAGTCCCTTGAGCCATGAGCAAAGTAAAATCTTCCTCACTTAAGTTGCTTCCTGTAGGATCACAACAAGAAAAGTGACCAGTGCAGTAGTTACCTGTCTAAATAACTACACTGAGATACCTGAGCAGTGTGCAGCAGTGTTTGCTGGACGGCGAAGATGCTGATACTGTAGGCCTGTGATCTGAGCTGCCTGACAGAATGAGTAAGGAAGATTGTAAAATCCATGGCCTGCCTAGGTTACAGAGTGAACTCAAGGCTGCTTAGTGAAGTCCTGTTTGAAATGAAATGCAAAGGAGCCGATTGGCAATCTCAGAGTCGGAGCACTACTTAGCAGACTCTAGGTTCAGTTTCCAGTAGTGAAAAACTGTAGGCTTAGCTGTCCAGTCAAGTGGCAGAGACTGGTGGAAAGGATTTAGCAATATGATGTAATTGTATAGGTCTACAAGAGAGTAACTTGAGATTCAAACTCATAAGGAGATTCAAAGTTAAAGGATGGAAATAATAGTCCATGCAAATATTAACCAAAAGAGAGTGTAAGGGTGGTTTTTCCAAAAGTCAGAGTAGACTTTAAATTAAAAAAATAAAAAAGACATTTCATTAAAAACTAATATGACAAGATATAATAATTAAAAAACTTTCATGTACCTAATAACGGACCCCTAAAACTATATGAAGCTAAAATCTAGAGGCTTGATGGGAAAAGTAGCTTAGCAACAGGTGATGTCTTTGCTGAAGACCTTGAATGGAAGATCAAACTAGACAGCATGTAAGCGAAACAGAGGCCTTCAAAGCCCAGTCAGCCTGTGAACTCCAACAGCAGCAAAACACACCTTCTCAAGTCTTAATACAGTGGACTGAATGATAGAAATCATACCGCTCAGTGTAACTTCTCTGACTCTAATGGGTGGAGTCAGGAATTAGAAGAAAAACTAGGAAATTAAACATATTCTTGTATCAGATATATCAGCCAAATCACAAGGAAAAAGAGGACATGTTTAGATGAAAATGAAAGCAACATGACATGACAAGGATGCACTGAAGTAGCACTCTGCCAGAAACAAAGTTTGAAAATCAGAAGCATCCCATGTCCGCAGTGCAACTGGCTGGAACTAGACAGCAGAAACCATACCAAAGTCACCTGAAGGAAGGAAATAGATTAGAGCGGAGATAAAATGAAAAGGGGGAAAAGATAGAAAAATCAATGAAACCAAAAATATTTTCAGGTTATATTTATGTGTTAGCAACACATACACACATGTATGTAACCATGAAATAATTTTTAAAAAGGCTATGATTTTGAAAAACAACAAGGAGGCATATATGAGAGGATTTGGAGAAAGGAAAGGGGGAAATAATAACCTCAAAAAATTACTAAAATATACATATAAACAAAGTTGGCAAACTTATGTAGATGGACAAACAACAAGAAAAGAAAAAAAGAAGACTCAAATGACAATAACCAAAAATGAAAATTGGCAAATTCATACCAATTCTGCCAAATTAAAAAGGATTATAAAATGATGCTTTCCACAGCTTGCGAGACATTGGCAGGATCCTAGAGTGCAGAACCGCAGAGCAGGCTCACTTCAGAGCCTCTTACTGCCCCTGGTGGTTTAGATGAGAATGGCCCTCACAGGCTCATCTGTTTAACTGTTCCCTAGTTGGTGGGCCTGTTTAGGAAGGATTAAGAGGTATGGCCTTCTTGAAAGAGGTGTGCCACTGGGAGTGGGCCGTGAGGGTTCAAAAGCCCTCATCATGCTTGTGGACCATATTTGAGCTCTCTGTTGCAACTTGTCTCACTCTCTGTTGCAACTAGTGGACCAGATGTGAGCTCCTAGTTATTTCTCCATTACCATACCTGCCTGCCGCCACACCCCTTGCCATGGTGATTGTGGACTAACCCTCTGAAATTGTCAGCAAGCTTCCAGTGAAATGCTTCTTTTTATGGTGTCTCATCACAATAACAGAATAGTAACTAAGCATTGCTGGAGTCTGAAGTTATAGTCAGAGCCTGTAACTGGTGGTGTTTTCTAATGAGGTGGTATGTGGCTGAAGGAAGTAGGTCACTAGGGGTTATAACATGTCTTGTTTTTGCTCTCTGCTTCCTGTTCTCCATAAAGTGAGTATCCTCTATTACATGCTACTGCTTCATCATGGAGACAGACTCAACATAGCTGAGGACTGTGGACTAAGCTGAGTCCTTCCCACTTTCAGTTGTTATTACCAGCACTTCATCAAGGCAATATGGTAGCCATTATAAGTGTAAAAATCTGCAGGCAAAAGAAAATGATAGCAAATTTAATTAAACAAGATAAGAAAAGGATTAATTGGCTAGAGTGGTGGCCCGGTGGTTAAGGACTGCTCTCCAGAAGACCCATGTTCAGTTCCCCGCACCCATGTCAGGTGGCTCAAAACTGCCTGAAACTCCATCTCCAGGGATCTGAGCCGCCTTCTGGCCTCTGTGGATAATCCCCACTCTCATAGCATACATTTACACAGACACATGCATGGACATATAAATAAAAATAGAACCTAAGTAAATAAATAATAAAGGATTGAACATTAAAGTGGCATTCATTTCTACAGTATAAAAATAATTCAGCACTTGTACTACATGAACAGAGTTTATGAAAGAAAAATCTATATGACCATTGGAACTGAAGTTATAAAACCAGTTGGTAAAATTCAGTACTCCAAACACTCAACAACTAGGTATAGAAGAGCTCCTTGAAAATAAAAAAGCCACTTGTTGAAATCCCACAATGAGCAGCATACTTAGCTGTGAAAGTATAGCAAGGTTTTTTGTTTTTGTTCTTTTGTTATTTTATTGTTGTTTTGTCTTGTTGTTTGCTTGCTTGTTTGCTGTCTCTGTGCTGTTGAGACAAAGTCTGACTATGTGTGAGGTTGGCCTTAACTGTCCATTTGCTGGCACTGCAGATCTGCACCAACACATCCAGCTTAAACCTGGGTCTTGAAAGTGTTGCTGCATGTCTGCTTTTGTCAGTTAGTGCTGGAAGTTGGAGCTAGGACAGTTATATAATAAGAAAAGGGACATAAAATGCACACAAATTAAAAAGTGGTTAAAAGTAACTCTATTAATAACTTTATGACCTTGTGTATCAAAAATTTCCAAGACTCCGTGATTTAAACAAGTAAATGCATTCAGCACAGTAGCAGGAAACCAGTCCATACACAAACATGGCTTACATGTCTGGCCACTGAAAATGAGTACTCTGAAAATGGAATTAAGTAATTTGGTGAAGAATGGAAACTGAGAATTAACTAAAGATATAAAAGATTCACAGTGAAAATTGTGAACCATTTCTGAATTTAAATGTAATAGAAGGCATTGGATAAATGAAAAATATCTCATGTTCTTAGATTGAAAGATTTAATAATAAGATATCAGTGCTACTGAGGTTATCTGCAAATTCAGTTCAGTCCAATTTGGAGATCCAGGGGCTTCTGTACAGACATTGGAAAAGTCTAAAACTCACACAGAATCTCAAGGGATCCCAAATAACCAAAGGAGTATTAAAAAATAACTAAGGAGAACTGACATTTCTTAATTTCATAAATAATGGCAAAGCTAATAAAAATAGTGTAGCATTAGCATAAAGACGTGTATAGACTGGTGCTACAAAATAGCCTATAAGAAGTTAGGTACAGGATCATGTATGATCCTAAAACTCTGCTTTTGATTCTATGTCCTAAAAGAATTGAAAACTCAGTCTGCTTATAGCAGTATTTGTTAACAGAGGTTTCTGTCCCACCTAGTCTTGCAGCCATTCAGTCCCAAAGAAACACACAAAGGCTTACATTATAAACTAGTTAGCCTATTAGCTCGGGCTTCTTATTAACTAATTCTTACATCTTAAATTAGCCCATAATTCTTGTCTGTGTTAGCCACATTGCTTGGTACCTTTTATCAGTGAGGCATTCTCATCTTGTATCCTCTGTTTTTGAGTGATGACTGCTGATCTGGGCAAGAAACTGTTCTTGCCTAAACTGCTTGACTGAACTCCAGAACCACAGAAAAATGACTGCTAAAGTTGCATAAAGACAGTGAGAGAGTCCTTTGGGGTTCCTGCTTCATGGAAGAGTCTGCAGGACATAGAAGAAAGTGACTCACAAACTGCCAAGGTCTTTGACCTTTCTTGCCTCATGGAAAAGTCTCCTGGATACTATGGGCCAGTAGGCTGAAGATGGCTGTTCCAACTGTACAGAAGAACTTCGGGTGACTGTCCAGGCAGTGAGATGTCTCTGCCAATTCTAGAGTTTTGCAGGTTGCTTACAGTGCACTTCCTTGTAAGATAAACCTTACTTTCAGGAAAGACCGAGCATCCCAGGTGGAACTATGGACCCTGTTGACGTTTGCAGTGAAATCTGATAGAGAAAAGATTTGTGACTCTGAAACCAGAACTACAGATGTTTGTTTCTATTCAGAGCAGTTTTCTTGGATTATTTTCTTGCTGAAAATGTCCTGGAGTCAGTTGTGAAGTTAGGTTGGAAACCATTGAAAACACATTATCTTCAAACACGAAGTAAACCTTTTCTAGCCATTTTAAGGCAGATTTCCCTATTTTGGGTAGTAACAGTTCGTGTCCTTGTGATTAGTGTCTCATTGTTCCTTCTTTATTAAAAAAGTATTTTCTGGCTGGGGATGTAGAGTGCTTGCCTAACATTCTCAACGTCTTAGGTTTGATCTTTGCCAGTGAGAGAGGGGGTATTTTCTTCTATTTGTTGCATGCTCTCCTAAATTGGATCCGAATGGAAAGAATCAAAATCCCCAGAGTTTCCTTATTCAGGCTCTGACTAGTCCTTTTCAAACCCCACTATTTTAATTCTTGAGAATGGAAAGGTGTTGGAGAGGCCACTAGTTTGTTTCCCGACCAGCCTGACTCAAAATAATCACTCAGAAACTATTATTTGCAATACTGTTTGACCAATAGCTAAGCATATTTTTAGCTAGCTCTTCTATCCTTCACCAACCCTTCTCCTTCTCCATTAATCTGTGTATTGACACGTGGCTGTGGCTTACCCAGTAAAGTTCCATCTGGTGTCTGGCATCTGTCTCCAGTAGAGGCTACATGGCTTCTCCCTGATTCCACCTACTTTCTCTATAAATCTCTTTCAGCCTGGCTTTACTCTGTTAAGTCATTGGCTGAAAGCAGCTGCTTTATTAATAAAACATTCACAGCATACATCACCTCCCACATCACAGAGAGGTGTCTGTGTGGTTAAGCATTCTTGCTGTTCTTTCTGGGCCTCAAGTTTGGTTCTAAGCACCCATGTTGCATGACTCACAACTGCCTGTAACTTCAGCTCCAGGGAATCTCCCAGGGCATACATGTGGCATATACTCGCAGACAGACAGACAGACCAAAAGACACACACACACACACACACACACACACACACACACACACACAAATAGAAGTAGAAAACATTTTTTTTTAAAAAAGGTGAAATGGCTAATTGTCTGAATCCTTTGGAAGTATTTGTTACATCACGTATCCCATCTTTCTTTTCTATACCAATGAATGAGCAGAGCTGGGGATCATCAGCTCAGTGGTAGAGAGAAGGTTGCTGAGTGTGCAAGGTGCTCCCTTAGATCCCAGCACCAGAGGAATAAAATATGAGTTAAGTAAAATGGCTGCAGAGAGTTTTCTCTACTACAGCAGGAACATACCAGCACATTTTGTCACCTACAGGCCAGTGGTTTGCTTTTTAAGTGAGTGTCTATATGAAGTTCCTGAGTGAAAACCCAAGTTGTATGCCTGAGTGCCAAAATAAGCCAGTTTCTGCACAGGCCCTCCCTGTTTAATTGGAACTGATGATAGATTGCCAACTCAGTGAGACAACTGTCCATTGTTTGGAATGACCCAAACTCATTTTATATTCAGTTTCCTGGTGAAAATGGGAGTATTATTGCAGATGATGTTGAGTAAACAAGGAAAGTAGGAGAAGAATCAACATTCTTTCTTGGCTTCGAAGAAAGGGACTTAGGTCATAGGCTCACTGAGCAAGAGGAGCTTTCTGAGAACTAGTGTACATTTTCTTTCTTTCCTATTTGTGTCTGAGACTTGTGATAAATTTGGAGTAAATGAAAGAAAGATGGACTTTGGGGAAAAATGCTATTCTGTCCCACAATAGAGATGTGCCTCATTTTATGCTTTAGGTACCATTTACTAAGATGAAAGATGTTAAAACCAAACATTTATGTATTTGCTACATACATGCAAATTATGTTTTAGAATACTAGAGTGTATTATACAGAGACTAGGCTGTTTTTTAAAAAATAATACTTAAAAACGTTTATAGCTGATCTCTGATAATGTTGCAAAAACATCTTTTTTTAAAAAAAATGGAAACTGATAGTTATCTGTATTGCATTTCTCTGAAGATATTTCATTACTAGAACTTACATGACAAATATTTTTGTGTTAATTATATTACTAACTCATTTTCTGGAATAGAGAAACTTACCATGAACTTAGTACTACTCAGTAACTGTAATGGAGACTGCACTTGTGTTTCCTGGCTGCCCAGACCGTAACAATCGCAGAGAATCTATATTAATTACAACACTGTTTGGCCAATAGCTTATGCGTATTCCTAGCTAGCTCTTGTCTTCAATTAACCCATTTCTATTAATCTGTGTATTACCACTAGGCTGTGGCCTACTAGTAAGGTTTTAGCATCTGTCTCCTTTGGCAGCTACATGGCGTCTCCTTGACTCCACCTTTTTTTGACTCTATCTTTTCTAGCCTGGCTATATTCTGCCCTGCCATTTTCCAAAGCAACTTTATTTATTTATTTATTTATTTATTTAGGTTTTTCGAGACAGGGTTTCCCTGTAGTTTCTAGAGCCTGTCCTGGAACTAGCTCTTGTAGACCAGGCTGGCCTCGAACTCAGAGATCCGCCTGCCTCTGCCTCCCGAGTGCTGGGATTAAAGGTATGCGCCACCACCGCCCGGCCCAAAGCAACTTTATTTATTAACCAATAAAAGCAACACATATACAGAATGACATCCCATGTCAAGTAATTTATCCAGTTAATCCTGAGAGGAGCAGATAGTCACGTTTCTCATTTTCACATTAATATGTGATATGGTGGCACACTTCCTGTAACACCAATATCTGGGAGAATGAGGCAGGACAGTCATTAAGTACTAGGCTCTGTAAGGAATGCCAGGCTAGCCTGAACTGCATATACATCCCTGTCTTAAGCAAGTAAACAAAAGCTAGCTTGAAAATTTGTACCTGTGCATATATGCATGTTATATATATGTGAGTGTGTGCATGTGCATGTGAGTACATTGTTTTTAATTTATTAGATTTTTGAAAAAAACACCAATCCAAGTTCCCACTCCCATTCCCTCCATACACCCTCTCACCCCACCCCCATCTAATCTTCAGAGAGGGCAAGACACATTGCTTTGTGGAAGGTTCAGGGCCCTCCCTACTATATTTAGACTGAGCAAGGCATACAGCCAAAGAGATTAGGATCCCAAAAAGCCAGTACATGCAGTAGAGATAAATTCTGGCCACTGCATGTGACCCCTCAGTCTGCTCCAGCCATGCAGCTGTCAACTACATTTAGAGGGACTAGTTTGTTCCTATGCTTATTCCTCCCCAGTCCAGCAGGAGTTGGTGAGCTCCCATTAGCTCAGGTAAACTGTTTCATTGGGTGAACCCATCATGGTCTTGACCTCTTTGCTCATATTCTCATTCCTTCCGTTCTTCAACTGGACTTTGGGAACTCAGTCCAGTGCTACGATGGGGCCTCTGCCTCTGTTTTCATCAGTTGCTGGATGAAGGTTCTATGATGATATTTAAGATCATCATAGTCTGATTACAGGGCAAGTCAAGATCAGGCCCCCTCTCCTCTATTGCTTAGGGTCTTAGGCGGGGGTCATCCTTGTGGATTCCTGGAGATTTCTCTAGAGCCTAGTTTCTGCTAACCCTGTCATGGCCCCCTCAATCAAGATATCTCTTTCCTTGCTCTTATCTTTGCCCTTCCTCCATCTTGACTATCCCATTCCCTCAAGTTCTCCTCACCCCTCCACTTCTCTCCTCTTCCCCTTTTTTTGTTATTGTCCAACAAAAGTCTCTTAGACTTTAGATAGAAAATATAATTCATAAGAGACAAACTTGATGTCTTGCTCTTCATTAAAATTTAAAAACCTAAGAAAATAGGAGTAATAAAATATAAAAGCTCAGGTTGTGGAGAATATGTTTCAAAGCATCTTATCTGACAAAGGGCTGATATTCGGAATAAGTACAGAAAATGAAGAATCTGATAAAAGAAGACTGGCAAAAGGCTAAACAGATGCTCAACAAAGGATGCATTGCGGAAAAGATGTGCAGCTCCGCGATGTTAGAGAAATGCTGATTCAAGCCGCAGTGAGCACTGCACTTTGCAGATGAAACATTTGACAGTTGCAAGACATTTAGGAAAACTGGGTCTTCAGACTATTGGGACTACAAAATTTATGGCTACTTTGAAAAAATGTTAGTAACCAAGTTATCATACAAAGGGAAAATAGAGGTCCAAGGCCAAGAGAAATAAAAACATATTCAAATAAAACCTTATATGAAGGTTAACACTCCAAATAACACAAAACTGAAGGTGTCCTTCCGTGATAAGTAAACTACAGTACAGCGGGACACTGCCAGCTGCCACCAAAGCGAGGTAAGCCCCTCAAGTGGCTGTGTCGTTTTATTTGTGCTATATTCTGGAAAACCCACAGGTTCAAAAGTGAAGTTACTGTTCCTGGAGAGGGTGGGATGCAAAATTACAATGTGAAGAAGCCATTAGACAAATCCTAAATGTGGGATACTGTAAGGGGGCCGCTTGTTCATTTCCCAGACTCCCAAAATAATCACACAGAAACTATTATTTAAATCACTGCTTGGCCAGTCACTTAAGTGTATTGCTAACTAGCTCTTATAGCTAGTATTAACCCATTTCCAGTATTTTATATTTTACCACGAGGCTCGGGGCCTACTAGTGGCCATGCCTTCTCTCTGATTCCGCCTCCTTTCTCCCAGCATTCAGTTTAGTTCTCCCTTCCCCCCATCCTCCCCACCCCCGTCTACCTCTACTCTACCCCATCACAGGCCTAAGACAGTTTCTTTATTAACCAGTGGTATTCACAGCATACAGAGGGGGAATCCCATGGCAGGATATTCTGCAATTTTTCAGAATGTACTTGATCTGTGTATGGGGAGGCAGGTCTGAAAGGCTGGGAGCAGTTGAGAGAATTTTAGTACAAGTTGTCCACATTCATAGTGTTAGAGGACTGTTTTTTATGATTTTTTTTAGTGTCATAATAAATAGCATGTGATATTAGAGCCTTTGTTTCTAGAATATGATTAATAGTAAGAGGGGAAATGATTTTGTGTCTGTAACTTCCTGCATGTATATACACACATGAGAAGGGCAAGGACAAGCTCTGTGATTGTCTTCAGGCATTGTGCTATAGCTAGATGTATAAATATACCTATGTACATACATATACATGTACATATACACATATTTTTGAAACAGTCTCAATTTGTAATCTAGCTGGCTTTAAACTCATGGCCATTTTGTGCCTCAGTGTCCGAGTGTTGGATATTAGGCATGAGCCACCACACCAAATTGTTTCAACTTTTGTGCAGATTTGACCCATTTCATGATAGAAGGGCTCAGTTGATAATATTTCTTCAAGATGGTCTTGTGATGTTCAGGGCCTTCTTTACAGACCTGTGTCAGAGGAAGGCTTTCTCATGCTTCATCCGCATCCCAGGGAGAAGACTCTGCCATTCCTTCATGGGCCTGAGGCCACGCCTATAACACAGTCAGGATGTCACTCCCATATACTGGAGGGAGCACACAAACTTACCCTTTTCCCCTCTCTCCTGCTCTCCCTCCTTCTCTCTATGTCACTGTCTTTCTCTCACACAGGGCACTTTAAATATAATTAACATAATAGGTTCCTGTTTCCAGAGTAGCAGTAATGTAGCTATCTAAGAGTAAGACTCCTTACTTACCAGGCCCATCTCTGGTGATCCCTGTTGGTAGCAGTTGGAATAGAATAGACATTTTCCTTTAATAATTTTATTTTTCAATTAAGAGAAATGAAATATGCTATCTGCAGTTGTTTTGGTTTCAGCAGTGTTGAAAAAATTACCTCATACCAAAAAATCCTTAAAAAAATTACTAGTTGTTTTAAATTCCTTTATTCCTCCAAATGCTATCTTCTTTCTGTTAAGTGATACTTTGTAGCTCAGGGAATGCTCATCTATGTGACACGTTGTAGTTTGTTTGCTCTTGCTACCTTCCAAGATTAAATTCTCATCCAGTTCCTGTTTGTGATTGTGGCATCCCATTATGGAAGATTTGTTGTATGGCAATAGAATCTTCATAAGTGGGATATATTACACTGTAACACACTGGTGTGGATTGATAAACAAAGGCATTTTTAAGACATTCTCTCCATGTTCCATTAGGAGCATCTTTTGATGTGTAAATTTTATTTGGACTTTTAAGAAGTATTCATTTCATCTTTCTGTAACTGATTCCTAGGTATGTGCAGTTTTCATTAAAAAATCTGGAAGTTACGTACACTGGGGTATACCTGCAACTCCTACACTTAGGACATTGAGACAGGAGGATTATCATGCGTTTAAAGCCAACCTGAGGTGTACACCAGCTTCCAGACTAGCCAAGACTACTACATAGCAAGACTTTGTCTCAAAACAGCAAAACAAACAAAAGATCTGGAAATCAGCCTGATGAATGGATTGATCTTTTTTATTAACCAAGCTTTTTTGTTTGTTTGTTTATTTATTTACTTACTTAGGTTTCTCAAGACAGGGTTTCTCTGTGTAGCCCTGGGTGTGCTGGAACTCACTCTGTAGATTGGCCTGCCTTTACCCCCTGCATGCTGGGGTTAAAGGCGTGCATTACCACCACCCAGCATAAACCAAGTTTTAATTTATATTTGCACACTAGCCTGTGACTTTCTATCTTGAGGGGCGTACTAAAACAAATTGCCGAAGGAGGATTAGACATAAATAGGATTGTGTAAGTTAAAATTGCCGTCTCCTTTGCCCAACATGCAACAATTCATGGAAGTAGGATCTGGCTGTCTTTGCTCACCTTTGGAATTGCCCCCTTTTTGCATGTATGCATTTTTAAGTGAACATAGTCTTTATTGTCATCTTATTTATTTCTTAATACATAAAATCCAAGTTAATTTTGTAGTAGTTCCAGCTGGTCATGTGAACCCTGTGCAAGATTTCCATTTATGCTGCCTCACCGATCACTCAGAACAAGTTCCCACAAAGACCTGTTCTGTTCTGCAGTTGGTCCACCCTAAGGAAACCAGTTTCCAAATTACTCAGGGCTTTATAAATCAAGATGAACTGTTCAGAAATTGTATAGAGAAACAAACAAGAAGCCAGGTAATGCTTCCTGGTTGGCAAGCAGTGTATATTAATGTACTACAATTGCAGGTAATAAAATTTCCTGTCATCTACGAATACGTACCCTAGTTACAAAGCTTGTTTCACTTTGTAACTTTGATTCGACGCCATTAACATATTCTTAATAATTGTTAAATGACACAAATACAAGTTGTAAGATATTTCAGGAAACAGGATAAGACAGTTGCCAGATCATGAATTTGAAGTCTGTATGTGGCAACTTAAGTGCCAGGGTACGGAGGAAGAGGGGTTTGGTGTGCTGGCATGGACCTCCTCTATGGAATAGCATAGTTACAGGGAACATAGATAGAGCCATGTTGAGCTTGCTTTGCCTGGGATTGTCCATTGCTATGTTATAAATAAAGGAGTAAACCCACACATAGTCATAAGTGACAGTGTACTCTTCGAGAGTTCAGCTTAGATATTTAAAGTATACTTTATGGACATTGAAAATGCCCTTGAAATATATTCTCTTAGAATAAAAGTTTTGTCAGATTATTTTACCCTTGTCAGCTTTTACGGCTAGCAAGGCCTTTCCAGTTGTTTGCTTTAGCTGACCTAGTCCAAATACTGTGTTTTAACTCATTGTCGAATAGCCATCCAAAGAATCTGCATCTTGTGTGATGTGCTTTTTTTCCCCTTGGAGAAATTTTGCAAAGGAAACAAAATGGGAAAAAGAAAAAAGAAATAAATAAAAATGTCCTTTACCATGGCAAACATCCTTTTCAGCAGTGGGCCAAGACCAGCCTTCCTCGTTCGTCAGATAAATGGGAGGACTCTCAGAACCTAAATCCTGTAGTGTGTGAACGTGCCATACATAAGATAGGAAACTATTACAGGGGACCAAGGGTACATTTAAACTCTTGCCTGTTTATACAAACACATTTTGAGAAAGAAATCATAAATGTTTTCTTTCCTCATAAAGTCCTTTTTTCGCTAGCTGTCCACGTTTACATTCGTGTTGTATACTCATAAAACCAAGAGAGCTGGAGGAGTTTTGTTTGTTTAAGGCTGGGCCTCCAAGGAACCTTTGTAAAGCATTTTCCTTACATAGGAGAAAAAAAAAAAAAAAAAAATGCCATTTGACTTCCTGCCTGCTGCTTGCTGGCACAGCTTACTCTTCAGTTACTGCTATCCCAAACAAACTAATAATTCTGATTTTTAAGTTTAATTCAGAGTTGGTAGAATTTGAATTGTTGAAATAGTAATCTTGTGTTTCTCTTACTAGATTTTAATATAGGTTTCTTTGCAAACAGTAAAATCCATGTGTCTTATTTATCCAATGCTCGTGTTGATCTAATACATCAGGATTGAACTCAGGTCCCCAGACTTGTTGGCAAGCGCCTTGCCATCCAAGGCTATTTTTAAAACATGAATCTTTTTATGGGGCTTGCCTTATTGGCTTAGAGATGAGATTCTTAATTTATGTATTTTTATTTGACTTAGAAAATTAATGCAAAACTTCATGATGGAGTATGTCAGCGCTGCAAAGAAGTTCTTGAGTGGCGTGTGAAATACAGCAAATACAAACCTCTGTCAAAGCCGAAGAAGTGGTGAGTGAGTTTCTTAAAGTCCTTCCCGGTGATATATGTGACATAGTGTCTTAGTCCATTTTCTAACTCTCAAGATTGTGTTTAGATAAACTTGAAAGCAAATTTAAAAATCCTTGCCTCTAGTGTAGAATTTCATCTTGAATGCTGAGTCTTAGTTTGTGAAAGCAGACAGATGAAAAAGATTAATCAATTCTCTAACTCATGATTTTGTACAATTTTTATAGAAACTTTTTCTAATAGGTGAGTTGAGGAAGAGTGGAAAAAAACCTGGTGATTGTAAAATCTTATTTTCTACTGATTAAGTAGTAGTATTTACTATAGATTATGTTTATATAGATTATTTTTATGATTTTTTGAGAGGGTGTGTCCCCTGTGTGCCCTAGACCATCCTCCAACTAATAGCCCTCCCACCTCAGCCTCCAGAATGCTGGGATTTATTGGCAAGTGTGCCCTTGTTGAAGAGGTATGGCCTTTTAGGAGGAAGAGTGTCACTATGGGGATGGGCTTTGAGGTCTCTTTTGTTCAAGCTTTCTTCATTGTGACATTGAGTCTACTTCCTGTTGCCGGCAATGTGTAGGACTCTCAGTTACTTCTCCAGCACCGTGTCTGCCTGCACGCTGCCGTGTCCCACCTTGATGCTAATGGACTGAACCTGAGTTGTAGTCATGGTGTCTCTTCACAGCAGTAGAAACCTTAAGACAGTAGCGTACTACTTTCTTTCTGTATCAGGAGCTCATGTTAACACATTGGACCCTGCAGTCTGTGAGCCAGATCGGTTCCCTTGCTCTCCTGAGACTTCATCAGTCATGCCCATGGTGGCTTATGATTTATCTACTGAGTTTCTCACAAGGGCATAAGGAGTGGGGAAGCAAGTACAGCCCAGAACTCTGTACACGAAGTCTTCTTTTAAAACATTGTCACTCTGCAGGTGTGTGTCACGTATTCTACCCAGGCTCCTGGCTCTCCAGCTATAAAAAAGGAATGACAGATGAGTTGCTCCAGAGTTTGAGTCTGACGGGGACTGTTGGTTTCCAAGAATACTTTCAGTTGATATAATCTGGTCCGGGACTTGAGAGAAGGGACGCTTTTCTCTGTGTGCTTTCGTTCCTGGGCCAGGCTTCCTTGCCCTCCACAACCAACCCATAGGACTGTTTCTGACCATAGAACTATGGTGGGTTAATTTAGCCTCTCCTTTCTCAGACACCCACAGTGGCCCAGTTTTACACAAATACTGCCTCTTACGGTGGAGCTTGGCCACTGCTCTCTAAGTGCTGTAGAGTAACAAGAGTGGGGTTCCTCTGCACCCCTGACCCGTCTGTTGGAGACCGGGTTTGAGACTTGTGAGGGCTGTTGGCTGTTCCTGGAGGGCCAGGTAATGCAGGCAGTTTCTGGCCCACCATTTTGTTTGGACATGCCTTCTTTTTTAGTGGGAGGAAATCTTAGGAGTTTGTGATAGCCATCTAACTACAATAGAGGTTATCGCATGGTGTTAATTTCCAGTGAAAGCTATTTTAGCCTTCTTACAAACCTAAAACTCCAGGTTTGGAGCATTTATTTACTTAATAATATTTAATAGTGGTGGGCCTGGTAGTACATGCCTTTAATTCCAGCACTCACTGGGAAGGCTAAGGCAAGTGGATCTCTGTGACTTGCAAGTTCCCAGACAGCCAGGCTACAGTCTCAAAAAAAAAAGGATTTTTAATAACTAGGTGTTGTTTTCATTATCAGTATTGCTGAGTCTTCTTTCAGATAGTGTTATAGGTGTCTTGATTATTTTTTCAGTGCTTTCTTCCTATTCTCTAGCATTTTTCCAAAAGAAAAATCCTTTCAGTGGCTAAGGGTGTAGCACCAAGTGGCAGAATGTGTACTTAATATGCTGACATCCTGAATTCAATCCTCAGAACTATAAAACCAGCAAACCATTGCTTATAAACAAGCCTGCTGAATCTCATGTTAAGTCACCCAGATTGGCAGCAGAGAAGTTAAGCTGTAAGAAAGGTAGAGCATCCAACCTTAGCTTTCCATGAATGAATAATTGTTTTCTAGGTAGCAATTAAGACTAACTATGCAGTAAGTCATGTAACTTGTTAATAAGCCAAACACAAGCTCTGTGGTTTCAGAGCGTTTTCTGTAAGACATTCTTCCTCTAAAGTGTGTCCAGTTTCACCACTGCTCCATTTTCCCCAGCAGCTTTTTTTCCCAAAGCAATTTGACATTACACAATAGACATCACAGAGTGTTACATTTAGCAGACCTTGTTAGAAGTGAAGTAACTTAACTATATTTCTTCCATGTCCAGTACTTGTATTCTTATCTCGGTAGTCTGTGCTTGTCCTATATGCTTATCTTTGTTATGAGTATGCCACTCTGTGAAAGATCACTCGCAGACTTTTCTAGAAGTGGTTATTCCCCATGTGTCTCATGTGAGCCACTATTCTATTAAAGGAAATGAGGGATAAAGGGGACTCAAGGCCTACTGTCTATCACACTGATGAAGGAAATGAGGTGTTATATAAATACAAAATACAGCTAAGTCATTGTGGTAGTTTGAATGTAATTGGCCCCCATAAACTCATAGGGAGAGGCACTGTTAGAGTTGTGGCTTTGTTGGAGTAGGTGTGGCATTATTGGAGGAAGTGTGTCACTGTGGAAGTGGGTTTTAAGGTCTTATATATGCTCAAGCCATGCCCAGTGGGACAGTTCACTTCCTGTTGCCTGCAGATCAAGATGTAGACCTCACGGCTGCTTCTCCAGAGGCACGTCTGCTCACATGCCTCCATATTCCATGATGATAATGAACTAATGTGGGAACTCCTTCAGCCAATAACCTTTAAGATACCCTTCCACTTTGGCCTTGGTCTCATGTACTATAAGTGCAGATGAAAAGTATGCATGATCCTCTTTTCTGCTACATTTGGTTCCATTTCCCAGTGGACTGTGGATCGCTACCCTTACTGTGAGTTTATTCCCATATAATTAAACCTTTGTTATACTCCATTCCAGGCTATTGTGGAACTCTTTGGTACTACTAGAAATTGGTGCCCAACGTAGGGCTCAAACCCAATTAAATGTTTTCCTTTATAAGAGTTGCTGTGGTCATGGTGTCTCTTCACAGCAATAGAAACCCTAAGACAGTATTAAGGGAAATCACCAAGAATAAGGAAGTCAAGTATAAAACAAAGCAAAGAATATCTCACAGGAGCCTGAGAAATACTAGTCAAAGCAGAGCTCCAGGCAGTGAAGGGAGGAAAAGCCCTTTTCATCTGCCCTTCTGGTTCATAGCTGGGATTCAGTATCTAAAAGTGGAACACCCAAACCTGCAAATGTAATTGATACACATTTTATATAGCATGAGGACTCTCATAAGGAAAGGAAGACCTGAAGAAGTGGTTAAGTCCAAACTAGGCCTGCACTTAGGAAGCTAAGGCAGGAGGACCACAAGTTCAAGAACCTAAAATGATAGGGAATTCTAGGCCAGCTTGTGAAGTATGTGATACATAGTTCAGTCCCTCTCAAGAAACCAAGAAGGAAGGAGAGGATGAGGTTTTTATTCCAAATATACAGACGTTTCTCACCTTAGAGCACTTTACATCCTATAAATGAAAGTACCTCGGCTTGAGACACTGAGTATATCATCATATCATATTTTCACTTTGTGAACCTTAAAATGCTCTGTATCCCCAGCCTATAGTAGGGCAAAATCACCTAGCACAAATTGAACCCTAATCCGGTATTGAATATTTTAAGTGAGCAGTTGAATGTGTGCAGCTCTCCCAGTCAGGCCCCAGCTGTAGTTGGCTTATTCTTTGTCAGCGTCTTCTGTGGTACTAGGCAGAGTTAGACATGGGCTGATGCACTATTACTGGCCATTTTGTTAATGGATGAAAAGAGAAACAGAAGTTGCCTAGAGATTCTAATATTAATGCGAATATTTGCTTTATAATGTGTCCAAACTGATGGCAGGAAAAGCTTGCTTGGTGGGTGATGAGACATCTCAGGCCTCCATCTGGGTGCTACGACGTGCTTGTGAGCGTGGATGCAGATGTTCTCGCTCAATAAATAAATTAGCAAATATTTTTAAGTTTTTTTTTATTTTGAAAGACTATTGCTTGGTTACACGAAACAACAGGCATTTCAGAACCTAAAAGTAAAATCTATTTGTCTTTCTATATTTAAGAAGAAATGCACGGGGTGGTTCTAAGCGGAATGTGTTAAACTGGAAGTACCTGCGGTTCACAGTTCCAATAAACAAGATTGGTGACATTTGTAAGATTTACTGAAGCACCAAGCTTTTGTCGAGTGGAAGGAAAGGGCCTCTGGGATGATCAGTACTGGACTGTGAGAGCACAGGAGAGCAGGGCTTTGGGATTAGTTGCATTTGTGGTTGAGTCTAAACTTTGTCTTGAGTTAAACATATAATCCCCCGACCCAGGCATTCAAACAAACAGTTCGTTTCATTCCATTTCTAGCCTCTTGCACCTTTTGAGAAAAGGGCAAAATCTTTTAAACCATTAATTTAAATTTAAAGTGTCAAAATTTCTTGACACCTTTTAGACTAATTATTTTATAAGATCCCTTGCCCTTTGTACTGAATTGCATTGAATAAATTTTACTATTCCTTTAAAGTCATTGTTGCACCTCGCCTCACCTGTTCTCAGACATCTCTCTTCACCCAGAGATAAATAAACCTGTGGTTTAACAAATAAAGAGGGGCTGGAGAGATGGCTCCATGGTTAAGAGCCCTTACTGCTCTTGCTGAAGACTGGGTTCCATTCCCAGCACCCATGCCGACTCACACACTTTACACATAAATGCAAAGTGAAAACGAAAAGAATAAAGGTTAATCCTCTTAATTGTTCTGAGGAGTTCAGTAGGGAAAGCTGGGTTGTTTGAACCATCTGCTACAGTGTGGGAGTAGGGGATGGAGGGGACGGAGGAGACAGCTATAAGTCAGGAGAAGCCAAAACAAGTCGTATTTGGAAGACATTGAGAAGGTGAGAGTTGCTGCCAAGAGCCTCATGCCACCATATGTTGTGTCTCTATTCATGGTGTTTTTTGAGCCCGGCTCGTCTGGAGCCCTGATCCTCCCACCCCCTCAGGTGTTGGCTCACAGAGGTGAGGTGCTGCTAGTCCAGGAGCTCTTCCTTCCTAATCAGACTCTGAGGAGGACCTAGCTGCACTCTTGATAGACAAAGCCCTTTGTTTCTTCACACTATGTAGCTCAGGCTAGCGTGGAATTCATTATCTATCCCAGACTGGTCTTAAATACATGATCCTTCTCCCACAGCCTCAGCCATCAGCATGCTTATAAAAGGATATCAGAACAACAGGAATAAGAGATAGTCTTTTTCTGAGCTAAATATGAGTACCCATGGCCAAGGACATAGACTCGAGTTACCCTGAGTGGCATGCTCGCACATGGAAGTGTTTACATTAACTTCTATAGTCACAGAGCAAAAGAAAGACATCAAGACCCTTCCATATACACTGCTGAGGACAGTGGGTAGCCAGCTGCCTTGAAACAGGTTCATTCTGCAGGACTCAAGCTAGCTGAGCACACTGCTAGCCTTTAGCCTTTGGGGTGGTGTGAAAACTGGCCGTCTATCTAGTTAATACTTCTCAACAGTTTTTCTTGACAGTCAAAGGATATCCAGTCCGATACATAGGTGAGTGGCGGTGGCTGTTGACTCGGTATCTTCGGGTAATTTTGACTCTGTGTGTTAATCCTCCAGCTCCACAGTCACAGAAGTTTTAATTAGTTATCAGTCTGGTCTGTAGCATTTTCAATGTAGGTGTGGCTTTTTCAGGAAAATAGAGTCATACAGAAGTTCTGTATCCCTGAGTTTCTTAATAACCCAATTCTGAATGTGGGGGCTGAGCCTGTCCTCCCAGGGAAGACTGATGCAGGAAGATAGCTTGAGCTCGGGAGTTCAGGAACAGCCTGGTCGAAAACCACAAAAGAAAGCAAACAGGAAGGAGTACCGTTGCCCTCATTTTTCAGAGGAAACAAGTCAGTCGTTCACAGAAAATGTGGTAATTAGTGCCAGTACCTTGCTTGTCTGGCTCCGACACTGCATTCAATACCAGTCCATTGGCATTCACATGCGTTGGCTGAGCAGACACTACTGCAATACCAGTCTTTCTGACGTTGTAACTCTGTATACACAGATAGGTAACTTCCATGACACCCAAGGTGTTGTCCCTTCTATTCTTAGAGGCGGATGACTGCTGTGTGCCATTGACCAGTGCGAGCTGTCCCTCATCCTCCATATAATTGTAAAGTTCATAATTCAAGTGGTAAAAATTGGGTGTGTATGTGTTTATGGCCTGATGACTGGCTTTCTATGGATTGTTTTATTTTTACCAAGTAAATGTAGCACTTGGGTTATTTGTCCAGTTTGTAATTTCTCTTTTTATATTAAGGTGTTAGACCAAGTGGGAAAGACAATCTATTCATTACCTTTCACAAAATTTATTGACTTGGAAAAATATTGGCATGTTTAAGTATTGAATTATAGTTCACTAAATTTAGCAGTGTGAACCTTAAGTGATGTTCTGAATTTCACTGAAATAAATACATTAACAAAAAACAAATCTTTTTTAGCATATTCCTACTAGACAGTGAAATTTTCATTACTTACCACATGTATAATTAGGAAGAGGAATCATTCTGAAATACAGTAGGAGAAAGGGCATTTAATAATTAAGCCTTCATTGATGGGGTATTTAATAATTGAACTTTCTTAGAGGAATTTTAATTATGTGTAGGTGTGTGTGTCAACAGGTCTCCATAGAGGCCAGGGGTGTTGGATTCCCTGGAACTGGAATTACAGGCAGTTGTGAGCCTCCTAATGTGGATGTTGGAAACCAGGCTCAAGTCCTCTTAAACACTGAGCCATCTTTCTAGCTCCCTAAGTGTCAGGGTCCGGTGCTAGCCCGGACCATAAATTAATTCTCTACCAGACCCCAACATAAACTATCTCTCTCTGGACTGGCGTGGAGATGTGGAAATGAAGACACGACTCACATGATTTTATCGGGAGGGAGAGTCTCAGAGATCTCTCATGATATCCTGAGTTCACATCCTGAAAAATTCCTCCTTTTTTTTTCTCCAGTCTTTATACCAAAACTTAACTTAAGGGAGATACATTAGCACCTAAGGGATATTTAATAATTAACCCTTCATTTGTGGCGTGTTCTCTCTGTATAAGAAGTTCTCAGTCTGTGGGTCATGATATCCTGCATGTCATATATTTACATTACTATCTATAACAGTAGTAAAATTACAGTTATAACGTAACAATGAAATAATTTTATGGTTGGGAATAACCGCAGCATGAGGAACTGTATTAGCTGTTGGGGGTCTCGGCATTTTGAAGGTTGAGAACTGCTACTCTTAGTTTATCTGAAAATCCAGGTCAGTTTGTGATGACAGAGGTTAACGAATGAAGGTTGTTGAGCAGGGTATGGCATCTGGCAGAATCCAGAGATAAAGAAAGTAATGGCCTGAGCTGTAGCTGCTGTTTTCCACCTTCATCCCTGCAGCTGGACTCCAGCTTCCCATGATGCAGTGTGACTTAATGAACCAGGATTAGGGTTGACATTGCAGATCAATAAAGAACTTTTAGGAAGGATTCATCTCCTGGAATCATAAGCTGCCTTGTTATTATAGAACACTTTCCATTTCTCATATTTTAAAAATGCTTTTACTCTTTAGGCTTGGAAAATGATGTGTCCTCTGAAATTAGAAGTTGTTTTCTGTTGATGGGTAACCATAAGAATTATTTCCGTAGTTCTTTACAGAGAGAATTGTCGGGAAACTGACACAGTTTTGGGAAGGAGAGAAAAGAAATGAAAAGATCTCGATTATTTAGGGCTGACCTACAAAAGAGGTTGTCTTAGTCAGTGCATAGGTATTGCTGTGATCAAAGCAACTTTGAGGAAGGGTTTATTCAGCTTATGCTTCCACATCACAGTTCATCATCAAAGGACGTCAGCACAGGAACTCAAAACAGGGCAAGAACCTGGAGGCAGGAGCTGATGCAGAGGCATGGAGGGGTGCTGCTTAGTGGCTTGCTCATCATAGCTTGCTCAGCCTGGTTTCTTAGAGACCCCAGGGCTACCAGCCCAGGGATAGCACCACCCACAATAGACTAGGCCCCTCTTATTTACCACTGATTAAGAAAATGCACAGGCTTGCCTACAGCCTGATCTTATGGAAGCATGTTTTTAATGGAAGTTCCCTCCTCACAGATGATATTAGCTTGTATCAAGTTGACATAAAACTATCCAGTACAGAGGTCACTAATATCCTTATATTAAACTTAATATCCTTTCAAAACTGTGCGGAGCCTGGTGGCACATACTTGTAGTCCCAACACTTTGGAGATAAAGACAGGAGAATCAGGAGTTCAAGGTCATTCTTGGCTGCATTGTGAATTTGAGGCCAGCCTAGGCTACATGAGACCTTGTCTGAGAGAAAAACAAAAAAATCAAAACTATCACATCATTGCATTTTAGTACCCACCCCTTAAAGACACCTGCTAGAAAACTGTCTTACATGAACAAATTTTCTTTAGCTATAAGAACCAAGAAACTGAGCTGAATTTAAAGACAGTTTACTATAATTTTTTACTAGGAACAATAGATATTTGTTGGACAAGTCCAAGCTAATAGAGATACTATCCTAGGCATAGCTCTTTAATTTCTAATTTAAAAAAAAATGCAGAGATGCCCAGTAAGAAATATGGTTCAATTCACAATTATTTTAAATAGCATCTTCAATCCACAAGACACTGTACTTTATATGATAGAAAATATGAAGTATCACTGTCAGCAAGGAACTTATAATCTCTCTGGAGATTGAGGTCCATAGGCAATTCTTTTTTTAAAAAAATATTTATTTATTATCTATACAATATTCTTTCTGTATGTATGCCTGAAGGCCAGAAGAGGGCACCAGACCCCATTACAGATGGTTGTGAGCACCATGTGGTTGCTGGGAATTGAACTCAGGACCTTTGGAAGAGCAGGCAATGCTCTTAACCACTGAGCCATCTCTCCAGCCCCCCTACAGGCAATTCTTGAGCAGATGGCTAGAAGTGGTAATTAGTAGAAAGGGAGACCCCAGGCATACAAGATATGATTGCAGAGAAGTAATACAATAAGAACAAGAGAAAGGTTCAGAAACGTCATGAAACGCGATTAGGGGAGTGGTGTGATGATACTTACAGAGAACCTTGTAAAGAGTAGCCTGGGAAAGACGGGAAGATGAGCAGAGCCGTTCCCACCCCTCCATCGCGCACAAATGATGCGGTGACTGATGTGGGATTCCCCTCTGTATGCTATGAATGTGTCTTATTATCAGTAGGGAAACTGTTTCTGCCAATGGCTTAGCAGAGCCAAACAATGTTGTCATTAATATAGTTTCTGCTTCATTATTCGGGTCTGGGCAGCCGGTAAGGGTTCAGCGGCAGCCATCTTTCTCCTCCAGCAGCTACTTGATATCTCTTTGACTCTGCCTATTCTCTTTCTATCTCTGTTTTGATTTCCTGCCTGGCTTTACTCTGCTAAGCCATTGGCTGAAAAAGCTTCTTTATTAACCAATGATAATAAAATATATTCACAACATACAAAGGGGTATCCCACGTCAGGTAACTACTGTTCACAGCTCCTAGTACATTAATTTATTCTTTCTCTCTCTCTCTCTCTCTCTCTCTCTCTCTCTCTCTCTCTCTCTCTCTCTCTCTCTCTCCCTTTTTTTCTCCTGTTTGCTTGTTTAATAAGTCAGAGTCTCATGACTACCTTTAGACTACCCTTGGGCTCACTCCTGCCACCTCACCCTACCCAATGTGTAATGACAGATGTACCACCATGCCTCTATTGCTTGCCAGTCTGTAACTTTGGTAGTCCATGGAAGTGAATGATATTATATGCAACAATAGGTTTTGGTTGACCTCAAATATATATGTAACGAAGAGAAAACTAGACATAGAATTCATCATTCAATTTCTGACATCAAAAAAACTGGATCATCTTTTATTTTTATTCTTTCATCAAAATAAACACTTATCACCATTTATGTAAGAATTCCATGGCCCCGCTCCACCAGTCCCTCGCCTGGAAAGCATGTAAAACTAAGCTGTACAGCATGGCTATTGTGGAATATTAGTTAAAGATGGGTTACATTCTTTTATGCTATGGAATATATGTTTAATAATGCAAAGATGGCTTGTATTCTTCTCTGTTGCATTTGTTTAATTGTATAAAGCTGTGTTACTTTGCCTGTCTAAAACACCTGATTGGTCTAATAAAGAGCTGAACGGTCAGTGGCTAGGCAGGGGAGAGAAATAGGCAGAGCTGCCAGGCAGAGAAATAAACAGGAGAAGGGAGGAGCTAAAAAAAAGAGGAGAAAGAGAAGAGGACATTAGGAGCCAGCTACCCAGCCACAGAGGAAGAAGGGAAGAGAGACATATAGAATAAAGCAAGATAAAAGTCCAGAGGCAAAAAGTCTTCTATATTTATTTGGGAGCTGGGTAGTGGTCCCGCAAAGAGTTAAAAGAAACAAAAAACAGCCCTTTCACACCCTCCTCGCCCTCCCTACCGACATCATGCTCCAGTTCCTGCTTGGATTTACTTTGGGCAACGTGGTTGGAATGTATCTGGCTCAGAATTATGACATGCCAAACCTGGCCAAAAAACTTGAAGAGATTAAAAAGGACCTGGAAGCCAAGAAGAAATCCCCTAGTTCCTGATGCCTGCTCAGCACTGCGCTCTGGACCCAAGTTCCCTCCCGAGGGGCCTGCCTCCTTTATAGCCGCATCCCAAAGCTGTGTTCCTCCTCACCCTCAGACCTTGCCTGTTGCCTTAGAACCAACATGGGGCCAGAAGTCAAGGTTACCAGCAGCTTCCCTTCTTCCTGTAACTTCCGTCCAGCTGCTTCTGAGTCCTAAGACTGGAATATGGTGCTAGGTTAGCAATCACAATCTTTATTAGTGCTCACCTGCCTGTCCTCTGGAGCTACCACCTGTTGTCAAGAGAAGGATGAATGGATTTGGATAGCTGATGTCACCATCTAGCAGTTACAATAGGAGTGTGTTACATGTTTGTTACTAAATTCTGTTGTCAAAGTAATTAAAATCAATACGTTCAAGCCAAAAAAAAAAAAAACCCAAAAAACAAAACAACTACACATGATCTCTGCCTGTGCCTCTCACTTCCAGCCTTTCATCAGTGAGTCACAGAGAACTGTGTCCCTACATTGAAAATCACCTGCCCTAAACATTTCCATTTTCCTGTCAACAAACTGCTTTTGGCCAAAGGTGAATGTTTTGTATTCTTTTAAGAATTATCAAGCCTTTAATCTCAGCACTCTGAGGCAGAGGCAGGCAGATCTCTCTGAGTTCAAGCCTAGCCTGATCTGCAGAGTTCCAGGGCAGTCAGGGTTTTGTGGAGACCATGTCTCAAAATGGTGGTGGTGATAAATTATCCTACTTCAGGCAATTTCTGCAGTAAGGGGAGGTAGTATCACCTGTCTGTTTAGTCTGGAGTGTATAATCTGGAGATCCCAGGAAATGAATTCTAACTACTACATAGTTTTTTGGAATGGGGGTGGGGGTAAGTGTTTTCCTTAAAAAAACACTTAAAAATCTAGTGGGAGCTAATCTTATAGTTTAGTTTTAGACTCTCCTTCTTGTAAACAACATAGGTTGCCTATTCCAATTGGAGGAAGTACCTCGTGGATCTGCCAATATTGAGTTTCTCTCATTTGCATATCAGAGGGTGAGGTGCTGACAGTCACTGTTTACCACCGTGTCCAGTCATCCTGTGTGCACATACCACAGGGGACTAATGATGGCCACGGTCAGAACATAGTAACCAGGAAGCTAAGGCAGATTTGCAAAAGCAACAGAGGGAAATTTGTTTCTGTCAACTGCTAATGTGTTTGCTGTTTATCCCAGTGGATCCCCTTGGAGATCTTTTTGCTATCAAACAACATAAGTCCTGCGGTTTATGTTTAACTGAGTTTGCTAGGGCAGTGGATACAATGTAATTCAGGTAATTTGTAGAACCCAGTACCAGTGATTCGTTTTGCTCAAGTGTCAAGAGTGTGGGAACCCATTATGAAGAGTGAGACTCAAAGGAGTTAGAGTGACTTCCAACAATGGTGTGACAGGGACTAGTCTCCCATTCCAAGTCATGTTCTTTTCTACCGTTTTATTTTCAAAATATTTTCTAGAACTTGCTATGAGACATTGAAAACTCCCAGTCTGTCCTGATTTTGAGTAGTCAGCACTTTTTTCCTTTTGTGTTTTACATTGTACAGACTATGCCATTTTTAGAGATGTTAGTTATTGAGTCCTTTATCAGTAAATGTGATCTATAAGAGCAAATTGTGTTTTAATTTAGCCACATTAAACTGATTAGTTGTAATATATACATAGCCAAAACAGTTTGAGTGATTGTTTCTGACAGTTCTCTCTCTCTCTCTCTCTCTCTCTCTCACACACACACACACACACACACACACACGCATGCGCACACATGCAGAGATAAATAGAGAAAGATAGAAAATATGAAAAGGAGGAAAACTAAGATTAACACCGTGATGTTTCTTTAATAAATGTAATAAATGCAGCATTTTTTCAAGGAAAATTAAGAAAAATAAATATTTAGGCAATTTAAAGTTATTCCATATCACAAATTTTATAAGGAAGAGTACTCGGGAGTGATTAGAGATTTATAGCAAGTTTTAAAGATGCTTTAAAATACTTTATGGGTTTTCTGCAGTTTGGAATGGATGACTGTTAAAGTGTTACATAAACTGTGCTCACACAGTTTAATAATGAAGGTCCTTTGTGTTGAGTTTTTAAAACCTGCAGACCTCTGTAGCTGGGGAACTCTGCTGTACTCACTGAGTGTGCACAGAGCCTCGACTATGCCTTTTGAAAGGAAGGGCACACTAGCATTGCTCTTGGGAGACAGAAGATGGAGACTGTAAAGAATGTTGTCATTCATGTTCCCACAGACGTACCTCACCTCTATAGAAAGTGAAATGCTGTTTAAGTGAGTCTCTTTCCTATTTTTATGCAGGGATACTATCCTAACAAAACTTGGTTTCAGAAGTAATTTAACTTTGAAAAGATTGTAATCAGATTTCATTCTGTTCTCAGAATTGGTCATTGTAAACTCCACCAAGGGCTTAGAAACTCTTACTTAGGAATGAAGGTTTTTTTATTATGATAGATGTCAAGAGCTCTCAAATGTTTGTGGGCATAAGAATTTTCTAACGAGTGTAGCAGATTCGTGGGACTCATTCCCAAGATTTTGGTTATGTAAACAGTGCATTTAACAACTGGTGTTTAGCATGCTGATGTGGGGTTGATTCCTAAGAGTCACCTTGTAAGACAGGCTGGCCAGCTAAAGGATCAGGACCCTTTTGACTGCAGACTGCCAAACAAATCTTAACTCTGGGAGTTCCCATGAATACTATTTAAACTCTGCTTTAGCAATTTAAATACTTAAAGATTTGTTGTTTCTTGAGGTCTCTAACATAAGACAAATATTTATCAAAAGGAAAACATGCTGTCATTTCCTTGAATTATCAGATGACCCAAACCGAGAGAGACTTAACATTGTTTCAGGACTAAGAAATTAAAGCTAAAAGTGTTGTGGAAAATTTCATAATCCATTGGAATGATTGGGTTGTTTTCCTCGTGATCCTAATGGTGTGATCTTTAAGTCTGTTTTTAATACAGAATAATGTAGTAAAGCTTTTTAAAATGCTAGAATCCAAGTATACTAAGACAATTTACCACAGAAATTTTAATAACTGTTTTTATTTAGCTCCTATGTCTGAGGTCTTTATTATCCTAGTGTGTAATTTGTGCACTCTAAAGTTCACCCTGTGCTGTGTACGGTTGAAGTTTTAACCTATGCAGTTGTGCCATGGGTATCATGTGGGAGATAAGGAACTGTAATTACCCACGACTTTCTTATTGTCACTTTAGAGTCAGTTCCTACCCTTTGCTGGCAAGCACTGATCTGTTTTCCTTCTCTGTTTGCCGTTCCTGAATGCCAGATGTGGGGAACCTTACAGTGCAGATGTGAGTGCTACTTCTGTGTGAAGTTCATCCATAGTGTACGCCCAGGGCCTCTTGCTGAGTAGGAGTCCGTTGAAAGGAGAGCAGTGAGTTTTACATACTGGCCAGCTGAGAAGCATTTAGGGTGTGCTGTATTTTACCTCTTTAAAGTTAAACCATTGTTAATCTAAGACAGGGTTTTGTATGAACAATAGTTTTCATTTTTATCAAATAAGGATACCATAGTGAGGTATTGGGTTGTTAAGTTAGGCACTGTGTGTGTATAATGTATGTGTGTGTGTGAAAATATGTGAGCTGCCAGGGCTAGGGAAATGACTCTGGGGAAGGTCACTGGTGTGTAAGCATAGGCTCTGATGCTAGCTCTCAATTGGGCAAGATGAGTGTAGGCCCCACAGGTGCCTTTAACTCCCGTTGTGTGGGGAGTAGAGACAGGATGATCACTGAGGTTGGCTAGGTGCGAACCCAGCTCCAGGTTTAGGTTCAGTGAGAGACCCTGTCAAAAAGGAGGAAGGGAGAAAGGGAGGAGGGGAGGAAGAGAAGAGAAGAGAGAGATCATTCTTCTCCTGTCTCAGGGAGTGTGCACACAGGCCTGTGCACCTGAATTCACATGGACATATAACACACACACACACGCATGTATGCAGAGAGAGAGAAAGAGAGATTGCAAATTGCTTTCCAAACTTGCCATTCCTCTCTGTGCTTGCCCACAGTATATAGGCGTCCTATGTTATCATTACCACTGGATGTTATTGTTGTTGCTTTTGTTTTATTCTGTTGTAGTCCTCAGTGAGTAGTGGAGCCTCGCTGTGATTTCAGTTAGCATTTCTCTAGTGACCCACCAGTCATGCAGGCGTCTTCGTGTGCTCATTTGCATCTTTATTTCTCATTTATTGAAGACTCTGTTATGATCTTAACAGACGTGAAGCTCATCTTTCCCAAGTGGTTTGATAGTACTAAATTTTTAACTTCTTCTGTATCACTTAGCAGTAGTGGGGAGAGGCCTGAGCCAGCCCCACACTGCCACCCAGCACAGACTGAGGGGTTCTTTTCAGAGATCCTCATTCAGGTGAAGCTGGGACTCCTCTCTGCGGGGGGTGGTGGGGAAATGAAGCAAAGCTGAATTATAATGGGAAGAAGGTTTATAGACTTCAGCCCGGGATTGTTAGAGAGAGATGCTGGGGACGAGTGAGCTGTGCTCAGTGCTGTGTAAGGTTGGGGCAGTGCTGGAGATACAGTGCTTTGGAGGCTTTTTGAATGGCATTGATTAAAGGGCCTCTGAGAAACTCTCCCCAGTTTCCATAAGTGAGATGGTATGGGCTCCGAAGGGGCTTTGATTTCCTTGCAGTCCCATAAAGCAATAGCAGGGTCATAAGGGTTGTGCAAAAAAAGGGACTTCTTTTAAAAATGTAAGTGGAAGGGTTCTTGCGAGAGTTCTGTAAAAGCAGATCTACAACTGGGAAAGGAGAGGGACAATATACTTAGGCTTTAAGCCAACTCTTTGCTATTTTAATATTCTTTTTTACTTAAGAAGTTTCCATACAATATGTTTTGATCGTATTCTTTTATTTTCTTCAACTCCTTTCAAATCCTTCCACTATTTGTGATTGATAACCAGTGGAAAGGGAAAAAAAACATTTTTTCCGGTAGAGAAAGTTTGATATTTCACCCACACTCCAGGGCGGGCCTGTGCCCAGGGGCAGTTGGCCAACACAGAACTGACCGCGTGCTTTTTTGTGTAGTTTTTATTTATTTATTTTTTGCTATTTTTAACATTCTTATTTAAAACACCTATGTATTAAATAGCTGTTACCTGTGTGGGCAACTTTCATAGCAGATGTTAATTGTCCTGTAGTTCTTAACTGTTAGCTTCACCAGGATTCCTGAGTAGGGGTCACCCTTCCTGTGTCACCTTCAATCTCCCTGTCCCTGTATCCACTGTCTCTTTGTGAGTACAGAGAAAATGTGTGGTTTGATAGTATTCACAGCTAGCTTCTGACTCTTCCCACATTCTCACTGCATTTTAATTAATTTCCTTGGTTTTTATTGAGCTTAGCAACATACTAGAATATTGTCCATACAGAGGTAAGTTTAAAAAAATAGTTTATGTCTTCTAGGAATTCCAACCTATTAAACAGATACATCTTTAAATAAGTAGTTGGAGGGGCTGGAGAGATGGCTCAGAGGTTAAGACCATTGCCTGCTCTTCCAAAGGTCCTGAGTTCAATTCCCAGCAACCACATGGTGGCTCACAACCATCTGTAATGGAGTCTGATGCCCTCTTCTGGCCTACAGGCATATACACAGACAGAATATTGTATACATAATAAATAAATAAATATTTAAAAAAATAAGTAGTTGGATTACTATGCCATTTTTTCTTTTACTGAAAATAGATTCCCCCCTCACATCATCTGTTCTGATTATGGTTTCCCTTCCCTCTACTCTTCCCAACCCCTTCCTACTTCCCTTCCCATTGGATTCACCCTGTTGGCTGAGGTTGCTTGTTCTTTTCTGGCTGCTCAGACCTGAAATCACACAGAAACTGTATTAATTACAATATTGTTGGGCAAATAGCTTAAGCATATTTCTAGCTATCTTTTACATCTTAAATAAACCCATTTCTATTTTATATTTTACCACAAGGCTTGTGGTTTACTGGTAAGGTTTCAGCTGGCAGCTCCCGTCTTTCTCCTCCGGCAGCTACATGGTGTCTCTTGACACCATTTGCTGCAGGGGAGCTACATCTCTGATGAGGGCTGAGCAAGGCACTGATCTATGAGTATAGCAGAGTGTCATTAGAAGTCATTTTATCCCTATGCTCTTTAGTAGAACAGTAGTATTTGATTTTATTCCAGGTCCTTGGGCTATCTAGTCTCAGGTTCTTGGTCACCCAATCAGTGTAAAGTATGGGTTCCATCTTGTGGAGTAGATCTTAAGTCAAATTGTTGCTCCCACAAGCTTTGCGCCACCATTGCCTTAGCATACCCTGCAGGCAAGATACCATTGAAGATCGAAGGGCTTGTGGGTGGGTTGGCATTTATGTTTCTCCTTCGGTAGTATGCAGAGGTATCTTCCTGTACCAGAGACACTAGCGTATAGGGGTAAAGGCTCTGTGTAGGTACCAGCTGGCTTCTCCATATTCCATGAGTTGTGTAGGTGTGTCTTCATCAACAGGTCCTTGCTGTCAGCTTGTGGAAAGAAGCTTTTAGTCTTGGCAACAGCTTGGGTTATTTGGGGATTCCCATAGGACCCCTTTGCCCAACAACTCAACTAGATGTAACCCAGTCCTGGTATTAGAAGCTTCATTTGGTGACAAGAAATGGCTAGTTGGGGCTCTGTCTCTCTTATTATTTGGTGATTTCATTTATATTGTCTTAATATATGTATATAACTAGAGAAGTTTTGCCGGGCGGTGGTGGCGCACGCCTTTAATCCCAGCACTCGGGCGGCAGAGGCAGGTGGATCTCTGTGAGTTCGAGGCCAGCCTGGTCTACAAGAGCTAGGTCCAGGACAGGCTCTAAAAAAGCTGCAGAGAAACCCTGTCTTGAAAAACCAAAAAAAAAAATAACTAGAGAAGTTTCTACTGTTTGTTTTCCATATTACCCCTCAAATGGCCCTTAATTTTAGCTGTGTCTCTCATATTCCTTACCTCACCCCCAGCCCTTTTCCTCCCCATTTGATTGTCCCACTCAAGCATCTCCATTATCTGTCACTATCTATTCTATTCTTTCTTAACGAATCTACGTTCCCTCCCCATTTGATTGTCCCACTCAAGCATCTCCATTATCTGTAACTATCTATTCTATTCTTTCTTAACGAATCTACTACGTTCCTCCCTGTTGTTTCTCCATCAGCACAATGGCTGCACCTGAATCTACTGCTGTTTCAGCCAGTAATTGCAGCTCCACAGTTACTGGCCCTCTTCTCAGGCTGGACTTTTATATCCCACGCCTGATCTGCCTCCTGCCCTTGCCGCCAAATATAGTTTTAACTAATTCTCTATTGTTCTTCTTATCAATAAGACTTGGGAGTCAGAGGCTGGGGTGAGAAATCTGCTGACTCAGAGAGGTTGACTTAAGAGGCTGACCTTCCCTCTTTGCTGGCGTATTAGAAAAAGAGAGCATCGTTTTTCTCTTACAAAATGAAAAAGACTGCCACACTCAAAGTCCCTCCTACTACTTCCTGTGTGTCTCTCTATCCATCTTCTAGAGTCTGAGTCTTTATGATTAATTTCTGTCAACTATTTGCTGACTCTGCCTCCTGACCCTGTTTTATTTAATTAACACAAATGCATACTCGGGCTTAACAGTGTGATCAAATATCCCACAACAGCCCGACCCCAGGTCCCTTCCTCTGTACCTCACCTCTGTGCTTTGTAGCTTGGCTGGCATTGACTTGACAGATTAAGTCCATGCACAAGCAAGACTTTCTACTTCTGGGTTACCTCACACAGGATGATTCCAGTTAAACCTGAAGTGGCCATATTTTTTCTTAGAACATAGTTTTATGAACCTTTTTTGGGTTTTAGTGCTGAATCAGCCTTGTGTTCTCAGGACAAACCCCTCTATCCAAGATGTATGTATCTCAAGATTTCATTTGCTAACAGTTTTGCTGGGTTTTTTTTTTTTTGAGAAAAAATAATTTATTGCTCATAGTAGTTAAAATTGTGTTTTATTGCAATTTTGTTGTTTCTTAATATCAAAGAAAATACATCACTTGCTTCTGTTGGTGGATTTTTGATCAGCTCTTTATTTTTACCTCATAAAACATGTGTTACATCCGAGGCAATGAAGCGTTTTTGCACATCCCTTGTTAGGGACTGATGTATAGGTGGTGATGAGCTCAGCCCAGTGCCCACTTACCATTCTGGAAATCCTGGAGCCCCTCTAAGCTTCTGCTCCAGCCTCTGCTCGGCATTATCTAAAAAAATAACTTTTTCCAGAGGGTTTTCGTTTGTTTGTTTGTTTTATTTTGTTTTTGTACTGATCTGTGGCAGGAATCATGGCTGCTGTAGCTTTACAAAATGCATTTCTTAGGTAATAAAGTTGGAAGTTGACACACCTTGATGCATGAGCTGCAAAGTGGATGTTGTGTTAGCAGGCATGAAAATACACACATCTCCTTGTCTCTGTCAGCACTCTGGTGAGCAGGGGCATTCTAGAAAAGCAGTAGATCTCTACAGTGGGCTTAAACAGGTGTGTCCTGATCCTGGTCTTGTTCGCCCGTGGAGCACAGCCGGGCACGTTGAGTCTAACTCCTCCAGAACCCCAGATTTCCAGTGCTACGTGAGCACTGGCTTTTTGTTTAACATCAACAGCTACACTGGCCCCTGACAAAACAGGTGGCAAGCCTTGAAACCCGGAACTGACTTCTCCCTATCTATAAAAGTCCTGGGCCTCGTCCTGTTCACTAGTGTGTTTACATTGGGAACCTGCACTTAACTAGATCACCTCCATTGCTGTGGTCCTAGATCAGACCTTGAACATACACATTAAAGATGGCCTCTTCCCTTTAAACTCCATAGACCAACACCAGCCGTCCTCAGCTCCCTTGTGCGGCTCTCCCCACCTTCTTAGTCGCTGTAAGGACTTGTTCCGGATTTGGCTTTGGTTTGTGAGAATGGGGCAGGCTGGAACTTTTATCTTCGCCAGTGTAATCTCTACCACAACGTTGTTCCTGACTTGTCATCCCTGTGTTTACTAGAGTAGCATTTTTAATTCCCGTCAAGAACTTTTCTTTGCCTTTACAGTCTAACTAACCATTTCGTTCTAGCCCTCTGCACACCTTTATCGCACTGTGTAATTGTTTCTAGGTTTTGATTTAAAAGAGAGATCAGTGGCTCCCATTCACTTGAGCAGTTCAGGGCCTGTTCAGCCATGGGTGACCTAATTTCAGTACACAAGTAGGAAAGGATGGGGAGGGGGAGGAGGCCGCAATGGTGCCTGGTAAGCAGATCATTAAAGCCCATGTGACACCAGTTCCTTTGCTGTGTTATATATCACAGTTATTGGTGTCCTGAGCCAGGTAGAACAGCAACACACAGGTTATCACAATAATCACAGATTATCACAACAGACATAATAATAAAAACATTTGAATTATTAAAGTCAGAGAGACTTTTAGTAGACATTGCATTGATTTGTTGGAATATTGCCTTATTGATTGCCTTATTGACAACACTAGTCCATAAACATGGGGCATATTTCCATATACCTATGTCTTCAGTTTTTTAATTAAAATGTTTCTTCATTGATCATGTTTCCCCTTTCCCAGTGCCTCCGACATCCTACCCACCCAATTTCATGCCCCCCGAAAAATAAACAAGAAGCAAAAATAAAATCATCAACAACAAAATACAAGAAACAAAAAAACTCACAAAATGAAAATCAAAACAAAGAATACCAAAATAAAGTTTACAAATACCATTGAGTTCATTTTATTTTGGCCAATTACCCTGTGCATGGGACCTGCCCTGGATGTGGTTGATACAGCCAGTGTAGGTGTTTGGTTTAGTTCTGTGTATTGGGTTTATATAGCATTTTTGTTAATTACTTTATTCTTTTTCTGGATTGTATATTGTATATTGTTTTTTGCATGTAGATATTATTTTAATAAGTTTTTGATGACACTTAAAAACCTTAAGGAGGTGGTTGTACCACAACCAGCAGATGTGAGTTGTGGTACAGAAATACTGTTACTTGAAGTGGTGTAAGCGTCTGAGCTTGACATTAGGGACTAGGGAGACAGATCCATCAGTGAAGTGCTTGCTGTGTAAGTGTGAGTACCTGAGTTCAGTCACCAGAGCCCACATGAAAAACCAGGTGCCAAGCCGTGCTGTGAGCTTACGATCCCCAGTGTGGGGAAGTGGAGACAGGCAGGTGTACATGGTAAACTCCGAGACAGTGAGAGACTCTGTCTCAAAGAACAAGGTGATGATATCCGAGAGATGATACCTCAGGTTGCCCTCTGGCCTCTACACACATGTGCATGCAAGCGCACACACTCCCACAGAAGATAAACATCTGAGCTTTAAGTCAAGCTTTCAACTTTTTTCAGCCACAGCTTCTTACCAAATCAAGATCTTAGTAGTAAAAATCAGTATTAATTTTCCCTTTCTCTTTCAGTGTTAAATGTTTACAGAAGACAGTAAAGGACTCTTACCACATAATATGTAGACCATGTGCCTGTGAACTTGAAGTTTGCGCAAAATGTGGAAAGAAAGAAGACGTTGTTATTCCGTGAGTATTTCCTTTTACATTGGGGTTTGTTTTTAGTCATCATCCATGAGCTTTCTCTAGGCAGCACTAACTCAGTTTAAAGTTGTGTGTCTGCCATTAATACAAGCACTTTTCTTCATAGCAGGAAAAGGGTCACAGTTTTATCAATTTTTTTCTATTAGAGTATAAGATAACATTTGTATGTTTAAGAACATCGACTCTTCAGCCTTGCGCTTCATACTCATTCTGAAGAATGACTTTTTTCGGAGCAGTCCTCCCTAGTGGTCTCTTTACTCACCTGGAGCCACTCTTCTCACAGCAGCCTTGGAAGTGCTGACTCAAGCTAAGCTCGTCTTTAGGAGAGGCTCTTCTCTGGTTTTCTGTAGGCTCCTGATAGGAAGAAACAAGGAGAGGCTTTTTTAACCACCACCGTTAAATAATGAAAGCCTGGGTAATAATTATAAACTTTTCTTCTTTTTCTTCTATTTAGGTTTAATAAAGAACCAGAAAATTCAGCAAATACTGAAAATCAAGGTTCTAACCGTAGACGAAGCTGCAAAGGGAAGGAAGACAGTGATGAGGATTTAGACGCTGACGCTGACTCGGATGGGGAGGGTGGGGCCTCTTAGGTGGCCTGACCGCACCGAGTCAGCTGCAGAGGGCTCGGCAGACACAGAGACATCCAATGTGGGAGTCCGAAAAGGCTGTCCAAAACAGGCAGAGATGACGCGTGCGCAGTATAGATTATTTATAGCATTTTATAGCATTTGAATAACAGAAACTTTCAGGTTTTCACAATAAAACTTGAGCTGCATATACAGAAGAATATGTACAGAAACTTCCTGTGGCCTGTTGTACAATCTATGAAAATTGTTTAGAAAAGCATATTATCTAATGTCAAACTATCCAGTGTTGAGAAATGCTGATTGTACAGAACTATCTCTTGGAAAATTAAGATGATTAACTCATAGTGAGTACATTTTTGTCGCCTGACCTGACGTGTGTAACTTCTTAGCAAAAGCCCCCTCATATCTTACAAAGTAACACAAACACACATATAAAATCAGGTGTAGTGATTTTCCTTCAAAAATATGTTTATATATGCCATCCCATTGTTTTTACCTTTTCTAATTTGGAAATACATACTCAGGAAAAAAATGTGTGGACTATATAGTTAATAACTGGAAAGGAAACAACCCTTCATACTCGATGGAGATACAGTGTCAGACGCTCCGGTGATGCTCTTCCATGTAAGCTATTGCATTGCTCTGAGTTCTCACTTTGCTGCCAGTGGTTCTACATGTGGGCAGTGTAGGTTAGCTTTGTGTGATTGCTGAATGTGTGTCCTTATGCTTAAATCCTAAAGCTATAGAAAGATAGGGAGGCAATACAATGAACTTTTCTACACTCTGTTCATCAATTCCCAATTTTAAAGTTTTATTATGTTTTCTTTGTGTCTTAATCTCCACATATGTATTTATGACATGTATGTATGTGTATATATGTGTGTATATATTGTCTGAACCATTGAAATAAATGTGAAACCCTGGCTTTAGACTTGTGTGTATGGCTTTTTTATTGTTCTAAATTTGGAAATTGATCCACGTTCTTATAGAAGCTATGATTTGCTCATCTTACATTTTTGTACATTGCTTTGATGTTGAGGTTTTTGGGTTTGACTGGTTTTCCTGATGCACACAATACCCATATAAAATGAAGCAGGATTAGAAATTATTGAAGATATTTTAATTTAGGCTTAAACTCAAAGCTCAAGAGATACTTTAAGAGTATCATACTTAAGACTATGAGTGTGAACTTCTTAAAAAGAAAGAGGCACAGAAAGCAGGGTGTTACCAAGTGTGAATATGGGCTCAAGGGAGAGTGAGCAGTTACCTGTCTTGGAATTAGCCTTATGTACTCATGGGTTGCATCTCATGTTTCCTAAGTGTATTAATTACTTTAAGTTGCTGTGATAAAATACCATGGCCCAAACAACTTATAGAAGAGTTTATTTGGATTTCTAGGTCCAAGGAGATAAAGTTCATTGTAGTGGGGAGGCATGGCAGCACGCAGGCATGGCAGCTGCCACTGGGAATGGAGCCATCTTTCAGTTCTCATAGCTGTTCCAGTGACTCACTCCCTCCAGCAAAAGCATGCCTCCAACTGGGGACCAAGGGTTCAAATATCCAAGTCTCTGTTCTCATTCAAACCACTACAGTGTTTTAAAAAAATCCCCTCTCTCTTGGTGAGATGGCTCTGCCATGAATGGAATCATAACCTGATCATGTAAAAGCAGAAGCCACTGCATAAGATAGGGGACTTGGTGCATGCCCGTCCTATAGAGTTTCTGTGAAACTCCTCGAAAATGACAGATTTGTGCTGGGAAGAACAAAGGCCTCGACAGTTGTTGACTGTGTTGGAGTCCTTGCTCTGCTGCCGGCGAAGGCTTCAGCTAGATTCCAAGGCAAGGGTTTTTTCTCTGTCTCCTCAGTCTCCAAACCCTCCCTGTCTTTTTATCTTTCCTTAGTAGCCGATTTTAATGTGTGCAGCAATATCTCTTATTCCCCTTTTGTTTATCGACTATGGGTTTTGGTAGTAGATGGTATTAGGTTTTTTTTTTTTTTTTTTTTTTTTTGTAGATTGATCGGGTTGTTTTAAAGATACATTGAAATGCATATGTAATATGAATTTACTTCAATTGCTGAGATTAAAGGCATGTGCCACTGCTGTTTCTGATTCTTTACCTAGAGAGAAATGTGTAAGGAAGAGCGTCCCGCAGAGGCACACACCACAGCTGCATTTATCTCTGTAGGACTAAGAATAGTTGTTTTGCTTGCCTTGGGAAGTGGACCTTGAAATATTTAGTTCCTCTGTGCTTCTTTAAAAACTATCCTTTCTAAAGCCAGGTGTGGTGGCTGGCACACACCTTTAATAGTTGCAGTCAGGAAGCAGAGGCAGGTGGATATGGAGTTCGAGGCCAACCTGGTCTACATAGTGAGTGAGTTCCAGGATCGCCGTGGCTATCCTGGGAAACCATGTCAGAATTACCCTTTCTAGCCAGAAACTTTCTTGTTGTAATTCAGCATGTGGAAATTATGAAACAACCACGTTTCATTTTATTGTAATAAATCAGTGCCTAGTGAAAGTTCCCCTGCCTTGATATTCAGATAATCCGAACCACTGTGTTCAACATACCTGGGTTCTTAGTGAAGTTCCAGCTCTAGTCACACACTTCATAGACCTTTTTAAGGAATTCCTTCCCCTATGGTTTATTCCCCCTGGGTTTTTTCTCCCCGGGTCTCCAGCTGATTCTGATGGTCAGCAACAGAAAATAGTTACATGTAGTAAAAAGCCATTGTCATGCTTCCCAGGCGCAGGACGTGCTTGCTGAATTGCCTTCTTCACAGACTCTCTTACTGTTAGAAGTAGATAGCCATATAGGGGGATTCTGGGAAAGAATTACTCACCAAGAAAAAGAAAACAGCCTTGCTCTTCCTGCCTAAATGTGCCGTGAGAATACATGAGAACTTGTAGCCTTTTGCCTCAAAGCTGCTGACCTGGATGGCGGTGGTCACGGCAGAGGAGCTACAATCAGCAATAGAGCTTATGCTCATTGGTTAGCACAGCTTCAAAGTCCTGTGGGGAGGGAGGGCTCCAGGATGCCTCTTGCTTCTGCTGGCTCTTCTGCTTGCTGATACTATGTTCTTACCATATTTGGCATGGTGTGATTGTTGAGTGGACTCCCACTGTATCTAGTATAGTGTGATTGTCTCATGGGGAAGATCCCACTCCTCATGAGGCAATTTACTTGCAGATCATAATGAAGATGATTTTTATAGAGAAATGACGCTTAGAGATGTGAGATTTGCCAAGGATGGAAAGTGAAAATAAGGGAGTTTAATGCATTATAGAACCCTGAACTCCACCTGTGGAAGAACAGGCTGACCATCAAAGAAAGCAATTATGTCCGTGCACCCAAGGTAAGGTCCAAGCTCCTCGATCATGTAGCTTTCAGAAGTAATTGCAGGTTTGGGATGCACCTTACAAAAATAAAGTTGTGGAAGGATTAAATGACCCTATTGTGTGTAAAGAAAAAAGAAAAATAGATGGTTAGCTTGAGCCCCCGAGTAAGGCCTTGCTGAGCAGAAATAGGATAGGATTCTGCTGCACTGAAACTGCAAACAGCTGGCTGAAATATATTTGGCTTGCTTCAAATTTTGCTAATCAACTATGAAAGAATCATTGCTTTGGGGTGAAATTGTTGTGGTAGGTAACTTAATTCAAAGGAAAATGCTTAACTACATGTGGGCTTCTAAGAAAAACGTAACTTGTGATCATGTGATTTCTTATGTAAAGATTTTAATTTGATTTTGGAACGTATGTAATTTGTGGTTTTGACGTGATTTCCTTCTTGCATAGGGATTTTGTCTTAGGTGGTATAAAAGAGTTAAGAGAAAAAAAATAAAGAAAAAGGGAATTAAGTTTTGCTCCCTCAGATAAGTCTGTGTGCTTAGCTGCTGACGTCCACACCTCCTCTCCAGTGGCTCTGACCTGCTGGACTCCAGCCCTTGGGGATCTTGGGCCCACAACCTCCCAGTTCTTGTAAAGTAAATAAATGTTATTATACAAACTACTGCCAATCAGAAATCCAGTTACTTGCAGCCAGAAGCGTTCCAGCAGATACAGCAACCACTTTGCAGTGCCCAGTCTACAGTGCTTACCAGCTATGGCAGCAAAACATAATTGGCCGTGAAGGCTTCTCAGCTTGACCTCTTGCCTCCATTCTACAAAAGGATTATCATAGATTGAATAGCTACTGATCATACGGTAGCAGTTGTGGTACTCATAGATTCCAGGCATTTGTATGCAGTTACACAGCTAATTACAATTGCCCTTGGAGTCATGAGCCGTTGATGAGTGGTGATGATGAGCAATGCTCTGTGAGACAAGATGAAGCCTGGGGGGATCAGGAGTCAGAGCCAGGTGGGCTAGAGGTGGGGTGCTCACGTAAGTGAGGAGTGAGAAATGATTTTTAAAGGGACTCGGTGAAAAAAAGGAATAAGAGACATGAGAAGAGTGTTTGTGGTGGTTTGAAAGAAAATGGCCCCCAAAGGGAGTGGCACTGTTAGGAAGTTTGGCTTTTTTTGGAGTAGGCACGGCTTTGTTGGAAGAAGTGTCAGTGTGGAGGCAGGCTTGGAGGTCTCATATGTGCTCTAGCCACTTGCTGTTGCCTGTGTGTCAAGATGTAGAACTCCCAGCTCCTTCTCCAGCACCATGTCTGCCTGTGTGCCACCATGTTGTACCATGATAATAATGGACTACACCTCTGAAACTGTAAGCCACCCCAATTAAATGTTTTCCTTTGTGAGACTTGTCATGGTCATGGTGTCTCCAGCAATAGAAACCCAAATTAAGACAATGTTCTAGACAGAGAAGTCACATTGGGAAGCGTCGTCGAAAGGAAGACTTGTTGGTCTGTTCCAGGAGCTGCGAGGTAGAGCTGCTTACCTTAGAGCCCTTAAGGGACGATCCCGGAGCGGTGACAGAAGGTCAGAACCCGCCGAGCGTGGTCAGCCTCTGCTGCACGGTGAGTTTGAGGCCAGCCTAGGCTACATGAGACTGTCTCACCAAACAAAGCCCTTCTTTTCCTTCTACTATTTTGTTTCAGCCCTTCGACTGATTTCACTGACGTGAATGTGTTTGTTGTTCTATGTGAAATTTTCTGAGCCCCTGAAATCTGTTGATACCTTTATCATCAGACTTAGAAAACTGTCTTCCGTCATTTCTACAAATAGCGTCTATTCCGTTTCTGAAACTAGTAGAAAAAAACGAGTAGATCCTCTGGGCTGTGTGCTCTGACTCCCCTGCCGGTTTTTATTTACCTCTTCCTCTGTGCCTCAGCAGTTGCTTCCTGTTTACCACTCTGCATTCACGAGTTTTCTAGTAGATTAATGCGCTCAAGGTGCTTTTAAACCTTTGACAAGTCACTAATCTCAAAACAGTGAATTTATAGTTCTAAAATGTCTGATTTTTGCGTTGATTATAACTAACTATTGGAATTTCCATCATGCCTGTTTTGTGCAGGTTTTTTCTGTTTTCTGTGATGTAATAGTAATAGATTACTGTCTGTTGTGTTAAGATATGGCATGAGCATCCTGGATGATATGCTGGAAGCATTGGCCCTTGGGTTGTGGGCTTGAAGTGGCAGACACTCTAAGAAGAGGGGCTCAGTGTAAGCTAATTAGTCATGAAGGAACCACCTTTGCAAGGAATTGAGTGAGTTCTTTTGCCAGAAGGGACTCAGAGGCCAAAAAGCCTTTGTCGTGTTCTTTGACCCTTTCATTGTCAGAAATTCTTACTGGTCAGACTCATGCTAGTGAGTCCCACAATTCTGTCAACCATCACACATAGAGGAAAATGTTTACCTCCCCAAATCTCACACATACAACTTTTAAAGAAACCAAGTACCACAGTTACACGGCCACTTGCATCTTTTACTTCCATGCGCTACAGTTTGGATGGAGTCTGCTCCTACTAAAGCACACATTGAAATGTAGCTGGTGATACAGTTGTGTCGGGGCATAGGATTTTTAAGAGAGGTGATACCGTACAGTGAGGTTGGACTGTTTCTCCTGAAGGCACATCAGTCCTCATGGGAGTATATCGTCCTGTGTCTGGGCCCCTGTTGTCCCTTCTTGCCTTCCTGTATCTGCTCAGAGCTACATGATTGGCAGCAACACATTTCCTGCCATTGGGCCCTTGTCAGAAACCAAGTAATCTCACCCTCTCTGACCACACCCAACTGCTTCAAACTTGATAGGAGTACCCTGCCATGATCGGTATCCTGGAACTATGAGCTGAAAAAACCCTTCCTCCCTTGAGTTGCTTTTGTATTTTATCACAACTACAAGAAAAAACAAGCCAAACCAACAAAACCAACTAAGACAGATGGCTTTTGGCTACAGTCCACAAAAGTGGAAGTGGAATGACTAAGCCCAAAGCCTGCCTGACCAGCATGGAGCATGCCTGTCTGAAAAAATAAAGAAAAATACTTAGCTTTGCAAGACATCAACCAGGTGACATCAGTAGTTCATCAAATCCTAGTTACAAGACCCAGTATCAATTTTAAGTATATAAATTAAAGTTTTAATATTAAATGTGTGCAATAATTTAAATGCTATTTTAAAATCTACTTTTTCCATTTAAAATATTTTTGAATATCCTTGGAATTAGCATTAAGTTAAAATTAACATTTTAAAAATTTTGTTCATTGGTCTCTTCACAGACTCAGTGGGTAAAAGAATCTAGACCGAAGAGCTGAATCTTGACTTAGGTGTTTGCACAGGTACAGAAATTCAATGCTCTACAGAAATTCAATGCTCCACCCTTGTGATTTGACTTTATTGTATGTAAATTTTACTTAAGTTGAAAGTAATAATTACAAAATAAAAGTGCACTTCTGCCAAATCCAGGCCTTGATCAGATGACATAGCCCTTGACTTAAGGAAAAGCAAACAGTAAAGTGAGAGAGAAAGAACACCTGCCTCTGAGCTGTGTGGCCCTGGGACCCTGTCCATTAGGACAATCCCTTCCCATGCCGTTGTCTAACAAGGATGTGATGGCCACTGTGAGCCTATAGTGGATGCAAACACAGAATGCCTGAGATCCTACAGCGTCTCTAGTCACAAAGTTTACCCTGTGGCTGATACTATGTTTCAATATTTCAACTTTACATAAAATTTGTTTCTAAATTAACTAGAAAAACCACAAAAATGTAAATATTTATGAGTGCTATGTGATGCATTGGTAAATGTATGTTTTGCCTAATGTGTGAATCTGATTAAATGTCTCAAACAATTTTGTATGATGCAAGCATTGAAAATCTAGCTTCTTGAAATACACAGTAATTATCATTCTCTGTAGGCACCCTCCATAGTCCACCTTCCTCTGCCTATGTAGCTGTAACTTAGAACCCACTGGTCCACTTCTCCTTGTGCCTCTTATCTTATTCTTCCCAGCATCTGGAGTCCTTGGCTTCTGTAAGATCAGCTTTAAAAATGTATTTCTTTATTTTTAGCTTGTGCATGTCTTACATAAGGCTTCTATTGCTGTGGTCAAACACCATGACCAAAGCAGTTTGGAGAGGAAAGGGTTTATCTGGCTTACACTCCCACAGCACTGTTCATCCACACAGGAAGTGAGGACAGGAACTCACACAGGGCAGGAACCTGGAGACAGACGCTGATGCAGAGGCCTTGGAGTACTGCAGCTTACTGGCTTGCTCCCCATGGTTTCCTGTTTTCTACCACCAGCTCAAGGATGTCGCCATCCACAATAGGCTGGACCCTTCCCCATCACTAATTAAGAACATGCCCCACAGGCTTGTGCACAGCCTGATCTTACGGGTTCACATTTTCTCCATTGAGGGTCCCTTCTCTCAGATGAGTCTAGCCTATGTCAAGTTGATATCACATTAGCCAGTGCAATGCATGTCTCTGTGCGTTCATGCACACCACAGAGCACGATTGGAGGAAGACATCTCAAAGGGATCGGTTCTCGCCCTCTCTCACGTGGGTTCGGGGGCTCAAGCTCAGATCCTCAGGTTTGGTGGCAAGTGCCTTCACCCACTGAGCCAAGCACAGCTTTTTATATTCCGCAAAGAAATGCTCTTTTGTCATTTTTGGCTTAGACATTTTATTTCAATTTCTCGTAAGAGGTATGTGGGTTTGCAAAGCAGGTCAACTAAATTTCTTGGATGAAAGGAAAGCAAGCAAGTTTGGTACGAATCCCTCTCCACTAAAGGAGGAAGCAGATGCAAGCAATGAAAACGCTTAAACCAGAAGAGGTAGCTTGCTTTAGGCTTTCTTTTTTCTACTTGTGAGATGTGGACCCTTCAATAACACGATTTGCAAATTTAGTGCAGCAGCAAGTTCTAGAAAGTATGTTTCTGGTAGTAATAATGTTACAGTTTGTTTTGGTTTCTTTGTCAAACTGGGACCTATTTCTAACACTAATTGTTATCACATGCACATACACAAAAGGCTCAGTAAATCGATTGATCGAGGGGTTTATTTTTAAAATAACAGCTAACTGAGAATGGGAAGTGAATTTTAAAACGGCATACTCCTTTACAATGAACTCTCATTTAAAACATAAATTTACCTATTGAAGTAGCAGATGTTTGCACATCGAGGGTGATCTTATCCAATGCACACTGTTTTTACTTGACTAGTCATAAATATACTTGTAGAATATATTTTAATCGGTTGTTTTTTTCATTTGTTTTATAAATATCAGGGAAAATCATGGTAACATGGGACAGTGATTTCAGTGATTCAGGAAATGAATCAGCCCTTTGGAAACTGCCAGGACCACTTGAGGTTAGACACTCTGAAGGACAGTCCTGACGTCCCTCGGCTTAGGATGTTACACTGTCTGCCAAGTCAGGAAACAAAGTACAGTGATTTATTTTTATTTTTTTTATGTGTATAAGAGTGTTTTCCTGAATGTTTGTCTGTGTACCACGTGCATGCCTGGAGGCCAAGGAAAGCAGAAAAGAGCATTAGATCCCCTAGGACTAGAGTTACGGGGTGCTGAAACTTGAACCCCGGTCCTCTAGAAGAGGAGCTAGTGCTCTTAACTGCTGAACCATCTCTCCAGACCCCATGAAATGAGTTGTAAACTGTGATTTACATTCAGTCTGTTTTCTGGTGATCTGCCCTGAACCAATAGACCTAGTTACTCCTCTGGAAGGAAAAATTGCGTATTCTGTGCTGTGCTCAGAAAGCCTGGAAACAGCGAGAATAGTGAATTTATTTTATTTCACCCACGAACATACTGGGCACAGTGCATGGAAGTGTAAGAGCAGTTACACGGCTAAAAATAAGATTCACCCATTTCTTCCCGTCCTAGTACTGTGGCTGCCAGCTGCCCTGAGACAGGTGCAGTGTGAACAGCTGCCAGTGGACAGAGACAGCAGCTTGCTGAAACTGGCAAGTGTCTCCTGTACACAATTTAGGGAAGGGTTTGGAATGCATTTCTTGGCACTAGACAAGGACATTTCAGGTCCTGTCAAGCAACTGATTTATATGTGGGAAGACCTCAGTTAGGAGTACATTCCTGGTGCCATGTTCCTGACAGGAAGTCAGGGAGGAAACCCTACAAAAATAAAAGCCCTCTAGCAAGGAAGCCTTCTTCTGAGGTAGCCTGTGTTTGGGGGATCATGACCATGTCGTGAAAAGTCCACTTTGTCAAACTGTAGTGGAACATAACCACATACCATAACCACTGCAGTGGGCCCTTGAGGAGTGGACAGAGAGCACAAAGAAACCCATAAACTGGTTCATAATGTGTTCAGACAGGCATCCTCCTGGTCAACCTTGAAGTATTTGTCCAGTCATGAAGTTTCCCTTGTTCTGTGATTGTCTTCTCAAGTACAGTTTGCCCATACACTGGGCACCCTGAAGGCCACAAAGGGAGCAACCTTCTCCCCTTGAGCTGCAGAGAAGACTGAACACATCATGGAATTGAACTGAGTCCTTCGGCCCTCCCTTGTTCAATATTGTATCCTGGAGGCGAATCATCTTGGGGGAGTTCAGCTTAGAGACACAGAGCTGGTGACCCCATGTGTGCAACTCACATGGTCAGTAGTCTGACAAAGTGTGTCTTAGATGTCTAGTGTATGTATATGTGATAGTTGTAACTAATTAGGTACAAATTCAATTAACATTATTTTATTGACTGGCTTAAGTTACATATTTTCTTAAATTATAGGTAAGGTCTAATTCAGCTCTTGAAGGCTATAACTGCTTTCCTTTTTAAAAGGGATTTGGGAGCCTTGGAATAGTTGGGAACCACAGATAAAAATAACATTCTTCATTATTCTGTAAACTGCTGTAAAAAGTTTTTCCATTATGGAGTGATAATTCTGTCTATATTTTAAAGTTTTTTGAGGTATGATTTATACAACTTTTTGTATAAATTTTGTATATATACTTTTTTAAAAAGTATGTAATCTACTGATGTGGTAAATTTACACTGTTACATAATTACCACCACAATGCAGCTTTAGAACAATACCCCATCAAGATCCTTCATGCCACTTATAGTCACTCCTGTTTTCTAACTCCAGCCCCAAGGAGCTAATTATTGTCCTGTGTCTATACATTTTTTTTATGATTTTAGTCTTACAGAAGGCTAAACAAACTAGTGCTTCCCATCGTGCATTGCTCTTTTGAGGAAACAGCTGATACAGGTGATTGGAATATGCTATGCTGGATCTTACTGACATCCTTCTTTAGTGATTGTAGCACAATGCCTGCTCTACCCCACTACTGTACAGTTTGCCAGTTGGACAAGGGACTGGAGCTTAAAACACACAGACACGGGTAATGTCAAGAATGCTCAGAATGCCCCTTATTGTGTTCCAGGGCAGCTTATATAGTGCCTTCCCTTGACTAATCACCACACCCTGACTCTCAGCTGCAAGCCCACCAGAAACCACTCCCCTGCCATCATGAACTCCTGCCGGTCTCATGCTCAGAGCAGCTGCAAAACAAGTTGTTTGCTCAGAGCAGCTGCAAGCTTAGGAAAACAAGTTGTTTACTCTGGCAGGCAGGGGGCCATTGGAAATTCAGGGTTTGGGGGGGTCCACAGTCCCCAAAAAGTGACCCCTTAATTGCTGATTCCTGAGAACATCTGCTAGACTGGGAGGTGGTGGACATCCAGACATCCTGCCCACACTCTGTAGAAAGTTCTCGTTATATAATGCTAATCACTATGTCTTTTTACAGACGTATAATAAAAGCACTGGAAAGACCTGCAAGTGCACCAAGAGGAGCAAGGATGCAAGCAGTTCATGCAGGATGCAAGGACCGGGCACAGCTGTAAATTCCTGGTAGCTTTATGACACCCAACAAGGTGAGAGGAAATCCTCCAACAGCCTGTACCAGTAAGTGTAAAAACAATGGTTAGAAGAGATTGATGAAGGCACCTCTGTGGATGGAAAGAGTCATAGCATTCCAATGCCAGCGGTGGGTCTCTGCCCTGTGAACTGTTGCACCGGGAGGACCCTGAAGCCAACCCCCAAAACAATGCAACTTATTGATACTGCTGTTGACTGCCCACCAGAACTAGGCAGTGAGTCCCTTGTAGTGAGGAGCTGCAGGTTGCGTTCCTTCACACTACAGTCCCTTATACTGAAGGCAACACAGGCTTTTTTTTGTTGTTGTTGTTGTTTGTTTTTTTGTTTTTTTCGAGACAGGGTTTCCCTGTAGTTTCTAGAGTCTGTCCTGGAACTAGCTCTTGTAGACCAGGCTGGCCTCAAACTCAGAGATCCGCCTGTCTCTGCCTCCCGAGTGCTGGGATTAAAGGCGTGCGCCACCACCGCCCGGCGCAACACAGGCTTTATTACAGGACATGGAGAACTAAAGCCGGGGTGAGCTGTAAACTTCTCCCTGCTGGCATGCTTTCATGGCGACAGAAGATCCTGCACAGACTGCTGGAGGAAAAGGCCATCAACAGTTCTCTCTAGTTTTCAGGGAAGGGCTGCTACCTGCTCTGTCACCAAGATGCCGGGCAAGATGTGCTCACTGATCAACAGTGAAATGATTGTTACAAACACAACAGCTACTGTCCTATTGGATTTGGGGCCCACTGTACAAGAGGGAATTCACATTTGGTACTCTGAGTGTCTGGTCAAAAGCCCGTAGCTAGGGAAGTCGTAAGGGGGGCGGGGCGGGGGGCGGGAGGGGGGGGGGAGCTACTGTTGCTGTTCTGCTAAACGGTCGTGATGTGTCCATCAATTGCTGTCTAAGAATGTCCGTTTACACTCATACATGGCTGCTGCTGTCAGCCTTTGTCAGAGGGAAGCCTCCTTTTGCAGTGCGTAGTAGTTCCTGTAGAGATAGGTTTAGTCAGACAAGGGTTGCTGCAGTGTTGTCCAGGGCTCAACCAAAGACGGAGGGGGGGGGGGGGACACGGGGGACGGGGGTAAGGGGACGACGGGGACGACGACGACGACACACAGCCCCAACATCTGTGGCTCCCTCTCTCCCTCTAAGGCTAAGGAAACACATGCAAGAGGTGGCCCAGAGAATGTAAGAGCAGCAGGAGGTAATTATGGAGTCCTGGCCTCCAAGCCTATCTTAATCAGGGCAGCGGTGTAGTTACCCATAAGCAACACTTGCAACCGGACCCGTAGACCTGCCCTCCGAAGAAAGGGGTCAGGAGGTAGGAAGTGCTAGAGCAGTTCTCAGCCTTCCTAATGCTGTAACTTTTTACACAGTTCCTCATGTTGTGGTGACCCCCCCAACCATAAAAATAATTTTTGTTGCCACTTCATAACTGTAATTTTGCTACTGTTACGAATCGCAATGTATTATCTGTGTTTTCTAATCGTTTTAGATGACCTCCGTAGAAGGGTTATTTGAACTTTCACATGGGTCATGACCCGCAGATTGACAACCTCTGTGCTAGAGTATATAGCAGGTGGAAGTTTATTTGGGCGAATGGGGGATATGGGAAGATTCCAACTATGAAGGCATGAGGATGTATTTATTCAGTAAGATGATTCAACTATCTTTGGTGATTCAACTATCTGGGTGTCATCCGTGCTCCTGTAAGGACCTCACTATAAGTAGTCCTGTAAGTAAACCCAATCAGTCCATCGACTCACCAAGCTAGAGTTGGGTGGACTCTGTTCTATTTGCTGTAAATAGGTTTGTTTAGAACTCCTCAGGAAAAGTTCAGCAGGGGCGCTCATAAAGAGGTTCCACTTCTCACCCTCATGTAACCCCCGCTTGGTGGGTCAGCTATTTAGGGTCCTCTGAAGGGGCGCTAACCTGCAAGACATGGGCTGAAGAAGAGGAAGGAAACCAAGCAAGATTCTATTGTCAAGGTCTCCCTTTATTGGGGTGAAAGTTACAGCTTATATACCCCTTGAATGGGGTGGAGGTAGGGGTAGACAGGAACTCTGCCGGGGTAACTGAAGGTCATTAGCCAGCACCTGGAGTAAGCCGAAGCATGTGATCCATTAACATTGGAGTAAGGGGCGGTTCAGTTAACAGATGTGATCCATTAGCATTGGAGTAAGGGGTGGGTTCCGTTAACAGATAGCTCTCAAGATAGTTGGGATGAGGGGTGGGATCTCTGTAAACATCCTTAGGGCAATGACCTCTGCTATCCCTGTAAGGAGGATGGTCCCTGACAAATCTATCCTTTAGGAAAATGGTCCCTGACACCCTCAGTTGTAACTGCCAGCGCATTTTTTATTATTGCCATTCTGGTGGCTTTGTGAAATATCACTGGTTTTAATTTGTGTATTTCTAATGACTCATTGCTGGCTCAACATATTTGCAAGTGATTAAAAGTCAGTCGTGTATCTTCTTTGGTATAATATGTATTCAGATTTTTGTTCACTTACAAAATTTGGTTGTTATTGTTATTATTATTATTATTGATTGTTTATGTAAATGCTAGATACATGTAGATCCTTATCAGATGTAACTTAAAAATTGTTTTAGTTAGTTAGTGACTTGTTATATCCTAGCTAAGAAATTCTTTACCTGGAGAGATAACCATGCGGTCAGCGGTAGAGTTTGAGCCCAGAAGCATGCAGATTACCCACTGCACATCCTTGTAATATACTTATGGCTTGTGAAAATATTAAAGCAACCAGTATATGTTCATATACTGGTTTTTGACTGTTTAAAGCATTTAGAATTGGAAAACAGAAAAAGCATGTAATTGAGCACATGATCTCCAAAAATGTGTTTGTGTGAGCTGTTATGCTTTTGTTTCCTCTGTGGTCAATACACTGTGGCTAGGTCATCATGACTGGCAAAGGAAGAGAATGACTCCCTGTGATAAGGTGGAGAAATGACTTTAACCATCTGTCAGCTAAGGTTGACAGGAAGTTGTTGAAGAGATTTATACACCTCTGTGTGGATGTAGGTAAATAAAATGCCAGGAAGGAGTGGCTCACCTAGAGACAATGAAACAAAACAGCACTTGGACCTACTTCCAAATATGGACACTATAGACCACAATCAAAACAAAATTTGAATTCTGACAGGAGCCTAAGATAATGGCTGTGTGACCAGCATAGTGGCGGGTCTTGTTTGGGTTCACTTCAGACCCCTTCTGTGTTTGTTCCCATACATTGCTGTTGTCATCAGTGAACTTGATTTCATTTTATTCCATAGTCGGGAGTTCATAAGTGTTTGTTTGTGTCAGCCAAAGCTGCAGGTTTCAATTTTGTTTCTATAGAAATATATTTTAAGATCTATGTGAATGCCCACACCTGCTCTGGCTGTATGGTTTCATTTCTCATCTCTTCTCTATTTTTGTATGATAGAATCAGTTCCTGCTTCAAAGTTAAGCTGAAAATATTTTCCATACTGCTCAAAAGCATAGACATTATAAAAATTATGTGATTAAGCAAGACCCTCTAAAAGAAAAAAAGCCAAAACACTTTGCAACTTCATGGATAAAGAGTACTCATTAAATATCCAGTATGGGCAGAGGCTTTTACACCTGGATATATATGAGACTCACCTATGGCTTGACTATAAATCACCAGCCTCCCCAGTCCTCTAAAAACTACACCACCATGGAAAACATGCCAGCGCATTTCCAGGAGCCATAAAGGCAGGCTTCCCCGGCTCTGAAAGTCAAGCCCACTGCTGCGAGTGCACTGTGTTCCATGACACAGCTGGGAAGATGGCTTACACCCAACCCAATAGCGTCACACCACAAACACTTAGTCACAGTGCTGTCTAAATGTCAGAGGTGACCATAGGGCACCTACGTTTCATGAACTCCTACCTTAAGGAACAAATGTAAGTGAGATCGAGAGGCCAAAGGAAACAACAGCGTAAATCTTAAAGTATAAGAGAGCTTGGGAATAGCAACAATTAACCAGCGTATTTCCTCTTCTGGTGGTTGTGTCTCTATGGGTTAGGCAGGTTACAGAAACTCAGTCTTTGAAAGGTGGTTGATGGAGATAAAGAGGTCCAAAAAGACAGATGTGCCCCTCCCTGAGCATGGATTAGAATTTAGGCTGCCCAAATGATATGGGATTCACCTCAGTATGCTATGAATATGTTTTATTATCACTGGTTAATAAAGAAGGTACTTTGGTCTATGGTGGGGCAGTATATAGCCAGCCTGGAAGAGATATATAGAGTAGGCAGAATCAGAGAGACTCCATGTAGCTGCTGAAGGAGACAGACACAGACCCTTACCAGTAAGCCCAGCCTTGTGCCAATACACAGATTAATAAAAATGGGCTTATTTAAGATGTAAGAGTTAGTTAATAAGAAACCTGAGCTTAGAGGCCAAGCAGTGATGTAATTAATATAGTTTCTGTGTGATTATTCGGGTCTGGGCAGCTGGGAAATGAGCTAACAGTCTCCATCCCCACCCTTCTAGCCCTCCCCCAATCTTGGTTCTAAGGCGGTGTCAGCTTCTCCATTCTCTGGATGCTTACTTTTTTTGCAAGTAGGTTTATGGGAAAGAGTTATTCTACACCTCCTTCAAACCTTTTGATTTTGTTTGGGGAACATAGTGTTTTATCATTGCTCCAGATGGCCTAACTTCCGTCATAGCTGTGACACCATCAGGTGAGGCCTCTGGTGGAGTGCTGTTTTGTCAGTAACCTCCTCTGTGGCTCCGGTGAATTCCTTATGCTGTCAGAACTGAAGTTCTTCCCTGTATAACATTTCTAGAGACGGTTGTCTCCACACCTCTTCTGCTGTGATTCCTGTAGCAACATCATCCTGACTGGAAATTTGTTAAGCAAACGGATTCTTGAATTCTACCTCCAGCCTACTGATGCCCATTCCAAGGGTGGAGACCAGAGACCTGCAGTTGAAGGCCATCTTGCTGTTAGGTTTAAAGGTTAAGAATGCTAGCTTCGGTTAGTAATTCTTAGCTTTGGTTGGACATTAAAATCGTTGGACCTCTTTTCTAACTATCAATCTTAGAGCCTTCCTCCAAAGTCTCTGATTGAAACAGCCTTAAGTGGGGTGTAGACTTTGCTATATTGAAGGTTTTCAAAGCTAGAAGTCAGTCTGTGGCAGCTCAGACCTGTATCCACTAGGTGTTGCTCTAATAGAGACGAAAAGGCATTTCAAGGAGATACACAGAGAAGAGGAATACATATCATTGATAAGAGGATATTCTGTGGTTTATATCTAAGTGCAATTTGAAAAGTGTTCACTTTCAGTTTGTTGCATTTTGTTTAAGTAAATTTGAATGATAACATGAATAAGTGTTGACATGAATACATTAAACTACCTTCATAGGAAGAAATAAACTACGGCCATATACAATGATATGGCTGTGACTCACAATAGACTGATTAACTGTAAATATGACTACAGGCTGCTGGTATCAGTGGTAGAATATTTGCTTAGCATACTTTGACTCCTAGACTCACCGGAGAAAAAAAAATAAAAGAAATAAAAAGTGCACATATATGATGTAGTTACTTTCAAAAGAAAAAAAAACAGGTAAAGCTATCCTGTGGTATTGATGGCAATAGACAGCTAATAATTAGAAGATAGCACTGGGGAACCCCTTAAAATGTTCCATTTTTTTCCTGGTGATAGTTATATACAAATATGCATTGGCATATATACAAGGCACACACTAATTTATTCTCTTCCATTTGAATACCTTGGGGCTGAAGAGATGGCTCAGTGGTCAAGAGTACACATACTCTTCCAGAGGACCCAGGTTGAGTCCCAACACCCACATTGTGGCTCACAACCTTCTGGAACTCCTGTTCTAAAGGATCTGATATCCTCTTCTGGCTTCTGAGGACATTAGACATGCATGTGGTACACAGACATACATACAGGCAAATAATCAGACACGTGTAAAAAGTCAATCCTTAAAAAACTGACTAAATTTTTGAATACTTTATTATTTATGTTACTCTCCCTTAATAACTGTCATGGTCCACGTAGGGTGACATCTGTTGTGAGTCACACGTTGAGTGATGTCTGTCATTGTCCAGCCACGATGGGTTCATACGTTCCAGGGTAGGGGTGTGTGGATTAGAAATGTTAGGCAGAGTAGACAGAGATAGAAAAGAAACACAGGATAGTCATAGGATAGTACCAGGAGGGCAGTTCAGTGAATACTGCATACTGAATCTGCCTGCTTTTTTCCCCCTCATATGTTTATATAACTCAATCCAAGGGGGGGGGGGGAGAGGGAGGTGGAAGAATGCTTTAACATGACATAAAAGAAATCCAGAACAGTTACTTGCTTCAATACTTGAGACATCAAGCCACTATTTCCGGAGTTAAGCATTCTGATGTTTTGGGCAGGACACACAGCGAATACACCCTAGACCAAGTATCCGATAGGCAGCAACTCCCTGTGAGAAACCTCCTATTTTAAAATGAAGGAGCAGAATCCTTGAATTCTCTGACCTTTGGTCAGGGTGGAGCGGATCCGCATTTACGGGCCGTCTTAATGTCCAAAACACCAAATATCCACACCCTAGGTCAGAATCTTTGTGGCTACACCTGTTGTCAACAACTTTGAAAGAGTAAAACGAAGATCAAGCTCTCCGACCTTTAGTCAAGGTGGAGTGGACTCACGTCTGTGGGCCCCCCACAAATAACTACAGAAGTTGAAATGTAGTCCTCAGGGAACTAATTGTCACAGCCGCCCTCTCCTAGTTGGTTGGCGATTATCTTAAGTAACAATCTATGGTCACTAAGAAATGAACACAGCACTTTAATTTCATATTAATTTAAAGCATATGTGTTAATGCCCTTGGTCCCTGATTTCTGCAGCAATACATTCAAGAGACTGAATTAATATAGCAACAACCTCCTGTTATCTCTTCCTTACTCCCCAGATCTTATAATAAATCTAAGAAATGAAGCTGTCTGCTCTATATTATCTGCAGGAAAAGACCCCGCCCTTCTGCTGTCAAGGGCAGGAGGTCAAATGTGTCCCAGCTCGTCGAGCGAGATAAGAGGAAATCTGTGTACAGCAGAGAAATGCTGAGAATGTGCCAAGCTACTCACCATCAAAATGAGGCAGATCTGAGGCCATTTAAGAAGGAAAAAATGTGCTGAAAAAAGGGAAACCAGAACCACTTAGCAGAATGCAGAAAAATCTGTTGGGAAGAAGCCTGACCAGAAAAGAGAGGCAAAGGCTCAGCTATGGCCTCCAAGCCACAGGCTGGGGACCGGGTTTTAGGGAATGCACTTTATGAACATCAAAAGCGGGGGAAGCGGGGCTAGATGTCTGAGGCAGGCCTAGAAAAGCATGTTAAGACAGTCAAAATCTTTGATCAACGGCAAGCATATGAAATGCTGTCAGAGTGTCACCCTATCCAGTCCCTTTGTGCCATTGCGCCCCAATCACTTTGATGCCACCCTGTAGGAACTGAATAGGATATATAGGACAGTGGTGGTTTACTTCAGATAGTTTTTAAATTATACTTTGTAGCTGTCTCTATGGACACTTTATGGAGTAACGCTGAGCGGAGAAGTAACTTCAGCCCTCCCAGCAAACTGCCCCTCGTGCTGTAGGAGCCCCTGTAGGAACACACTGCAGGAAGCAAGCTCTCTGAGGCGTAGGATGGGAGCCCTAGTAAAGTTGTTAGTGTCGTGTGTCAAGCCTCAGGTTTAAATCTTCATTATTGAAAACACGAGCTCCGTATGCTGCCATGAAGCTACTCTTCTAGATCTTTTCAAAGATGAAAACTCTTAAGTCCAAAGTCCCGGTCTCTGGCCTCCATCTTTGGAGGCCCCGTTCCTGTGCGCGCCAAGCCTTGACCCCTCCCTAGACGAGCCCGCCAAAATCTTGACCACTCCCCCCCCCAGTCTACTTAAACTGTTTCTCTGTAAGGTCCCCTCGTGGTCTCTTCCACCAACACCTCCCCCCTGCCCCCCCCTATTGGTTGCGTTCTCAGCCTCCCCCCCCCACCCCTGGGGGCCACCCAGGAGCACAGGAATCCCATTAAACCTGGATATTTCTTAGTTTGGCTTGATTGGGATTTTTGTGTCGGCAGAGAGCTTGTGTTAGGAAAAATTCCTAACAAAAACGACAAACTCATCTTCCATTTGTTTCTCTACCTCAGCACTTCCTGCTGTGTACCCAGGAGGCTGTCCTAAGTGGCTAGACCAATGGATGTCACTGCCTCTTTCACTTTTTTTTTTTTTTTTTTTTTTTTTTTTGGTTTTTCGAGACAGGGTTTCTCTGCAGCTTTAGAGCCTGTCCTGGAGCTAGCTCTTGTAGACCAGGCTGGCCTCAAACTCACAGAGATCCGCCTGCCTCTGCCTCCCGAGTGCTGGGATTAAAGGCGTGCACCACCACCGCCCGGCTGCCTTTTTCACTTTTATTTGGATATGGTCAACGGGATTCCTGGAAGCAGGATCCCTCCCTCAGTTCTTTGGTGGCTGGCGTACTAGCTGGTTTTGTGTGTGTGGTAACTTGACACAAGCTAGAGTCAGCAGAGAGGAAGGAGCCTCAGTTGAGGAAATGCCGCCCTGAGAACCAGCTGTAAGGCATTTTCTCAATTAGTGATCAATGGGGGAGGGCCCAGCCCGTGATAGGTGGTGCCATCCTTGGGCTGGTAGCCCTGGGTTCTATAAGAAAGCAGGCTGAGCAAGCCGCGTGAAGCAAGTCAGTAAGCAGCACCCCTCCATGGCCTCTGCATCAGCTCCTGCCTCCAGGATCCTGCCCTCTTTGAGTTCCTGGCCTGACTTCCTTCAATGGTGGACTACACTGTGGAAATGTAAGCCAAGTAAACGCTCTACTCCCCAGCTTGCCTTTTGGCCATGGTGTTTTGTCGCAGCAGTTGGAACCCTAACTAAGACAGTTGTTTTGTGGCCCTCTACATACAGACTTCTCTGTCTTCCGGCTCAAGGAAAGCATTTGCTTGCTCCCTTGGACTTTGAGGTAGGAAGTTGTTGCTACACCCTACTCAGATGGACCGTGATTGCGGATCGCCTGTACTCTACTGAGTGGCTTGTAGATACTCTCTTTATTCTCTTTAAACTGCTCAATTGGAGTGTGCCATCTCTTTCTTTCTGGATCCTCACTGACATAGAAATTGCTTGTATAAATGGCTTTATGAGATATGTTCAGCATTGAACTCTGGGTTTGGATAGCCATGCGTTTGAAGAACAAAGAACATAGAGGTAAGTCACACATAATGCCTGACATGTGGCACCATCACGACTTAAAAAGTTTCCGTGTGCATGCTATGGCGGGTAGATGCCAGCTTGGCATCCAAAGTCAAAACTGTGGGCATTGTCACTGTGGTGATCGTGACAGTTGTATGGTTCATGGCACTACTTGGTTTCTTAGACAGTCTTAGTTAATGGAGAAAAAAAAGGAGGAGTGAGCTCTTGGTTTCTAGTTGGGATTGCAGGTAGACAATCAGAAAACCTGACTGAGGTGAGAGGGCTCTTCCTGCAGTCACAGGGAGATGACAGTAGGAGGGGAAACTGGATCTCATGAGGCTGCAAATGAAATAGCCACTGAGAGAACACTTGGCCAGTGTTTTTTTTTTTTTAAATTTTTATTTAGCCGGGCGGTGGTGGCGCACGCCTTTAATCCTAGCACTCGGGAGGCAGAGGCAGGCGGATCTCTGAGTTCGAGGCCAGCCTGGTCTACAAGAGCTAGTTCCAGGACAGGCTCCAAAGCTACAGAGAAACCCTGTTTCGAAAAAAACCAAAAAAAAAAAAAAAAAATTTTATTTATTTATTATGTATACAACATTCTGCCTCCATGTATGCCTGAATGCCAGAAGAGGGCGCCAGATCTCATTACAGATGGTTGTGAGCCACCATGTGGTTGCTGGGAATTGAACCTCTGGAAGAGCAGCAGGTCTCTTAACCACTGAGTCATCTCTCCAGCCCGTTGGCCAGTGTTTGAAAGAAATAAGCGCACTTGTCAGTTACATGACCTACAGGCTTACTGCTAGACTCTTCTCCAGAAAATCAAATTTTATGTCTACCTGAAAACTTATATATAAATATACATAGAAATTTTGTTTGTTAACTTCAAACTGTAAGCGAGCCCCGTTCCCTTGGCTGAGGTAACAGATAAAATACAACTCACTAATCAATCAGAAGTTCTAAGCTGGAGATGGTTGACACCTGCAGCAATTTAGATAACGTAAGGGTGTGGCACTGAGCGAAGGGGTGGGGAAACAGTCACAGAAGGCTACACATTGTGCCATTCCATTGATTTAACATTTTCCAAGTGATAAAATCAGAGAGGCAGGAAATAAATGGGTACTAGCCGAGGGCGATATGGTCAAAGGATAGGCGTGACTGCACAAGGGGCTGCACAAAGGAGGTGATTTTTAGGTAAGGCTTATTCTCATTGTATTGTGATCTGGGGCTATTGTAGAATGGCCACAGGGACACACAACCACACACACACACACACAAGAGAGAGAGAGAGAGAGAGAGAGTGACAGAGACAGACAAAGGACCTGTGTCGATTTCCTTATCTTGATAATGCACTCCATGCAATTACCTAAGAAGTGTTTGTCATACAAGACTGGTTGAAGGCTATAAGGTCCTAGTCTGTTTTTTTTAATTTTATGTTTTCCAACTTCCTGTGACTCTGATCCTTTCAAAATAATGATGGATACATGTGTTAAATATTTTGGATATGTAATAGAGTCACAAGATTTAGAAACTGAAATGTATAAAACTGTATACTTTGAAAACAATCTCAGGTTGTTTCCAGACAAATCTAGCAGCTTAATGTCTGCATGGTCAGAGGGTACCCCACAGAAAGCAGATGGAAAGCTCCCGTGGAGGGTCTAGGGAAAGTGGTTACAAAGTGGTATGGCGGGGGAGGGGGGGGGGACTCCCAAAGGACAGCTGCGCGTGCTAGAGCCAGCAAGAGCAGGATTGTGGGAAACGCACAGTTCCTAGGGAGGGGCAAAGGAAAGAAGCAGGTGTGGAAGTTAAGAAGTTGTGGGAGCTCTTGGGTGTTAAGGAGAAACATGACCGCTGCCAACCTACTGAGAGAGAAGAAGGGCTGCAAAATAAATACTTGACATTCTTGTGTCTTCCACCTCCCAGTTGTCCCAATCAGAGAAAAAGCAGAAGACACCTCCACACAGTGACCTTCCACGGCAATGGAGCGCAGTGTGTTCTCCAAACAGCTGGCCCTCGGTCTAACAGTCCTGTCCCGGGAATACAAGGAAGCGCAATTCTCATTCTTTTTGTTTGTTTGCCTGTTTTTTGAAACAGGGTTTCCCTAGGTAACTCAGGGTGGTTTCAAGCTGGCTTCTCACACCTCAGGCTTCCAGTACTCAGATTACAGGAGTTTGCCCCACATTACCTCAGGGTTCTCATTCTTTATGTTGTTTTCCATTATGTATATGTTTGTGCTCGCGTGGATTTAAGTGCCTGGTGCTCCTGAGGATTAGAAGAGCTCACTGGGTCCCTGGAACTGGAGGAACCCATGGCAGTGAGTGCTGGGAAAGAATCTTATCTTGTACTCATGTGGGTGTCAGGAATGGAACTAGGGTCCCCTACTTGAGTATTAAACCTATCTCTCTATCCCCTCATTCCTTAGGTTGTTATCGTTAAGCCCTTCTTCCATTTTTCTTTGTTGTTGCTCAGCTTTTCTTGAAGTCTGAGTGCTAATAACACCTCACTGTTTCATCTGTGTGGCAAACAAGGTAGTGAGTTATTTAGTAGATTGCTATGTATTTTGGAGTAAAAAGGCCAAAGCATAACAAGAGGAGAAACAAAACTCTGGGATTTGTCATCTTACTAGGATGGCAATCTCCCTGGGGATTTTGTAGCCAAGATGCTACGAGCTATGAAGCTTGTTAAGGGTCCCAGCATCTCCGCTCTTACAGCTCAGCCTGGCTGGCCCAGCAGGTGGATGGTTGACAGCGACTAGGAGGACTCACCTGCTCACCCCACTTCTTTGAATTTTTATTGTGCTTGGATTAGAATGCAGACCCTTCACCAATGCACTCTGGCCCATGTGACCTGTGGCTCCCTTCCCGACTTGTCTGAGGAGCCCCTTCTTTCACTGGTAGTTGTATAGACGCCAGCCTTCCTCTCAAACCCTAACCTCACCCCTGCTTTAGGATGCTCTGGGCAATGCTGGTCCTCAGATCTTTGCTTACCCTGAAGCAGCCGCTTCTTCTCCATTTCACCCTTCACTGCTGAAGAAAATGCACCATTTATTAGTGCTGATGTTAGATATACTGAACAGAGAGAATGTGCACACTCTTGTTTGTTTAACAAAATAAAGCCATTTATGTATCAACTTGCTATTGTAATAAAAGAAAAATGTGTTTATTCATTAGGACAAATGATAAACTGGCTGGGAAATAAAGATTGCGTGCAAGCCTAGTAATTTGTGCAGAATAAATAAAGTATGAAAAAATTAGAAATGCTAATTATTAGGTAATGGCACAGCTATAGAAATTTAGAGAAATATGTATGTTTCCTCTTATCGGCACAACACCCAGAATTCCTACAGGCTTCCCGTTTGCAGATGAACTTTTACTAGAGTCCTTACTGTAGAGAGGGTGATGGTCAGGACCAGCAGAGCAAGCATTGCTGGGGCATCCCCACCCTAGGAATATCTGTGTTTTCTAAACAAACTGGCAACTGAATTTTGAAACATGTTTCATGAATGCGAGTAAAACTGCCAAAAATGAACAACTGCAGGTAAGCTGTTGGGTAAGCAGCATCTAAAATAATTTCATCTCTATTGACGGAGATGACTTCAGCTCACTGTTACCTGAACAGTAATATTTATGAGATGCTCTACAGAGGCTTGCAGGAATCACACTTCTGTAATAGACCACAATTCCAGGCTAATTCAGACTTAGACAAATAAGGCATGCGGTCTCTCACTTGTGATTCCTAGATTTTAATTAGGTGCATAAGACCGTGCGTATATTTATGACATGAAGGTAAAGATGTCTGTCTGGGGGTGGGGACAGAGGGAATTTGGGAAGGGGTTGAAAAGGGAAAGACAGGAACATGGGTAGGTATGCCCACTTTTGTGAAACCTTATGGAACACAGTACCATGCACAATGCATATATACAAAGGCACAGCAGAGCCCCCTGGTCCTATCAGGAATTCAGTGGTGGGTGCTTAGAGAAAGATGTGACTAGGTTTTAAGATTTTTTTTATTAAAGATTTATTTTCATGTGTGTGGGTGCGTGTTTTGCCTACATATGTAGCTGAAGAGATGGTCTAGTGGGCGATGCTCTAACTATGTGAGCATGAGGACCACAGTTCAGATCGCCAGCGCTCATGTAAATGCCAGCCTGACAGGGTGGGCTTCCTAGAATGCTGGAGTATGAGAGGTTTGGGATTATGAAGGAGCTTTTCTGGCCTTCTATCCTCGAGGGCAGATAACTGGGGATTATCTTTCCTTAAGGGAGACATTTTATGCATATTTTTCCTTTCAAGAATGATCAACAGTCACGCCAAGCCCTGGCACTGTTTTAAACACCAGTCTGGCCATTAAGCACCAGTTTCTAAGCCAAAGACCAGCGTCTTTGGCAAGATGCTGCATCCAAGGAAGACACAGTACAGAGATAAGGAAGAAGACATCTGTATTTATTAGGCTGGATGCTATCAGGAAGCTGCAGTTATGTTAAAAATAACATGTGATTCAAAGTTCACAGGATAAATATAGCTATCTGGGAACAAATGAGAAACGTCGGTGCTATGGGCTGCACTCCCAGTCAGGGGATGCTGAGTGCTGAAATTAATTTTCTGCTTTTGACATTCCTTAGGCATTCGCAAGGCACAAAGCAAAGCCCCACTCTTGGGACTGGAGGCAGTTACAACATAAATAAGAGCCTGTTAAGGAAATAAAAATATCCCTCTGTTTTACCACTACGTTGCATGTTTGGATATTGCCATTTTGTGTTCTGCGTTATGTTTCCACTGGCTCTTTCTGGCTATGGTGTAAAAGCCTTATCATCAGAGCAGGTAGGTAGCTACCCTGAAGAAGGGACCTGGGGAGAGGACAGCCAGCACTCGGGCTCACTGCCCCAACGTGTGAGCTGCATTGTTGCTTGGCTGTAGCTCTGTGCCTTTGCTTGATTTGGTATAGGAGTTGAGCCCCAGGCATCTCCTGTGCCAAACATGCATTGCCCCAGGGAACTGCCTCCTCCCAGGGAACTGCACCTCAGTCCCCAACCATATATACATGTACACACACACACACACACTGTATTGTATATTAAATATATATATACACACACACATAAACATATATTCTTTAGTGTGTTTTTATAAAGGGCACCCTTTAAAATTTCTAACCGTTTTACCTGGTTTCAAGAAGGGTCTTAGATCCTTGCAGGTCAGCAGAGCCAACACACCTTGGGGACGCATCACTAAAGCACATTCTTTGGCCCACTCTCCCGGCCTACTGTACCAGGAACTGTGGGAATGGGACCCAGTGACACTAAGTTAACAAGCCTTCAGGGAAATTCTGATGTTGGTTTGAGAACCACAGTTCCACCAGGTCGGCGAAAGGAAATAGCGCCCCCTGGAGGCCACATGGCCTCAGCCACCAGAAGTAGGTCCACGTACCCAGGGAGGCCAGAGGCAAGGGTCCAGGCTAGCAAGTCCTACTGCCCGTCTCCATATAGAGACTATTGCCGGCAACTTCAGAGGCTCCAGCTTGATTTAACTAAGGGATGCCGCCATTTTGAAGCTGGGTGAGCCTGGTTAGAAAATGGGCATTTACTGATCAGTTTCTCTCATTTCTGGTCCTTGTTTTCCTTCCATATTCAAAACCTTTCAAGGGCTCTCCATTGAGCCGTCTCTCAGTCTTCTCTCAAACCTCCGCGGCAGGCTCCTGGTCGCATTTTCAGCTCTTGTTGGCCTCCCACAGGGAGAAATGCTGCTTGCTTTTTTCTTTGTTTATGCTGCTCAGGCAACGTCAGGAGCCGCTACAAGCCTCCTACAACTGTGCCCTTTGCTCGGAGGAGCTTTTAGAGCTGGGGCCACAGTTGATCCCCTTTGATCCCTGCTAAGGCGCTGTGTCCTCGGTGAGAGGCGATGTGAAATTACTTTCAGATGAATACATGGATTAATACGGCCCGTAGTTAGCATGCATTCGTCGTTCCTGGCCGCCCCAACTGTCTTTCTTCGTGCGGGTCTCAGTGTGAAATGCCCTTACATGTCCCTCTCAGGGTTTTCTAAATCTCACCTGTTCTCATCCAGAGTGAACTGCCGAGTATGGAAAGTGAGAACGCCAGCATTAAAGTCCGGGTTTTATCTACTCTTAAGGTCAATGCCCTGAAGTTAAGCCTAGGTAGATGAAAGAAAAAGTACATATAGTCTGTAAGCCCATATTTCACACGAGATATTTGCAGCCAGGTTCTCTGGCCAGGCTTTGTTTCCAAGGGCAGCTGCTGTCCTGCCAGACCACCTGTGGCTACCTAACAAAAGGCTCAGGACGGACTGCTCCTTCTCTTTGTTATTATGTAGATCGCCTGGAAAGAGGTGTGGATTCCAAGCTGGTGACTGAGTTGCAGGTGTTATGGTACTCCCCTGTGTGTCCCCCCCCCACCCCGAGAAGAGAATATTAATGAGTTTCCACCTTGGTTTACCTGGGGGAATAAAAGGTGTTTGAAGAATAAACGCGGGTGATCTTCAGGAATGGATGAAGCCTGAAACTCACTTCCGATATTTCTGTGTGAACTGTGTCTCATTATTTCCTGTGTCTCCATATCGGTCCAGTTAGGGAAAGGTAGTTTTTATGTTGGGGCTTCGAACCCCAGCGATATTCAGAATCGAGAATTATGAATATATATAGACCACTAGAAGTCTGGACTTAGATTTTGTTTTCTTTCTTTCTTTCTTTCTTTCTTTCTTTCTTTCTTTCTTTCTTTCTTTCTTTCTTTCTTTCTTTCTTTCTGGAGGTGTGGTTTTGTTGGAGTGGGTATGGCCTTGTTGGAGGAAGTGTGTCACTGTGGGGGCAGACTTTGAGGTTTCCTACGCTCAGAATACTGCCCAATGTCTCAGCTGACTTCCCATTGCCTTCTAATTAAGATGTAACCAGCACCATGTCTTCCTGCATGCTGCCATGTTCCCTGCCATGATGATAATGGACTGAACCCCCGAGACTGTAAGTGAGCCACCCCAAATAAATGTCCTAATGAGAGCTACAGTGGTCATGGTGCCTCTTCACAGAAACAGAAACCGTAACTAAGACACCTTCACGGCTACTTCCTCTTGAACATTTTTGCGTAAGACTTCTGGATTTGTGAAGCTTTTCAGCTCTCTTGGCCATGGCAAGTCACTTCTTTCTGTTTTCCAGGGTACTGCTGAAGGGCTCTAGCAGGCCAGAGCATGGCAAACATGGCTCTGGCAGGCCTTGCCTTCCCCTCTTCCTTGTTAAAAACCGTTAGATTACATTCCTAGAGCTAGTCACCATTATTTATTTCATTATTTAGCTACTTCTCCCTGAGGCTGACTGCCAAGGTCCAGCTATCAAAGTATTGAAGTCCAGCAACTAAAAGTCCCCCTTTGGCTACCCTAATGAACACCTCATTCTAAGATGGGTTTCCCTTGTACCTTCATAAACTGCCATTTGCTTACGTGCCACATCTGTCTCCTCTCTGTCCAGAAGCAGTCCTTTGTTCCTCTGGGACAAATATCCCTTCCCCTCTCCCTTGTTCCATTCCCTCTCTCCCTCGTCCTCTGCCTCCTGTTTCTGTTTTTTTTTTTTTTTTTTTTTTTTTTCCTGTCCTTTGTCACTCTGGGGCAGATAAATATCCTTTGTGCTGAGAATTTGGTCTTGGGGTATTTTGTGCCAATACTGGCCCATTCAACTGCCTTTTTATTTAAGTATCTTTGCTGCAAAAATAGCACACTGATACGAATGTTTAGTGACTACTTCTCCTAGTCCGGGAATCATCATTAGCATAGTTGGGCAGGAGAAGAATGAACCAGACAGACAGTATCTCTAAACCCAGAGAAAATTGTTGAGAAATAATTTTAGATAGTAATAAATATAGCGAGAGAAATAAGACAGTATGATGTGATAGAGAGCAACTGGGGATGATGGCACCACTTAAGAAGGCATGTGACCAGTGACAGAAGCCTCTTTGAAGATGAAGTCTTAACCATAGACTTCAGTGCCCAAGACAAATTAACCAGCCAATAAATGATTAGCTAACAAAATAACCAATAATTCAATGAACCTTAACCAACCAGCTGTCAGCCACCAACAAGCCTGCCAGTCACCTACCAATCAACAGGCTAAGCTGTCAGCCAGCTAGTCCAAAGTCACCAATCTGAAAGCATTATACATGCATGGAACCACCAAGACAGAGTTCCTGAGTTAACTCGGTGTCTTGATAAATGAAGAGGCCAGTGGGGACAGCTGACCAGAGTGTACAAACTTCCAGCAACTGCAGCTTCCTCCTCCTAGGTGTTTACAGAGACCATCTGAGATTTAGCCACCTCTGTGTGCTGTACATAATTTAGACTCTGAGATGCCTGGTTGTTGCCAAAGTTGGTGCAGTTCTATCAGAGTCTAAACAGCCCCAGCTTTTCTGTGTAGATATATGTATGTGTCTGTCCTGTTAAAGTCTGTGTGTCTGTCCCCACTTTTTTTTCATTCCTTCTCTGTCCATCTGTGTCTCTGTCCCTAGTCAGGATTCCATGACCAAGCCAAGCAGGACATGGCTGTAGTGGGGTGTGGTCTCCTAGTTTTGTTCTAAGAGACAACCATTGAACAAGTCAGTGAGCCAATATGGCTTAAACGAATGCAGGTTATATTAACTTGCTTAATTCTTTGACAAATAATGAGGGAATTTGTGTTTTAAAAAGATACTGAAAAGTGACTCAGTGGATCCAAAGTTCTCCCAAAAAGGCTCTGAGCAGAGACACAAGCTTGAGTTTTCTAATCGTCAACTCTAGCAAAATAATGATTAAAGGAAAGGTGAGAGCTGAAAGCTACATTCAATTTGTGAATATTTGAAATATTAAACAAGCCCCTGTGCTTCCGTGTGTTTGTATTCTGGATAGATAGGATTTGTGGAGGCCTAGCATAACGATCAGAACTTCACTTATCAGAATCGTTGTCTTCTGCTCTCTGTTGCAATAACACAAGAGTGGGTAAGGTAAGAGAGAGAGAGAGAGAGAGAGAGAGAGAGAGAGAGAGAGAGAGAGAGAGAGAGAGAGAGAGGAGGCATTTATTTGGTACGTATTCTTGGCCCAAGACCAAAGGCCACATCTAGTGTTAGGCTTCTTGCTAGTAGAGTTCCAAGATGGCACAGCCCATCACATGGAGTTTCAGAGACCAGCTTCTACAAATATGCCACTTGCCAGGGTAAGGATATGGGGACTAGAAAAATAAGTAAAGAGAATGAAGACCTGGGTGAAAATAATAAAACAGAGACATGGGGAGGGAGTTCCAGTGAATGCTGAAATCGCTCACGTTTAATTTTCATTTGCTTAAAATACCTGCCCAACCTCAAAAGGGAAGTAAGAGTAAGATTTTAAAACTGCATTAACATAATACAAGGGAAATGAACATACTGGTTGAAGGTTGTGGGCTATGTTCTTAGTTAAACATTCTGTTGTTAGAACAAGACAAGTAATACTTAGATATTAATACTTAGGGGCAGCCTAGATCAAATTCTGTAGGTAAACCACTCCCTGGGTGGATTCCATTGTTATTTCTCTAAGGGAGTAGGAACTTAGTAGGATCCTTAGACTTTTGTTTGAGGTAGAAACAGATCTACTTCTCATTACCTGAAACACAAGGGGCTGGATACTAGCCCCACCTGTTGACTATAACCTTGAGAAAGCAGAACTCTCTGCTCTAAATCTAGGTGGGACCTTTGTTTGAGGTAGAAACAGACAATCATTTGAAAGGATAGAAGTAAGTTCCAACTCTCTGACCTTTGGTCAGGGTGGAATGGCAACAGATTTGAGCAAGCTGAAACTCACTGAACCTCAGACAAGGTGGAAATAGGCTCACATTTTTGGGTCTCCACAATGGAGAGACAAGAAGTGTGTGAGAAACTCATCCCAACTGACTTTAGAGCAGGCCTCCTCAAGACAGCACATCAATTGACTGACTAACTCATAATTTATTAATTGTGTGAGTGGATTACTCACAAGGCAGCGCTCCAGTCACCTCTGAAGGCTTCTACCTGTCTCCATCTTTTACTGGCTTCTCAAGGGGAGCCCTCTGTAAACTATACTTTAAGCAAACCATTCTCAGGCATAGCAAAAGTTAGGGGCTAACCATGATCACGTGACAGCTTGCTCTTCCAGAGCACTTACTGTGGCAAGCGATGATGGAAATGCCCACAAAGCAGCTAGCGAATGACAAAGCTGTCTCTAAAAGAGCCTCAAAAACCTCCAGAAGGACAATGTTCCTGAAATGGGAATAAGGTTGGAGTGTTTGATGTATGGAAAGCGATCGATGTGTTTAGAACCGGACGGTATTGTCATTTGTCAAGTTCATAGACAAGGAAATGGAAACTTCTGGAGGGTTCCAAACGTCCCCCAATCAGCAAGTGTTAAGAAGTCGAACATCCCATAATATTCTGTTGCAATTTGTGCAAGCAGCATACACAAGAGATGTGGGCAGAGGGTTTCCAGGTAGCCCTGGAAGACTTTCTTACATGGCAACCAGAAAAGTATACTTTAGTCAATATGACTTGGGGAGCTAGAATCAAACTGAGCAAGCCAGGAGGAGCAAGGCAGTGAGCAGCTCCCTCTCAGCTTCTGCAAGCACTGCTCCTGATTCCAGGTTCCTGGCCGGCTCTGAGCTCCTGCCCCAACTTCCCTCAGTGATGCACTGTGATGGGGAACTGTAAGGTAAAGTGAACCCTCTTCTCCCCAACTTGCTTTTGGTTACAGCGTTTTATCACAGCAATAGAAACCCTAACTGAGACAGAACGTGACTGTGGCCTGCTTTCATTCTCAGGCTTACAAAATTTAGACGACTTCTCCAAAAATAAAATGTCATAAACCCCAACCGTCCCTCAGCACTGTATGTATCTCTAAGCCTACTGCATTGCTAGCATTTCTAGGACCTTAAGACGCATGGTGTGGCATCTAGTCACTGATTCTGTAGTGTCAGCTGAAGCTAATATCTGAGCACCTGTGGCCTATGAGACACCGGGGTGGGTTTTTTTTTTTTTTCTTTCTGTTTTGTTTGAGACATGTGGTCTAGGATATTCTCAGACATACTGTGTAACTCAGGCTGTCCTGGAACCCGCAATCCTCCTGCCTCAGCCTTCCATGCTGGGGCTACTAGCATGCACCACCCTTTGCAAACTGGGATGGATGGATGGATTTCATTAAATATTTTAAATTTTTAGAGCAACAATATAGGCTACATATAATGATGGCAAGAAGAACAGTTACATTCCTTGCCCCAGCCGGTCAGTTGTGTGTTTAGGACAGACGACAGCTGTGGACTGCAACGGTGCCTGAAGAACTCCAAGCTGTTTTATGAACGTCAGGGATACACACAGTGTCCTGTGCCAAGTGAACTCACTCGGGCCCCAGGAACCTTTCTCTTTCCCCTCCACCCTTAAGTTTAAGTTTTGTCGGCCTTAAAGCTTCTCTACAGGCACTCTTACAGCCTCTGGTTCATGGACACATGAATCATGCCACAAAGACAACGTGGCATATGCTTTAATAAAAGACTCTGGGATCTACAAAGAAATCTAGCACAGCACCCCTAGATAGACGGGGCATGCACTTTCCACTATTGACCACCAGGTGGCAGAGCCAGCCAGCTCAGTCAGCGAGGAGTCAAAGCGTGAGCAAAGGCCTGGTTATAGACAAGGCTTGAAATCACAGGCCTGAGAACAGAGGCACAAGATTTGTTGACAGTTTTTCTCAGCAGAGAGGACCAAAGGTTCAGGCAGATGCACAATTAGAAAAGGATGCCACAGTTGCTAGTTCTGAACATTCTAGTTTAGATAGACCTTTTGGAGTACGGGACTATCCTCCAAGCCAAACTCCCACTGTCCTCAGGAGTTCCACTGGGTCTCTTGACCATTGACTTTCCTTCGCAGAAGGAGGGGGAGAAGGACATGGCACACTCACCTGAGTATCCAGTCGCTGCTCCCAACCGGTCCTTTGCAGTTTTCCCTTAACGGCTTGTGGTCCTGGAGAGTGGTTGGGGATGAAGGAGGGCTGAGTGTCTGTTATCCAGCTCTGGAAGGAAGCTGTCATTCCTGCTGGATGCAGATCTTCCACTGTGGCCACCTTATGGTCATCTGTGTGCCTCCCCATAACCCCTCATCCATTGCTCAGGAAGGCAGCAATGGCTTTCCCTGGGTAAACTTTGGTGGAGTTGCACCACAGATTGTCACGGAGGCCTTAGGGGGAAGGGTGGACATTGGGAAGGAATTTTAGCAACATTTTTTTTAAAGTTTATCTTTAATTTTATGTGAAGTGTCTCTTAGTGTGTGTGTGTGTGGGGGGGAGGTATTTGCATGATTGTAGGTGCCTGTAGAGGCCAGAAGAGGGCATCCGGTCTCTGGAGCTGGATTTGCCAGTGTTTGTGAATTCTGCCGTGTGGGCACTGGACTCGTGTCTTCCACAACAGTGGGATGCACTCTTAGCCCCGGTGTACAACACGTGTATATTCTGCCATTGCAGAACTATTAACTCTAGGTGTGGGGTGTGAAGATGAAGGATGCTCAAGCAGGAAGCTCTGAGTAGAAAACAGACCTGCATCTGCACCACAGACAGGGGTCAAGCCACAACATCTGGCTCCCTGTGATTGTTTTGCTTCTAATTGCCAAGCTCAGTTTTTTTTTTCTTTGCAAGTGTCTTTCCTTTCTCCCTTCCACGAAGCCCGAGTGACGTTTCTAAGTCTTCCAGGGTAGACTAAGGGGTGTGCGTACACCCCAGAGGCTCAGCTTCTACCCACAGTATCCCTAGGAATGGACACTTGCGAGGATCACAAAGCCCATCACCAGCAGTTTCTGCTCCATCACTGGTCCACACAGGGGCTTTTACTCATGAGTACCATAGAGGAGCTCAGCTCTGGCTTGCTCAGTGATTAAAAAGCACACTCTCAGGAATTTTAGAAAACATCTTACAGCCAAACTCTGGGAGGTGAAATGTTTATCCCTTGTTTGCTGACAGACTGTCTCTGGTACAGGCCTGCCACATTCTCTGGAGGCCTCCAGTTGATCAACCATTGAGACCTGCCTTTAAAAAACTTGCTTCTGTTTGTGTGTGCACACAGGTTTGTGAATATGGAGGCCACAGGTGGACATCAGATATCTTTACTGATAAACTTTACCTTAGTTTTTGAGGTAAGTTCTCTCACACGCCACAGATTCAGCTAGACTGGCTAGCCAGTAAGGCCTGTGGAGTCTTCTCCCTCCACCTCCCATGTGCCACAGCTTCCAGCTGTTTCTGTGTGTGCTGGGGATCTGAACTCAATCCCTTATGGTGGCAAACACCTTGCTGGGCCTAATCTCCAGCCCCAAGACTTTCCATTTAAAGCAATAAGAAACTTTAGCCACTAAGATTTCTTTCAGTGGCAGAGGGAGCGTATTAGACAAAGAGGCCAACCTGGTGTTCAGAGGCTCTAGGGAGATCCTTGAACCATTAGTCCCCAGGCTGGTGCTTTACAGGTGACATGCAGGCTAATTTGGTATTGCTGTCTCTTTAAGTGTGAAGGGCTTGAAAAGAGTCAGCTTATTAGCTGAATAATTCCTGAATGGATGAAGGCTTGAGTGGGAGGGGTCAGCTGCAAGGATGTAACTTGGGCCTGCAGTCCCTCTGTGTGTTTCAGGGGAAACTGTGACTGAGAAGATGCACAGAAAGGTGGGAGAGATGGCCCCGCCCTGCTATGCTAGGCCTCAGATCTCCTGGTGTCACTGAAATATCAAAGCTGTCCACGGTGGGAGAGGAAATGTCTTATCGTTGTCCATATGTCCAAGTGTACGTATTTCCCATGGCTGTAATTAATGAATGGCCATAATAAAAACAGAAGGCATGGCTGGGGAGAGGGCTCAGAGAGAAAAGTTCTTGCCGCACAAGCCTGGCAACCCGAGGCCAGTCCTCAGAACCTAAGAGAAAGACCGATTCATGGCTTAATGCTCTAATCCCAGGGCCCCTGTGTTGAGATGGGAGGGACGCTCGCAGCCCAAGTGTCCCGGAGCACAGCGTGGCAGAAGCGATCAGCTAGCAAGAACCCACTCCTCCAACGCTGTCGATTGACCTGGAGACACAGGCTGAGGCTCACGCATACGCACTAACAAAACCCAGCAGATCCAGAGGGAAGAAATTTAGACTGTGTCCTTCAGACTGCATTCTGCTGGAAGCTGTGATGGAGAAGATGTGTTCTGTCTTAGCTGAACTTCCTTACTTGGCTTGCGACCCCCTTTCTTTACTCTCTAAGCCAGCAATGAAGCATCCGACCACCTGTGACCTCAGCCGTCCTCATCACGTCTCCCCTCACTCTGGCCTCTCTTGTACTCTTAGGATCCCATTCAGTAGTCGTCTCAACAGCCCTTCATCTAAGCACACCTGCACAAAGCCGTTTTGTCAAGGAAACATATTCACGAGTTACAGGAAGTAGAATGTGGATATCATTAGGGGGTCACATTCCGCCTACACGCCGGTGTTTGAATGGGTTATTGCTGTTGTCATGGTAACTTTGGGGGTGGTATTGTTACGTCAGTCAACCACATCAATGCCATTTGCTTTTCTCACCGCTTACATTTCGCTGCCCAGTTTCCTGGGTTTGCAAATCTGGATCAATATTGATTGTCAGACCTGGGCCCACCCTGGGGATTGTGGTCAGCACACTGCCATTTGTACCTAAGAAAACCAAGAGTTACAATGTCAGGACTCTTTGTTCATTTACCTTGGATTAAAACACGAGGGTGTCTCAGATTGTGGGAATCCCTCCTCTTCGTCTTATGTGTGAAGGGAATGAGGTACAGAGGGGCTAACACGGAGGAGGGAAGAGAGGAGGGCCTGTGGGGAGGAAAGACCTGCATGGAGAGTCGTTCTGTGTGGAGGAGGAGTTCACACGGCCAGCCATGCCCACCTGCAGGGAAGGGGCAAGCAGATGAGTGTGCACTTCCTAATTCTTGTGGCATCTGTGATCTGTGACTGCATTGGGGAAGCCTCTGTCGGGGCTACTGGCTAAGCAAGCTGGGCATTTGTCCCCATCACTTTGGGCTCATGGCAGGACATGTCTAAAAAGCACAGGAAAATCAAAAGGTTTCCGTACTTTGCTGATCTGAGGTAACAGCTGTTTACTGATGCATTTTAAGAATGACAGAATGGGGTGATCGGATAGAAATATGAGGATGAAGACATTGTTCTCTTAGTTTCAGAAACATGATCTAAAGAATATAGCTGAAGTGTGGGGAATGTCTGTCCTAGGCTTTAGTTTAATTTTTGTTTCGAGACAAGGTCTTGCTGCATGGCCTGATTTCTAATTCTCCTGCCTCTGGCTCCTGTATGTTGGAGTCACAAGCATTTACTACCAGGCTTGGCTGCTGTTGCATTTCAAAAAAAATTTTTTTTTGCTTCAAAGTTTATAGGAAAGTAGATTTTAAGACACTAGATATCTTAAGGAAATGGCAAAAAGATTTTGATATTTTTCAAACCCTAAAACTGCAGAGAAATCCAAGTTTAGTTGTAAAGTAACAGTGCTCAGGCTGCAGAAGAGGGGCACAGAACTGGCATAACAGAAACCCAGCATGTCAAGCCGGCCCCTTGGTTTCCCCGAGGGGGGCCACCTGGCCTTGCTTGTCTAGGTTGGCTTGATTGACCCACGGCAGACAAGCGCCTGGGCACGGGTTAGCTGTGGAAACCCAGCACTGGGCCTATCCTGATACAGAGGGAAGAACTGTCTCAGGCCTTTGTTTTGGGGTTCCCTATTCCCTGTTCCCGTGGGCCTGGTTTGCTGATTTGTGGCTTATTATTTTTTATGGGATCTGCTAGTTTCTCCCATAAACCATATCAGGACGCATATCGCTCTGAGTCTTGTGATATAATTCACTTGTCAGCAGATATTTTCAGTCTGGAAATATTTAGGGAGGTAAACTAATGAGAGATTATGTTTCTGGCTTGACTTGGAAAACAGTGGACATTTTGCTTCTCTGTAGCCTTGCTATGGAGAAGGGGGGGTAAATTATTTTGGGGTTAGGGGTCAACTTGACACAAGCTGGAGTCATTTGGGAAGAGAGACCCTCAGTTAAGGAATTGGCCATCAGATTGGCCTGAGGGCAGGTCTGGGGGGGGCATTTTCCTGACTGAAGATTAATGTGGGAGGTCCCAGCCCACTTTGGACCCCCCAACCCCCCCCCCCCCGTGCACCTGCGATACATAATAAGAAAGCAGCATGAGGAACAAGCCAGTAAGCCTTGCTCCTCCCTGGCCTGTGCTTCAATTCCTGCCTCCAGGTTTTGGCCTTGAGTTCTGCCCTGATTTTCCTCAGTGGTGGAACGAGACTCGGAAGTGTAAGTCAAACAAACCCTTTCCTTTCCAACATGCTTTTCATCATATTTATCATAGCAAGAGAAACAAAGTGCGTGTGACACAGAGATCTTGTGAGACACTGGAGACCATGGAGGGTCGGGGGACACGGACATAGTGAACGCCAGAGTCAATGTCTGACCATGGCGCTAAGCACCTACAAGACAGAAGCTGCCATCGTGTGGAGACCAGGACGGGCTTCAGACCTGACTGGCTAGTCAAGTGACGCGGAGATGAGGATATGGCAGCTCCCTCAGAAGTTGCACAGGGGACGGTGGCAGCAGTGAGTAGCGCGGATTTGGTAATTCTTCACCGTTCTCTTGAAGCACTCCGATTTGTCCTCCGTGCAGCCTTTCACTGAATACCACTGGATCCCACCTGAAGGAAGGAACGATGCTGAGACCGGTGGGTGCTGCCTACCTGGCCTGGCGGGCGTTACACAGGAAACACGTAACAATAGAAGACCAAGTGCAATCTCCAGCTTTACCCAGACACGAATCTAGACTTCCTACCTTGAGGAGTGGCGTCCTCACCGGCCTTTAAGAACTCCCGGGTAAACTATCTGAACTGGGGACTTTGTAGTACACATGCTTCAGAACTGTAAAACAACCACAGCTTTCTGCTTGCAACTGCTATTGTCTAGGCATTTTTCGCTGTGATAGCTGTGGGCGAGCTTGCATATAACCACTCCCCCAGCATCACTAAGGTCTGTCACTCAACTAAAAGACCACATCTGCACAAGGGTACTCTAGCAAGTGCTTCCTAGAGATGGAATCTTATCATACGTAATGTCACTATTTTTCCGGGTTTTGTTTGTTTCATTTTGGGGCTGAGCCTAGCTATGTAAAGTAGACTGGCCTTCAGTTCTTAATCCTCCCACTTCAAACTTTCGGGTTCTAGGAGTCCTAAGTTTGTACCATCATACCCAGCTTTTCCTTCTTGGTTAAATCACTGTAGAACACAGACAAATGGACAACGTGAAAAGCAAGTTCCAGTAGTTCCACAGTCCCATGGCCTCCAGCTTCAGATGTGCCCAGAGGACTAACGAGCATCCTCAGAGCAACAAAGACAAAAGTGCTTTCTCAGCACAGCTGTTTCTGCTTCCCCAAGTCCAGGATGTCAGCTGTCGCCCAGAGACTTCTGCTATTACAGTTGGAGACAGCAGCAGGGGCCCTCTGTTCTGGGCATCTAAGAAGAAAAAGGCTAGGGATGTTGCTGTCCATTCCATAATGGAAGATGTACCTGAGCTTCTCGCTACCCTATCCTGGGACAAGACACCTGGGTAAGTTGAAAAACCAAAAGTTTGTTTGGGCTCACAATTTCAAAAGTCTCAGCCCACGGTTTCTTGGCAGTGTTGCTTTTTGGTCTGTGGTTAACAGCCTTGTAGTGGGAGAGCTTGGCCAAGAAAGCCACACACCTCATGGTGTCCAGGAAACAAAAAGGAGAAGGCTGGGAACTCAATGTTCCCTTCAGTAGCATGTGTTCCGGGATATAACTTCCTTCTCCTAAGCCCTGCCTCCTAAAGTTCCACTATTTCCCAATCACACTAAGGTTCCAGCATTTCCCGGATGGGCTAAAGGCTGATGATTAAGCCTATAAAACAGGGGCCTTTAGGGGACATTCAAGATTCAAGCCGTAGCAACTTTCCCAAGTTACATCAATCTTCCACAAGTGCCACTATTGGCAATGTTGAGAAGCTATTGATAAAGCCACATTAGAATGTAACTTTATCTAAGTTTCACTTCTGTTTAATTTAGTTTAATTCAGTTCAGTGGGAAATGGTAAAAATTCCAAGATACTGAACTCTGCTCACATAGCATAGCCGTTCCAGTTCATTGATTTGCTGTAGGAGGTGGTCGGTTTTTTCTAGACAAGCTTTCAGGCTCTAGTCCACGCACAGAATCTCTTAATTCTTAGCTGATGTCAGTATGAGTGCTCACAATTCAAGAGTAGAAGAGCAATGCCTGAGAACGTTGACTCTGAGGGCCTTGGGGACCTTTCTCCATCAATAATAGACTATGAATAGCAAGGTTCAAAGTTACAGGGCAGATTGACAAAGCCCAGAAGCTTCTTAATATCAACCAATCTCCTTTAGGTGGGAAATGTGGCTCTTCCTCTTTCTTGCATAACTTCGATGACCTCTGATTTTTGTTCTTTCCTTCCAACGCCATGAAGGATTGCTTTGCTGATTTCTATTTATATGTAGACTACTATGTGTATTAATTCGTATTTGATTTCATCCCACTTGACAACAATTTAGATATTTACCCATATTAGCAAGTAAATGTGGAAGATGCTACATAGCAGACAACGTTGCATAGTTTGGAGACAACACAGTCCAACTACTTCCTGTATGTGAGGTTGTAGGTCGTTTATTAAAAGAATATTTTGCCATTATTTATTTAGTGTGTGTATGTGTGTGTGCAATTATCCTCTATATAATAAGACATATTTGTTATCAGTCTTATGGACTAAACATGTTACATTTTTCTAAACTTTACATTGCCTTGATTTTTGCTAGCAAGGTTAAACTGCTCTTTTGTCTGTTTTCATATTGGTATTTTCTGTGCCAAGGACTGCTTTCATGTTTTATTTTTTCCTGATAGTTGGTCTTGTGTGTGTGTGTTGTATATTTAGTGTGCGGTATGTGTTTTTGTAGGGAGTGTATGTGTGCATGTGTGTGTGCGCGCATGCGTGTGTGCATGTGTGAGAGGCTGATGTCAGGTTTCTTTCTTCAGTTGCTCTCTATCTTAGTCTGGGATGCTGGATCTCTTTCTGGGTTTGAAGCTCACTGATTCAGCCAGGCTGACTGGCCAATGAGTTTCATGGATCTGCCTGACTTTGACCTCATGGGATACAGGCACACACTACCAGGCCTGTCTTTTTACTTGGATTCCTGGGCTCTGAATTCATCTCTCCATGCATTTGGCTGAACCATCTACCCGGTCCTTTACTCATCTTCTAAAAAACAGATTTTTTGGAAGCTCCTTATTTTTCTGGACAGATAATAATGTTTTTCTGTAATCTATTTTTATGATTTCCAGCTAACTAGTTCTTTGTCTTTTACATTTGCTTATCATTTAACATGGTCATTTATTTTACAAATTACAAAATATAGACACACTCAAATCAATTGTATTCTTTTTGACATTTGGGTTTGGATGTAAAGGGGCCTCCTCTCTTTCAAACTTGGAATGTGCTCACCAGCATTTTCTTCTAATCTTGTCAGCATTTGGGTTTTGTGTTTAACATGGAATCTGGGCAGTTGCACAGGAGCCTGTGAATAACCTATTAATGTTTTCTGAGATGTGAATGCTGTGAATGAGGCTGCATGTAGATTTATTAATATTTGGGGACTCAAGATACTTGTATTTGAATTTTGGCTATTATACTCACTTACTAGAAACTTTGTAAAAAATTATTTAGCCTTTATGCACCTCCAATTTTTCATTAAAAAATAGAGATAATTGGGAGATAGCCCAGAGGTCTGGCAGAAGACCCAGTTAGGGTCCCCAGTGCTCACAGGGTGGCCTTGTAACTCCAGTTCCAGGGGATCCAGTGCCCTCTTCTGGCCTTCAGAAGCTGCTGCAAACATGTAATGTGCATAAACCTATACATGCACACACATATACATGTATGAGTAATATATAAATACTTCTTTAAAATGAGGATAATGAGTTATGGACCTAGCTCTGTTGGTGAACACTTGCCATCTGTATAGCCTTAGCTTCAAGCTCCAGCACTCAAAAAATAGGAAAATTGAGGGAGGGGTTTTGGGTAGGGGGATTAGTGATGGGATCCATCCAGGTCATATCATTGCATGATTGAAGCAATGTAGTCCTGGCCTAACCTCAGTATAACATCAGGCATATAGCTGTTGTTAGCAGATGATAAAAGGGTTGTCTCTGTACTTCTCCATGTCAAGACTTACCTTTAGCAAGGGTCTCTTTTATACAAAACTGACCGGGCTTTGTTCTGCAGGTTCCAAGGTCTAACAGACATCCATGGAATGGGATGGAGAGATTGCATGACCTGCAAATCACACCTCCAACATCTCCAAGGACAGCAAAGAAGGGGGCAATTGGGATGGAGACCAGAGCGAATGAGCAGAGCCAAGAAAGGAGGAGAGAGGAACCAAAAAAAAAAAAATCAGTGATTTTTAACGTTAAAGAATAAGAAATGCTTAAAATTTTTATTATAAAAATCCACATAAATTAAGATTATTTTAGTTTGTATATTTCATGAGGGAGGTTTCAAAGCACGTGCTACATGAATGAATCAGAAGCCCTCTGAACTGACAGGAATCAGAAATGAGGACACTTTCTTGGTGCCTAACTAAAACATGGATTTCACCAGCCACACACCCACAGTTAGGTCATTTCCAAGCCCAGGTAGTATGTTATATATTCATATTCAGTTGTTCAACCACGTTGCTCATTTGATTAGGTACAACTATCTCAGAGATTTTTGGACTTAGGCAGCATCTAGAACATTAGTTCCCAGTTTCCGAGTGCATCAGGTGTAGGTTAGTGGCTAAAATAGATTCTGTGCATCCAGAAGACTTGAACTACAATGTGTGGGAGGCTGAGTCCATGAACCTTCATTTCAGATGTGCAGTGCTAGTTGACGGAACAGACCTTGGACACGGATGTCTAATGATGGGGAATATGGTCTGTCCATTCAGAAATCCTTGATGACGACTCTGGCAGGAAGCCATGGTCACGACAGAACGCTTGTTACTGTTAATGATCCCGACGGTGCAAAGACTCTTTGGTAACTGGTCCAAAATTTGTCCCAGTATTCATACCCTTTCTACTTTTTTTTGTTTTACTTTCTTCCTTCTTGCTTCCTCCCTTCCTTTCCTTTTGCTTTATGTTTGCTTGTTTCTCTTTTGTTTTTAAAGATAAAGTCTCACTATGTAGTCTTGGCAGATCAGGCTGACCTTGAACTCAGAGACCTTGTTGCCTCTGCCTGCTGACTACTGGGATTAAAGGCATGTACCACCATACCTGGCATTTCCTTCTCTTTCAACATATAATCACCACAACCAAGGTACTTCTATTTACTAATAATTCATATAAGAACTTATGAGACATATGGTACAATGTATTTTTTTTATCTTCTTTTGCTACAACTAAGGTGACTTTCAATAGAAGGCAGTCTGTGTAATGAGACCCTTTAGTCAGATAAATTAACAAATATATTTTTTGTGTGGCTGTGCATCCAATAACAACTGAAGCCATGAATTTGAAGGAGAATGGGAACAGGTGTACGGGAGGGCTTGGAGGGAAGAAAGGGAGGGGGGAAATGTATTTAAAATACAGTCTCAGAACTAAACAGCAACAACCATGGCAAAAGAGTGAAGTTTACACCTAGGAATCTGCTAAGCAATTTACACACAATAACCCAATTATTTTTTTTAAAAAAATGTATGGTTTAGCCAGAAATTATATTTGCCAATATCTTCCTTGAAATAAGTCTGAATAGCTTTCATAAGTGGAAGAGATGGAGATGAAAAGCTTCTTTGAAACCTAAGCTCTTGTCCTTGGCAGTCGCTCCGAGACCCTGAAGCTGCCAGTCTTTCGTGTGTCCCCACCCTTCCCTCACCTTCTGCTAAAGATCTTGGTTCTTCTGGCTGAGGGTCAGCTGCTGGATGGATTACGGGGCCAACCGCTTTTCAGGGAATGCCCGAGGGAGTTCTCTTCTTGGGTTTGTCATCGCCCAGTCTTACAGCCCCTCATAGAGACCCACCTCATTCTTCAGCCCTTCTTTTAAAGCCTGGGAGGACTAAGATGGGTGCCCTGATGACTACCAACAAGAACACTCCTTTTGATGCCAATCTTTATTCCCTTGTCCTCACATCTTCCTCTGTGTACAGAAGAAGTAATTCAAGTCTCTGAATTATTTAAAAATGTAGATGTTTTGTTACTGATATTTAATTAGCACACAAAGATATGGCTTTCTTTATATGTGTATCAGTGTTCCCTGCTCACATTCATCTCTTCATTACCCCGTCTCCCATCCCTTCTAACAGGACTTCTTCTTCTCCAATGGTCTATTTCTCTCTGTCTCTGCCTCTCTCTCTGTCACACACATACACACAGAGTGTAAAAATCTGGAATCTAAATAAGAGGAAACATAAAAGCTATTTGTTGTGGGTCTGCTTTATTTTTCTTAACTCAGTAATCTCTAGCACCATCTTATTTTTCATGATATCCAAGTCACAGAAGATGTTTTCTCATGCTATTTCACCTTTCTTATGCTCCTCTCCTTTCCAGAAGAGATGTCTAAGTAGAAAAGGCAGCATCCTGTATTAATGAGAAGTGTAGGAAAAGAACGTCTGTGCTGCATTTTCTACTTAGTCATCTCTTCCCTACTCACTCTGTTTACTAATGCAGGTTCTTCCTCTATAAAATGAGAATAAAAACATCTGATGTCTAGTGAGGAGTAAATCAATCAATACACATGAACCTTCAGGACAGAGTCTGCTCACTGAATGTCCAGACTAAGGTCTTCTGTCCACATCCAGAGTCTTCTTGCAGAGAGAGAAGGTAATTAACCTAAGAGGAGGTTTTTTTTTCTTTTATATATGGTTTATTTTTTTATATTTAAAAATTTCCATCTCCTCCCCTTCTCCTCCCCCTTCCCTTCCCTCCCCTCCCCTCCACCCATACCCCCCTCCCTCCCTCTCCAGGCCAAGGAGCCATCGGGGTTCCCTACTCTATGTTAAGAGCAAGGTCCTCCCAACTCCCCCCAGGTCCAGGAAGGTGAGCAACCAAGCTGACAAGGCTCCCACAGAGCCTGTTCACCTTGGCTTCTCAGTCAGCCTCCACCATCGGCCACATTCAGAGAGTCTGGTTTGGTCTCATGTTCCATCAGTCCCATTCCAACTGGAGTTGGTGATCTCCCGTTTGTTCTGTCCCACCTTCTCCATGGGTGAGCGCACCCCTCACGGTCCTGACTTTCTTTCTCATGTTCTCTCTCCTTCTGCTCCTCATCAGGGCCTTGGGAGCTCAGTCCGGTGCTCCAATGTGGGGAAGCAAGAGAAGGCAGCTTCTACAATCGTACTTCCCCAGCCACCTCCCTTATGTCTGCTCTCCACTCAGGCGTATTATAATTCTTCATTTTCTTAACTGGCTGTCCCTCCATCTGACCCTTCCTTTATCATGACTTACCACTGAAGAGGCAGGATAGGATAAAAACTCCAGCAATGGCAGTCCTCATTCTTAGATTCGCAGGCCGAAGAAAGGTAGAAGGAAAGACAAGTCCAGCCAGCACCTCTTTCTGAGGAAGACAGACAAGCACATGGTAGCCATTTAAAGGGGAGATACTGGCTAAGTCACTTTTTTTTTCATTAAATTAAGGGCATCCTTCTTTATAAAAATAACTGTAAAGCCATTTCTAGTTCTGAAATTTAGATATCTTTTTTTTAAAACCATTGCCGCCATCTCTTTTTGCTTCCCCCTTAATTACAGTTGCTTCAGGCAAAATATGAAGTGGGGTCAGTGATGTTTCTAGGTTAATGTCTTCAAAAATCCTTCTGCTGTTCAAAGGGAAATGTTCCTCTCAGCTTCAGGGACTGAAGCTCACCGCAAATGGTCGTAGGCACAGGGAAGGCCACGTGATAGCAACGGCATTGCTCACTAAGTCATCAGAACTGCCAAGATGTTACTAGTCACCCACACCTACCTCTCGCGGGGAGATTTTCCTTGTCTACACTTCTTAAAATGCCTGATCACAGTTTCTAGTGAGTGAGACGCGCTGTAACTGAATCCAACAGCTTGATCCTCTAGGTTCTAAGCAGTTGAAACAGTAACAGATGCCCACACAAGAACATTCCGGAATTGCCCTTGAGCGCCCTCATCTGGATGGAGTGCGTTCTCCTTATTCAGTAACCGTACCAAGGCTAAGTCAGTCTACTGACTGTAGAAGGGCCTGGTGTTTTCTACAGGTTATACAGGTCGGACACACACACTGTGTGGTCCCACCACTTAGTGTATAAAGCACTCAGCTTTCATTTTGTGGGGGGGATGCTTGCTGGGGTTTAAAATCAGGGCCACATACATGCTTATCGTGTCCCGACCCACTCAACTGCACCGGGAAGCCTGATTTTGATGTCTCTGAAAAAAAAAAAAAAAAAAAAAAACCAAAAACCAGGGAATCCTTAGATCGAAAATGTGATCAAATTACAGAAGCATTTGAGTTTAAAAGTAATGTTTATTCTTAGCTAACGCACAGGTTGGAATCAGTAGATTCTTCTGGAAACAAATGAAAGTTTTAAGAACATCAGAGTCTCTTTGACAATGCCGCCGCCAAACCCTATGCCGTTCTCATAAGTAAGTAACCCCATTATGAGGATGCCAGGTGTTTCTCAGCAAATTATATCCCTCGGTTTATCCAGATTTACTCCTTTTCTGCGCATCTTTGTCATTTCCTTGTAGCAACGAAATATGTGCCATATTGCTTCTAGGGTTATCTTTGTAAAGATAATACGCTCTGTTTACTTTTCCTTTGAATTTCATTTGAAAATATAACTACAACCTTCTTATGTCAATTTTAAAAAATCGACTTCAAAATTCCCGCTGATTTGAATCTCAGAAGCAAGGGAATGAAAAAAATACTAGCTACTGAAGAGTTCATAGAACACAAATACTGAGCGTATGGCGGAATGACCAGCAATCACCTTTGCATGGGTGCGGGCGGTCACCACTCAGATCAAACACGCCACATTTTCTTCTGTCTCAGAGGTCTGCTCACACCCCTTTTCTAGTTATTATTATTATTTCTAGCTATTATTTTCAGAAATAATAACTATCTCTTTTTAAATAATATTGGTTAATGGTACTCGATGCTGAAATTTATAGGTCCATACAGCAAATACTGTTACTGACGCGGGCATCTTTATTTTGTGTCTAGCCGTCATGTCTAATTCATCTCATAACAATGTCTATCTCTAAATTCCAAGACACCCGGCGGTCACTTTCTGACGCCTAACACTCTATATTGTTTTCCTTGTTTTCACTAAAAAAAAGTGTGCATGTGAGTGAGTGTGTGTGTGTGTGTGTGTGTATGTGTGTATGTGTGTAATATAATAGATATTAATAAGGATCTTGAGTCAGAATTAGGGATAACAGTAACATGAAGCTCATGCAGATTTTGTGAAGATCAAAAGAGTTCTTTCCACACAGTGCCTGCTGGGTCATGAGGAGCTGGCCAAGCCTGAGCTATGGGTGTTGTGATGGTGACCAGGGCTCAAATAGTTTTTCTTTTACATAAAAATGTGTTGGTACTTTCCTAAGCATGGGAAAGCAAATCTACTCTCCAGGAGCTAAATGAGCATGATTTTGAAATTTCCAACAAATTGTGTTGCTTAAAAAAGTTAGAAAACTCAATTATCCTTAAAGCAAAGGATATTTGGTGCCATATTTCTCTAAAAATAGCCCTGTGACTGATACTAGAGTTTATATTGGTGGGCTAGGGTTTACTTATAGAATAAGTGAATGATTTCACCTTCATTCAAGGAAATACATTTCTGATGCCAGCTCATTAAGACCAGAGAACAGTTTATAATGACAAACTAAAGGAAAACTTGAAAAGGAAGCAGAAGAGAGTATCATCAATTCAAAGCATTTTGTAGTTAAGCCCCCATGGTAAGTTCTGGAACCAAAAAATGGGCGTGACAAATTGTGCACTAAATGGGCATGACTGTTCTGGAAAACATTTGTGGATGCTTATCAAAGGGCTTGTTAAAGATTAATGTCTTTGTGCCATTGAATCTATTCCTAAGAATTTGCTTTGAAGATTGAACAAAAATAAGAATACCATGACCCAAACCAGTAACCATAAAGGGTCCCAAATGGTGAGGTATTAAATGGGAGGCCTGGGGAGGAGAAATAAAGATGAGAAATAAAGAATAAAGAAGACAAAAGCAATATCTGGGGCCAAGAGATCTTGCTAATGTAATTAGTAAGTAATTAGCTAATAAGCTAATGACTTATGCCAAGCAAGTTTGTTAAGAAGTACAGTATCATATATACACTGTTTGCAGTGGGCAGAGGTAGCAAGGAGAGGTTAGCAGAGAGCTAAATCAGACAGTGTTGGCAAAGGGCACGGGATACCTGAGACACAGCTGCCCTAGGACTGATCAGCACAGCTCAGGAGGGAGAACTGGGTCCTCAGAAGCCACAACACTGACTCCTATGAGGCACTGGCTCCAGTCTCAGACTGACCTTGCCAAGTCCATTCCTGGACAAGGGCACAGAATTAAAGTTTCTTTTGTCATTTTTGTCAGAGCCTCTAAGAAACTCTTGGCTCAGTCTGGTCCCTCACAGTACAACAACCCAAATATAAGGCGATTATCAAGCGAAGGATCGTGAGTCCATATGGTTGGTTGGAAGCTTTGCAGTGGGTCAGTCAAGAGCTGATGAAGGCTGGAAGAGGGAGGATGCAAAGAGGCAGTAGGAAGGAGAAGTGCAGGGACCAAAGGCTCCCCAGAACCTAGGGCTCCCTGTCTTTACCCTGGAGATCTGTGGGCAGCTAGGGCTAACTTCTCCTATACTTGCCACTTAACACATTACAAGACTTCTCTCTCTGGTAAGAGACTCAGTGAAGAGATGTCCTGCAGTCTCCTGCTTCTTGCAAGAGGCCTGGAGCAGTGGATGCTTGCTGGGGAGGGGAGCTGCCTTTTATGGGCGCAGTTAGGGAAGTGAATCCCAGATGACCTTGGATTGGCTGAAGGTCGTAGGAAGGTGGTGGAGGAGCGCTGTGGAAAGTAAACAAGGCAGGGCTTGTTTTAGGTCGCACATGGGGAGAAGGGACAAAAGCAGGAGTGAAGGCTGAGTCTTAGGGGTTTTGACTTGGGCAACTGGGCAGTTTGTTATGACATTAACCCAAAAAGTGAGGTCAAGTGAGAAATAAATTTGATGGGAAATTTATGAGCTCCGTTTGAGAAGGTTTCAAGTGAAGACACCAAGTAGCAGGTGGCTGTGAGCCTCAATTGTAAAAGAGAAGTCAGCACTAGCTTTTAATCCCATGTGTTACTTGAAGCATGTATATGAGACTCAAGTAAACTGCCTACAGATGCTTACAATACATAGAGGGGGAACGAACTTTTCTTGCAGAATAGCAAGCTATCGATTCAGAAACTCTTGTTGACTACATGTCCCTTAAATATCATCAATGGAAAAACACAAAACAAAGTTTGGCAATGATCAAAATGAAGCTTCTGTGAAACCAAAATGGACATATGGTGAGATGAGGGATACAGAGGGGTCCGGGGGTCTCTCCAGATCTCCACACTCTTGTGTTGACTGTTATGGACTGAGTATATTTGTCTCCCTTAAATTCACGTTTTGAAACCCTAAGCCTCAGTGTGACTGCAGTCTGAGACAGGCATTTACAGAGGCAACTAAGTCCTACAGCCCGAGCAGGTGATGCAGTGAACAGTTGTCCTACAGCCTGAGCAGGTGATAGTCCTACAGCGTGAGCAGGTGATGTAGTGAACAGATGTCCTAGAGCCCGAGCAGGTGATGCAGGGACCAGGCCTGTGTGCTCTCATATATTAAAGTTACTGGGTAAGTGTGGCCTTGAGTTTGGAGGCACGGAGGGGACTGGAGATGAAGTGTCAGGTCAGTACTAAACATGATGTACTAAAGAGTACCTCGTTTAGATGGAGAGCACAGAAGGGCTGTGCCCTCGGTGAGCTGGTGAGCTAGGAAAAGGAAAGCTACCCCTTAGAGAAGAGCAGCATCCATGGTGCTGCAGAGACCGTTAGAAAGCAGATGGCCACACCCCAAATCAACTATGCAAATTAACTAGACCTAAAGTCTATGCATCTCAGTAAACTTCTGTACAATTAGAGTAACAATTTTAAAGCGGTGGCACTCCATGTTAAATTTTATACTTTTGATATCTTTTTAAAAATCTGGTTAATTTTAGTGCATCATTTTTAAAAATTTGTAAGTTCTTTACAATATAGTGTGTGTGTGTGTGTGTGTGTGTGTGTGTTTGAGACAGGGTTTCTTCGTGTAGCCATGGCTGTCCTGGAACTAGCTCTGCAGACTAGGCTGGCCTCAAACTCACAGAGATCTGCTTACCTCTGTCTCCTGAGTGCTGGGATTAAAAGCATGTGCCACCACCACCTGGCCTACACTAAACTTTTAATAACAATAAAAATAAAGCAAATTATACCCTCTGCAAGACAGACAGAAATAACACCAACACAATGCCATGTATTTCCCCCTAAAAATTTCTTCAATAGACTTGGCTTCATCTATATTATTTTCATACTCTTTAGAAATATAGAGAAAGAATTGAAGTTTAAAATCAACTGCAAGACCCAGGCATGGGCTTGTAATCCTAGCACTTGGCAGGCAGTTGCAGGAGGCTCCCAAGTTTAAGGTCAGCTTGGGCCATGCAAGATTCAGTTTAAAAAACAATCCCAAAGAGGGAGAAAGTAAAACAGACTGTGGGACCCCCAGGAACAACAGCACCAGTTTAAGTCTTCCTAGGAACATAACCTCAAAGGACCCCTGAATATAAAACCCGTGCAAACTTGAAACCCACAAGGAAACCACCTACCACAAATGAGGGCTTGAGAAAGAGCCAGATGTAGAACAGCCATCTATGTAGATTTAGAATTGCTGGATGCAGAATCCAAGCTGAGACATTATAGCTTCAGTTAGATGCGGGGGGCTGGAATAAAATCTGCAAGAGGCAAAAGAGACCACCGCACTGAGCACATAGTGCAAAAAAGGCAAATAGGATTTCCAAGAATAAAAAGCACAACTGTTTGCCAACAAATGCTTCTTGAGCATCTGCTGTGTGACAGGCGTCCTCCTGGTAACTGGGTTCACCACAGGAACAAAAAAGAACGACAAGTACTTATTTCACACAGCTCACTTGAGAGAGAGAGAGAGAAAGAGAGAGAGAGAGAGAGAGAGAGAGAGAGAGAGAGAGAGAGAGAGAGAGAGAGAGAGAAGCAAATGCAATTTCAAACGGTGGAAGGATTGAAGAGCAATTAATGCAAGCAGAAGTAAGAATTAGTGAGGTGGAAAATAAAACAAGACATAAGAGAATTTGCAAAAACACAAATTCCTGGGCACAGTGCCACACACGCACACAGTGGCACACACGCACACAGTGGCACACACGCACACAGTGCCACACATGCACACAGTGCCACACATGCACACAGTGCCACACATGCACACAGTGCCACACACGCACACAGTGCCACACATGCACACAGTGGCACACACGCACACAGTGGCACACACGCACATGGTGGCACACATGCACACGGTGCACACGCGTGCACGGTGCACATGCGTACATGGTGGCACTGTAAACATGAATGCTGGCACATACACATAATCACAGCATGGGGGGCAGAAACAGAGGCAGAGGCAGCAGGATCTTGGCAAGTGTGAGGTCACCTTGGTCTCTGTGGCAAGTTCCAGGCTAGTCAATGATACCTTGTCTCAAAAAATAAATAATTAAGTGAAAACCAAACCGCACAAACAAATAAAACCCCCAAACAACCTCCAAGTAAGTAACATACAGATTTGAAAACCTGGGTCAGATGAGAGTAAGGCCATACAGTTACAAAAGGAAGCTGGCAGAGTGTGGGAAAACAATTTTCAAAGACTTACTGGTTGATGCATTCTTCAAACTGATGATTAATTAGGCCCATCTTATAGAAATAAGATTTTTAAAGTAGGTGGAGATAAAAGCATCGGAATGATATCAACATTGACAATTGAATTCAAGGATGGGGCACGGATGTTAGGTAGTATCTTCAAGGTACTGAGATGAAATAATTCGCTGCCGAGAGTAGACACTCAGAAAGGTCATCTTTCAAAAATGAAGATCATTTATGCAGACATTTTAATAAAAATTAACTATAACTCCAAAATAAGACTTGTTCCAATAACTTCTGAAAGTTGTACTTAAAGAAGAAACAAAATAATACTGGGTGTGGTGACTCACATTTTGAATCCTAGCAATTGGATCGCTAAAGCAGGGGGATTGCTGTGAGTTCAAGGCAGTTGGAGTTACATAGTGTCAAGCCAGTCATGCTACATATGGACAACCTGTCCCCGCAAAACAGACAGGCAGACAGACAGACAAACACCCCCAAAAAGTAAAGATACCCAATGATAGTTTGAGATGTAAGACAAGATTATGGAGGAAAATTATGATAAAATGAAGAATAATATTGATGGCATGGAATGCTAATAATATTTGTGTTATATAGAATGCAAAATATATTCTCTGTATTACTTACAATTCTCAAAAAGCACTCTGTCATCAAGCTTCTTATTATAAAAAGGTCAAAAAATAACAAAATGACAATACCTCACAATATATGATGGCTTTTCTGACAGAGAAAACCAAGTTTAACATTTTAACCTGGAAAACACCGGAAGGTTGAAGAAATGAAGTCTAGAAAATCTCTCATGATGTTTAACGTCAGTGATTCTCATAAAGAAGGGCATCATGGCTAATCCTCCCAAGTATAGCACTTGGAATCAGATTTCCAAAAAGCCAACTTTGAACTTACAACCTGAATAAATTCTTTTAATTATTTGAGACTCAAAGAAGCTCCACTCTCCAAGTACGTTGTACCACCTGATATAGGTGTTCCAATAAAATTTTTATAACATACAAGTATTTTTGTGATAAAGTTTCTAAGCATTATTACACTACACCACACACACACACACACACACACACACACACACACACACACACTAAGGTATACTCTAATAAAAATTGGGCAGAATACAGAAGCATCATTAATCAAACTAATGAAATTTCACATAAGCATTTAAGAAAGAATTTATTCAAGGCAAGAGTTGGGTGACCATGAAGAAAACACATGTGCAAATTTTACAGTCCAATTGCTCAAAAATGGTGCAAGAGATTGGGTGGCTACAGCACACTGGTTGTCACCGTGGTGTCACACATGTCGTGCTGGCTGGCTGCTAGTCACTTGTGTCACACACCCCAGGAGGGATACCATGATAAGCAGTAACAAGGTATGCTCAAAGTTATTTCTCTAGAGCCATCAGCACACCTACAAGAAGCTAAGCCGAAGTGGCTGATGGCTGAATTTGAATGAGACTTGGGACTGTGGAAAGACATGACCATTGCCCCCCAGTCCATGTCTGTTCAACCTTATGAAAGTTTGCAGAGTTTCGGACTTTATTTTGTCTTTATCGTGGAAGAGAAAGTATGAAATACTTAAGTAGTCTCATTTTAATTATGGGAGCCCAAATGAAAAAAAAAAAAACACAAACAAGACATCCGAGTTAGCAAAACCTTTAAAGAAGTTGTTGGACCTGAGAAGCAACAGAAAGTCTCAGCGGTGGTAGACTGTGCAGTGCAAATCGTCCAAGCATTTGGGATTAGAAGATAGCAATTATTTCATAAACATCGAGTTGTACACTCCTGGGAATCAGCCATTCTTTTTGCTCCGGAGCCTACAGACGCTCTTTGTTTGGAGATATATGATGTGTTCAAGGATGTTCATGGGAGCAAGGTTAAAAACCACAAATAAATGCTGACTATCGGTAGCTTGGGGTAAAAATATGGACAAATAAACCATGATATGGCCATGTGAGGGGACAGAGGGGCCCCGTGGACATGGATGAACCACAGCCACTCATACAGGCACCAGGTAATCTTTGAGGCAACTATTAAGTCAGAGAAAATAGTATGTCATAGAATAAGAAATTGAACTTTTAAAAGTCTATAGTTTATCAATGCTTTCTTCTATCATAAACCAGGCAGTGGGCAGGGTAGGATTGGGTAAGACGAGCAAGGCCTTCACCTGATGTGCAAAATACAAGGGGCTGCCAACACTTATCAAGATAAATTGTCCTCTAATGCTGTGCTTTAAAATGTGAACTTGGCAGATCACAGCCCTGGAGTCAGCCACCTGCTCTTGTGAACAAAATTGTGTACAGCAGGGCTTGAGGCTAGGATGCGACAAACGCATCTGTGGTGGAAAAGCACAGGGCCAGATCCTCTTTTTATTAAAAAGTGTCATATTTTCCTTCTCAGACTTTTTCATATTAGCTTTGATTTTTAAACTACATCATTAAAATATGAATTACCTTGGTGATTGGCCTTGGTGTTCGTAAGCGTCATGACTTGCAGAAGTCACACAGACATATATTTTGTAAGGTTTATCAGCAACTCTCAAAACTGAATAAAAAATAAAGCACAAAGAAAAACAGAAGGCCTTGTGTGGGAGAGGAGGTGTATCCAACAAAGGGAACCAGGAAGGAGGCGCCGGCCAAGGGGAGGGCACTTCCCAGAGGGTGATATTTGCAAGTCTGTTGGGTCATGGCAACTCCTGCTGTAAGTAGCTAGACTTCCCTGTTAAGCCTGCCCCCTTTCAATCACCTAGACCCTGCCTTCAGCAATCTTGCCTAAGACTAGCTCAGCTGTGAGAAAAAAACACGTTGTGTATTCGTGTGCATGAAACATAAATTACAAGGTAAAATAATGAAAAGCTATGTTTTTAAGCTCTCAAGGCTTTGGATTTTGCTTTTCCCACTTGGAGTTGTCAACACAGCATACTAAGCCATGGGTGAGAGCACTCATCACTATCGGTCCTTGCTGACTGATATAGTCCTTCTGTGTGTGTGCGTGCATGCATGTGTATGTGTGTTTGTGTGCATACATGCATGTGTGTGTACATGTGTGTATATCTATGGGTCTGCATGTATGCATGTGTGAGTGCACATGTGTGTGGACACGTGTGTCTCTGTGTGTAGCATGTGTGTGTTTGTATGTAGATGTGTGTGTATGCATTTGTGCGTGTGTGTGTTCCTTTTTGTCACTTCAGTGCTAGAGATTGTGTGGAGGTCAGGCACCTCTGGTGTCAGTTCCTGTCCTCCTTGTTTGAGATGGTGTGCACCAGGCTAGCCAACCAGCTAGCCTCCAACAATTCTCTTGTCTTTGCCTCCCACCTCAGCACGGGAGTGTTGGGATTACAGATGCACACTACACAATGACAGTTATGTGGGTTCTGGGGAACCTGAACTCATGTTGTTAAGCTTATATGGCAAGCACAGTACCCACTGAGTCATTGCCCCTGCCCTTAGTCTGCTCTTTGAATATTATCTGACAACCATATGTTGGTATGGAGCCTCCTCTGTGGTTTCTTCTAAGAATCCGCAGAGGGAGAATGGCAGCAAGTTCCTTCTTCATGCCTCTGATTCATGTGATTACAGCTTTTCAGAAGGACAAACCTTGCAGTGAACTCTGGAAGTAACATATGAGTACACTTTTCTTTTATGTACATTTCAATCACCCTAGACAAAAAAAAGGAAGAAAAAAAGGAAGAAAGAAAAAAAAAAGAAGAAAGAAACTTCTACCTCCTCTGTGCCATATTTGTTATCCCCAGCAGGATGTGTGATCGGGTGGCTTAAATATCATAACAATGATGAGCAATATCTTATCTGATGTATGGAAGAGATATTTTACTGTTATTCTTAGGAATTAATTCTTGATCGGTCAAGCAGGAGTCATAAGAACATAACAAAATTTATCTAGCAGGTGTTTTTTCCTTCTCTCAATCTTCCCTTTCATCCCCTCTCTCTTTTCCTCTCTTTACTCCCTCTTTTGGTTCCTCCCTTTAAAAAAGATGATATATTTTTTATTTTAATGTACCTCAGTTTTTTGCTTGTGTGTATGTCTGTGAATCACTTGTACACCTGGTGTCCACAGAGGCCCCAAAAGTGCATCAGAACTGGAGTTACATTATACATGGTTGTAAGCTACTACATGGGTGCTGGGAATTAAACCTGTGCCCTTTTCAAAATCAGTCAGTGTTCTTAACTGTGGAGCTATCTCTTCACCCTCTGCCCCTTGAAACAAACAGGAGTTTCACTGTGGCACAGTCTGGCCTCAAACTCCAACAGTTCTCCTACACTGGCTTCCTAAGTGCTGGGCTTATAGCTGTGACCCAGAACACACCAGGTCTTTCTCTAAATGCTTGGATTACATCTGTGAACTACAACACACCAGGTCTTTCTACAAATGCTGGGATTGCAGGTGTGAACCACAGCACACCAGGTCTTTCTGCAAATGCTGGGATTGCAGGTGTGAACCACAGCACACCAGGTCTTTCTGCAAATGCTGGGATTGCAGGTGTGAACCACAGCACACCAGGTCTTTCTACAAATTCTGGGATTGCAGGTGTGAACCATAGGTCTTTCTGGGAAGTGCTCTGTGGTCCTGAGCTGATGTCTCACAAAACATGAGGGGGTTTAAAGACATACAAGTTAAAATAAGGAAGATGAAGCTTAAAATTTTACAGTTTAACTTTTCCAAAATATAATTTTGTTCATTTTTATTAATTCAGTAAGAACATCTCAGATTTCAATTTGAGTACTGTAGTGTATATATTTGCTATTTGGGTCAGGTTTCTTCTCAGCATTATGGAAATTCTTTAAGTGAAAGTGAAGCTTTCCTGTTTATTTTAAAGATGCTTCAAAGTTTCAAATTAATGCTGTCTCTTACCAAAAGGTGTAATTTCAGGCAAGCTGCTTTACTTATGTTTAAATTTACTTTGCAAAAATTATATATTCAGTCATGTGCCAAAGGAATGTGCCATGGAGCTAACATGATTGCCAGGCAAGCTCAGGGCCCTAGGTCTTATCTCTGCTGTGGAAGAATGAGCCACACATTCAAGGTTATCCCTCTTCTCTCTCCTCTTCTCTCTTCCCCTCTCCTCTCTTTTCCTTTCTTTGGAACAGAAATATCATAAGAATGTGTTCCTTTGCTTTTGGGGTGATAATGGTTAAATCTTCTATGCTCGCATTTTGGAAAAGAATCAGGCTTAACCAAATTAAGGAAATGTTTTCTGAGTTTTTATGAGCAAATAGCATTGACTTACATAATCATCTGTCCTTGATATTAAATCTACCAAAATTACTCTGAATCTTGTCTTTAAATGTATTGATATGCTATTATACTTTTACAAAATCTCAGAGTGATCTTTGCATTATTGAGACGAACATCATCACACTCTGTTATTTTATTTTAGCATGCATTTGGTTCTCTGCTGTTTCATTTCTGCCTTTTCTGTCTGTACTGAGTGAACTAAATCTGCATGGTGTTGTGTGTGTATGTGGGTGTGTACTCGTGTATGTGCATGTAGTGTATATATTTGCTATTTAGGTCAGGTTTCTTCTCAGCATTATGGAAATTCTTTAAATAAATGCGAAGCTTTCCTGTTTATTTTAAAGATGCTTCAAAGTTTCAAATTAATGCTCCATCTCTTACCAAAAGGTGTAATTTCAGGCAAGCGGCTTTACTTATGTTTAAATTTATTTTGCAAAAATTATATATTCAGTCGTGTGCCAAAGGAATGTGCCATGGAGCTAACATGATTGCCAGGCAAGCTCAGGGCCCTAGGTCTTATCTCTGCTGTGAAAGAATGAGCCACACATTCAAGGTTATCTCTCTTCTTCTCTCTCCTCTTCTCTCTTCACCTCTCTTTCCCTCTCCTCTCTTTTCCTTTCTCTGGAACAGGATCTCATGAGAGCCAGGATGGCCTTGAGTTTGCTCAGTGATGAGGCTGCCCTTGAATTTGCGATCTGTCTGCGTCCACATCTCAGGGGATTACAGGAGCATGCTCCCAACATCTGAAAGGTTTTCCATTTTCCAGTGGGGAGTGTTTCTCAAGCCTACCCCCCCCATTGTCTCTGGTATGAGTGCCCTGTTTGACTCCTAGTGTCTTCTCTCTCCTTTTTTATTGATTTTTATTGAGCTCTACATTTTTCTCTGCTCCCCTCCCTGCCTCTCCCCTCCCTTTCAACCCTCTCCCAAGGTCCCCATGCTCCCAATTTACTCAGGAGATCTTGTCCTTTTTTTACTTCCCATGAAGATTAGATCCATGTATGTCTTTCTTAGGGTCCTCATTGTTGTCTAGGTTCCCTGGGATTGTGATTTGTGGGCTGGTTTTCTTTGCTTTATGTTTAAAAAACATTTATGAATAAGTACATGTGATAATTGTCTTTCTGGGTCTGGGTTACCTCACGCAAAATGATGTTTTCTAGCTCCATCCATTTGCCTGCAAAATTCAAGATGTCGTTATTTTTTTTCTGCTGTGTAATACTCCACGGTGTAAATGTACCACATTTTCCTTATCCATTCTTCTCTTATTTCCTATCATTTGCCCAGTTAAAGAGGGAGGTCAGGCCTTGTCTAATACTCATGGTTTGGGATTTTATGGAGATTTTGCATATTTAAAGTTGTAGGCCAACTAAGACATGGGGGAAATACTTCAACTTGCTGTACTCATAAATTAAAATGTATATTTTTTTCTGGTCCAGAAATCTAGTAATCTGAGCCTTTGGTTGGTGAGTTCTTTCTGAACACAGACGGGGTGGTTGATATTTGGGGTAGGGGCCCATCTTGTTTCTAACACAGTTACCTTTATTTGGAAAAGGTTGTTGGTGTCATTTTTTTTTTTTTTTTTGGTTTCCCAGCTCAGCTTTCATAGTCCATCTAAGGCTTTAGGAGGACACCAGGTGGAGTTCTCCCTCCTCATCGTGGGGCCAATAACGGAGTCATTCAGCGGGTAAAGTCATGTGTTTACTTTTCCTTGGCCCCACTGAGGGTTAGAACCAACTGCATGGAAACCTGGGGCGACAGGACTTTTCTCCACGGTTCCATCCTTCTGCACTCAGCAGACTCCTCCCTTTCTCAGCTACCACCAATGCTGTAAGGGGTTCTCTGCTTAGAGCATCTCCCAGGCCACTTCAATAGGAAACCTGCATGGAATAAAAGGGTGGTTAAATGCATCCTCAAGTTACCATTTTTATCTGAGAGCCATCTCTGCTTTTAGGAAATCCGGGACTGTTACCAATTCAACACCCACGTGTACTGGTAGTGGCTGGCAAAGTATGGAGTCGGGGGCAGACGGTTTATGCTATTCTTATTTCATTTCTCATCCATCTCCTACAAGCAGATGTCTTCTACATGAACACCAACTTAGTTTCCAAGAGTATTTTGGAAAGGGAAAGCCAAGATGCTTCCCATAATCCTTTGTCTTCCAATATTTTCATACCTAGAAGTAACCAGAACAATTAACCCAACGCTGGCCTGTTGCCTTTTCAGGTCTGTGTTCTCTCCTTTTGACGCTGTTGGAGGCCTTCAGAACACAGAACAACATATTCATTGCCTCTGCTTTGCCCATTCTAAGTCATTTCATGCAAATGAGATTTACCTCCAGGAGGATGGATAGCCGATGCATTTCTCCCATATATGAAGCCTTTTTTTGGTAAAATTATCTGTCCAGCATCCCATTGCATGCCTGTCAAACTGAGGGGTCAACTATTCCAACATAAAAGTGACCCAGAATTTTCCTTTAAAATATCTAAAGATGAATTGTTGGGGTCCAGTGTCAGCTCAGACCCTAAATTATTTCTCCGGACCAGAAGGGAGGCATGGGATTAAAGACACAACTCACATGGCTTTATTGGGAGGAAGATTCTCAGTGATCCCTCATGAAATCCTGAGTTCACATTCTGAAAAATTCCTCTGATTATTCTCCAAACAGCCTTATATACCAAAACATAAAGTGAGGGGGAAATCATTAGCATTCTGTTTCCTAGGTAACCAGGCAAGTGTCTCTAGTCACGTCCACACCTTTGACCACACCTTCCTATGCCCATTTTGTCATGTCTCCCTATCTTCCTGCTCTGTGTGCCAGCTCTGTCACACAGGCTGAATTAACATCTCTTTTTCAGGCATCCTCCAAATTACAAAGAAGGAGCAGAACATCCTGACCCTTTGTTAGGGATGGTGACAGGCTAAGGGACCGTTCACCTCCTGTGTGGCAGGTGCAACCTGTGGCCTGAGATTCTGGCCACCATACCACGTAGAAATAGGGACCCACAATGAATAAATAACTTAAGCCTTTTATATTTAGACTCTATTTTCCAGACAATTCCTGTTTCATCTTCTGGCTGGGTTTCCTCTTTCCACCTACTATCTAACAAGTACTAGGGGGTGCTGGATTCAGTAAATCAGGAGCAAAACTGTCAGAAGCTTAAGTTTGATTGAAGCTTCAGAAGTGCAGCAGGAAGAAGAAAGATGCTGAGATTTCAGAGGCTCCTCAGGGGTACACCGGAGGAAGGTTAATACTCCGGCAGGAAAGCCTGCTGGCTGATGTTTAACACAACGCTACCACCAGGAAAAGGTAGAGACCTAACTAGGTGGTTTAATGTTTTATGAGTTGTGTACCTGATTTTACTCAACACAAATTGCTGGGGCTATTTATTTCTAACATTTGTGAGCAAAATCAGGAGCCTTTTAAATTCATAGGTGATGAACTAAATTTGCCCAGAGTGATAATATTTGATAATGATAATAAAAATAGTTATTAGTATGCAGTGAAGGGCTGGGATGGAGGTCATTTGGCAGAGGGCTTGCAAGCACAAAGCCCTGGGTTCAGCCCCCACATAGGTCAGGCACGGTCATGCATGTTTGTAAGTCCACAGAAGAGGGTGTAGAAGGAAGGGCTTGGCCAGATCCTGTGATTCTATCAGTTGGCTTTCACTTTATTCCTTAGTAAATACTGATATTTTACTTATTTATTTTGATTTTTAAAATGGACTTCTTGGTTAGTATGTAAAATAATGCATTTAATTTTATTCCCCCCCCCCCCCCAAGACTGGTTTTTCTCTATATAGGCTTGGTTGTCCTGGAACTCGATATATAGACCAGGCTGGCCTCAAACTCACAGATCCACCTGCCTCTGCCTCCTGAGTATTGCGGTTAAAATTGTGCACCACCATGTTCAACAGCTGAGTTACTTTTCTACATATATATCTTTATGGTTTGTTCTTATTCCTTCTCCAGGCCCCATCTTGCCCTCTTATCTCTCTTTCCCCTAAATACTCACCCTCTGCTTCTGTGGCATATATATTCCTTTTGAGACCTCTTCCTTTATTTGTACAGTCCCGGTTCTTAATTTTATCTAAGTACATATTTGAATTTGAATTCCACATGAGAGAAAGCATGGTATTTCCCCAAGTCAGATTTAACACAGCGATCTCCCATTCCATCCATTTTCCTGAAAATGCAATTATCTCTCTTTTCTGTATAGTTGAATAAAATTCCATTGTGCACACATAGAGCATTTTCTTTTTCAACTATTGCTTGGTGGGTAACCACGGTAGTTCTATGTTCTGGCTATTTTGAATAATGCAACAGTTAGCATGGAGCAATTATGTCTGTGGTGTGCTGACCTGGGATTGTCTGATGATACATGCAGGCATGGTATGGCCGGGCCATATGGTAGTCCTGATTTTAGTTTGTATGAAGAAGCTCTATTGGCTTCCACAGTGGCTGAGTCAGTTTCTGTCCCAACAGCACTGTCTGACAGGTTTCCTTTCCTAGTATCCTTCCCAGCGTTTATTATCATTTGTTTTTGTTTTTTTTTTTCATGACAGCCATTCTACCTGGGTAAAATAGAGTCTCAAAGCAACCTGAATTTCCACTTCAGGGCTAGCTAAATGTGTTAAACACCTTTTTCCTCATTTTAAAAATTGTAAATTTTGTAGGATGTGCTTGATCATATTCACCCTTCCTCCAACTCTTCCCAGAATCCCCCCTTCTCTACACCACCCAGCTTTGGTGCTGTTGTGGTCACCTTCTTCACTTCACATCAGACTCAAACTTCTTCTGCCTCCAATGTGTACGGATCATTGTTGACTCTTTGGGGATCCCGTAGGAGCCTGGAACTACTGGCTCCAAGAATTGAGCAGTTGCCAGGTTATCAGATTGTCTATCATTAGGCAGTCCTTTGTCTAACAACATAGCCCTTCCTATGCTAGCCAGTCCAGTGAGTCCTTTCTTGTACTCTGTGATTTTCTAATGACGCTGTTCCTCTAGAGAACCCTGCCTAAAGTAGCGTAGTGAAAAGGAAAAGCGAAAATACAAGGTTGGAGGGAAATGAAATGCTGGAGGAGCTTTGCTCAGGGTCCTGGAGAACTGGAGACTGCCGGGTCTATGTGGGGCTGGCGGCCAGTTGAACGTGTTTTCTTCTCTCTCCTATGATTTATATTGGTCCTGAGTCTAGTGATTTTCTGCCTTTCCTATGATTTGCGCTGGTCCTGAGTCTGTACTGGACACGTTGTATCTGCCACAGCTGGCCTCACTTCGCTCCCTTCTTGTCTCTGCATACAAAGGGGGTTCTGTGGGCAGGATAGATTCTCCAACCCACCCGGGACTTCTTGGTTCATATCCCCTGGAACGTCTAAGGTTTCAACTCAGGTTTGTCTCCCAGTGCACAAGATCCAAACAGGCAGACCTCTCTTGGTAGTTTCAAAACGCAGTAAGTGCCGGGCGGCGGTGGCGCACGCCTTTAATCCCAGCACTCGGGAGGCAGAGGCAGGCGGATCTCTGTGAGTTCGAGACCAGCCTGGTCTACAAGAGCTAGTTCCAGGACAGGCTCCAAAAGCTAGGCTCCAAAAGCTACAGAGAAACCCTGTCTCGAAAAAAACAAAAACAAACAAACAAACAAACAAAAAAAACCCAAAAAAACCAAAAAACCAAAAACCGCAGTAAGCCTTTATCACCCCACCGGAGAGCTGTACCTGTGGGCAGATGCCAAGTGGTTGGCAAGAACCCCGGAGTTCTTAGGCTGTATGGTGGTAAAGTTCATGATAGCTAGCTGGCTCTAAGGTAGAGGCTGATCCCCCCCCCCCCCCCCCCCCCCCCCCCCGCTGACCCCAGGCTTGAGGCTATCAAACTCTAGAATTACTCTGCACTGTTGGAGTCTGCTTCTAGGCAACGAGAATGAGGCTACCTTTATGTTTGCTTCTTTGCCTGAACCTCCTGCTGTCTGCACGTCTTAGCTTGTCAGAATCTGGCTCTCCTACTTCCAGTAACTGTCTTCCAGCCAGAGCTGTCTCTCACCCAGAGGCTGTAGCAGGTTGAATTCAGGCTCCCTGGCTTGCAGCTGTTTTCTGTTCTCAGGTCCTTAAGGTAACTTGGTTTTATATAATGGATTTGCTCTCAAGACAGCACTGAGCCACAGCCGCAGCCCTCTGAGTCAGAGAACATAACTAAGTGGGATTCCTCTGTAGTGTTGACCCGGCCACTGAAGGATTCACCCTCTCCAAAACCTGCAATGGAATCCGAGGCATGTGGGAGCTGGCGGCTTGTCCTGTGTGCAGCATGGTTAACCTCTTTTCACCAGGGACTTCTTGATTTACTTTGCTTTTTTTCGAGACAGGGTTTCTCTGTAGCTTTGAAACCTGTCCTGTCTTATACTAGCTCTTGTAGACCAGGCTGACCTCAAACTTACAGAATCTACCTACCTCTGCCTCCGAAGTGCCGGCATTAAAGGCGTGAGCCACCACTGCCCCGCTTGATTTACTTTTAGATGAGGCATCTGCTGCCTCTCCCCTGCCAGGGATTGGTGTGTCTGTTATGTTCAGATCCGCTTACTGCCATGTCTGTTTTGTTTCTCTGGACTTTCTCAGCTCTCCTGTCCCTCCCTTTCTGAGTCTTGGAAAGTCTTCCCTTTCTATGTTTGGGATTGATTTTTCTCTTTATACTAAACATGACTGCTTTGTTTTCCATTTTGAATTAATTAATTAGTGCTGGGATTGAACTCAGCATCCATCACATATGAGGTCAGCACCCTATCATTGAATTACATTCCTATCCTTCAATTTTAGTTATTATTGTGTGCTACAGGGATAGCATCAAATCTACCATCATATTTGGAAGCCCCTATGGCTGATGTTTTAAAACTTTTAACAAATTATAAATATAAAAGAAAATTCTATAATTAACTTTATTTATTAATAACTCAACTTTAGGATTGTCAATATATAGTCAAGATCTTCTCATCTGTATGCCTTCCAACTTATCCCCTCATTGAGATTATGTTGAAGCAAGTCCTGGAAATTAGATAATGTAGTTAACTAATTATGTTGGAGGATTGACTCTTTAACTTGTGATAGGCTAGGCAAGTTCTTTGCCATTGAATTACATCCCAGTCTTTGATGTTTTATCATGATTTGTTGACTGTAGAATATCAGACTGTAGCTCAGCCTGACCCTCACAGTAACCCTGCCTCTGACTCCTGAGCGTATGCTGCTATGATCAGTTAAGGTCTTCCTTTATAAGTGGACCCATAGCAGCATTATCATCATATGTAAGCCAAATTATAATGCATTAATACTATCCTACAAATGTTCACTTTGTCTTGCTTGCTTTGTTAAAACTTTTAACAACTTTTTGAAGTTCAAATGCTATTCACAGTTTGCCATTGGACCACGGCTCCATGTTTACCATTCATCTGATTTCAAATGGTATGATAGTTTTCTGTCATCTTTCAGATGTAAACAGTTAGCTTGAAGGTGTGCTGTCCTTGGAGCTCAGGTTCCCTCGTCCCAAGAGCAGCTCGTGTTTGTTGGTTCCTGAGCACATTTAACACAGCCTTGATGGTCTTTAATTGCTTTCTTTATTCTTTAGTAGCAAGTATTTCAGTATGGTTTTCACATTCTTTGCTAGAATTAATTATTTTTTTCCAAAGAGCTTTAAGAAGAAAATATTTAAGGGTAAAAACATGGGTGCTGGAGGAACTCACTGATTGTTGCCTGGCTGTTGATTCCCTTTCTTTTCAATGGTTATAGTTAGGGAATTTTGTATTATGGTTTGGATCTTAAATGTCCCCCAAAGACTTCACTTTAAAGGCTTCTTCCCAAAATGTGGGAGGTGTGCCCCAGAGGAAGAAAGCTAAGTCATTGAGGCTGTGCCTTTGAAAGGGATATTGGGAGTTCAGTCCCCTTCTCTTCCTTTGCTTCCCAGTCACTCTGAGATGAAAAGCCTCCTCCATCGCTTCCTCCCCATCATGGTATTGCCTTACCACAGGCTCCCAAACAATTGATAAGGAAACCATGACCTAAACTATGAGCCCAGATTAAATTTTCCCTTCATTATGTTGTTTATCTTAGGTATTTTGTTGTATCATCTGAAAGCTGAAGGAAACAAGAAAGTGGGATCATTGTGACCCTGAAGGCATAAGTCACAAAACAATCCCACACCAGTTCAGAATTATGAATAATAAAAGGGTTATTTATTTAAAGGGAAAACTTACAGATCACTGGCCTAGACAACAGCCCTCTGAGCAAACAGGAACAGAGTCTAGCAGCTGGAGGCAGGAGCCAGAAGCAAGAGAGCAAGAGCAGGGCTACCGCTGCTTTTTAAAGCAAAAGAGACCATGCCCAAGTGGACTGGTATCTTAAAGGCTATTGGCTGAAGGAGTGGAAGAAGCTCCTGAAGCATGACCCTACCTGATAATGTGGTTCAGAGTGGTAGGATTTTGGAAAAAAATATGGAGAAGTAGATGAGAAAATCCCTAGTGTGTGGTAAATGGAGAACACTGGAGAACTCTGGTGGCGACTTAGGAGACCAGACTGTGCCACCACCCCCCCCCCCCCCAAGCTCTATGCGCTAGAATCCAGTTCGCAAGCTTCAGGCAAGGGGCTGGAGGTTGAGGAAACACACGCAGAGACAGACCGACACATAGACTTCCAATCACTGGTACAAAGCCCTTCTTTAATAGCACCATGGAGGCTTAAATACACAGCCGTCAATGGCCAACAGGTGAAAATCCCATCCTCTGATCCTCTAAGTAAGGCACAGCTTTTAGTAACTTCAATTAGAAGGATCTGAACAGGGAAGAGCAGCTGAAGGCCAAGACTCAATTGGTCCCAACAAGACTGCTGATAGGAGTGAAGGCGGTAAGCAACTTTATTGAAGATTCAGAAATGAGAATTCTACTGATGACTGAATTTATGTTAGAGGCCATTTTGGCTACATTCTGGCTAATGATCATGAGTCTTCTGTGGGAGGCTGAGTTTAAAGGTGGTGGATAAGATTGTGTGGCTGAGGAAATCTCAGTGAAGCAGAGGGTTCAGGCAGTGGCATGAACATTGCTGGCTGCATTAACCAGATTTATAGCAAAAATGAGGATTGGAAAGTGAAGTAAAACTAAACCCTAGCAATTTGCACATGAAAGGACACACCTAAAGTTTAACCAGGTGGCTCTGACTGCGAGAGACATTGGAATCATTAAAAAAAAAAATTAAGTACTTTGTAGTGGATCAAAAGTAAAGACTCCTGGAGGACATCTTAATAGCTGGTAAGACCTCACATGCTGAAGGCTCAAGGATGCAAGAGTCTAAGATGTTTTGGACTTTGTTTTTAAAAAACCACAGTGTGCCCTAACCTCAAAAAACTGCCTAGCAATCGTTTCCCTAGGATCTAGATTATTCTGTGTTGCCAAGAAAGGACTCAGAGGCTGTTGTGGACATGGTTCATGTAGCTGGCTCCTGCTCCCACTGGTGGCAGACTTTGATGTTTTCTATAAGAATGAATCATTCTCCTCCCTGCCTGCCTGCCTATCTATCTATCTATCTATCTATCTATCTATCTATCTATCTATCTATCTATCTATCTACCTACCTATCATAGTCCTAGTGTTTTCTTCACTTTATTTTAAGACAGAGTCTTGCTACGATAGCTAGGCTGGTCTTAAAGTCAGTCTGCAGTTCAGAAAGACCTTGAACGCTCCTCACCTCAGCTTCCCAAGTAACTATGACTACAGGCTTGTGCCATCAGACTTGTCACTGTCATTATTTATAGACATAATGACTGACTGCGAGAGTTGTGGTGTTATGCATGCATCCAACAAGATCTCAACTGACAGCACAGGAGGCCACATAAACATGGGAAACTGTGTGGCATGCAACAAGGTGAATTCTTGTGGGCATCCCCAGGAGGCAATACATGAAGCTATAAGAGAGAAGAAGCATTGAGTAAGACATGCAGAGGAAATCCTAGAGGAATAGTGGACTAACAAGAAGAGAGAGATCAACTGAGGAGAAGTAAAGCAGAATCAAGCAGTGATATAAGTATGCTGTCTCTGAGTTTTGTTGAAAGGCATTGCAAGATATATCTGGTGTATATTATCCCAAAGACAGGAGACAAAACTGAGTGCCTATCACCCTGTTTCTGACAAGAAATTTAGCGCACATTGACTAAGTAAAAATGATGACTTGATTGAAATCATTAGAGCAACTTTGGGGGAAAAATGACTTAGGCTTTAATGAAAGTGTAGAATTGGGGTTTTAAACTAAGAAGTCCAAGAAAGTATATTAATTAATGTGATTCCAGTGTTGAACTATGATTGAAAGTCCCTAGCACATAATGAGAATATAAGAAGAATTTATCTCAGTGCATATACAAGAAAGTCACAGGACTCCTGTGCTCCATCCAGCACGTTGGTCAACATTCCTAAACTCCCTTGCTTGCCTTTGTTGGCTAATGTAAAAAACCACACCAAAACAAAACAGTGGTTCTGAATCATGGTCTTGGGTTATCCATGCCAAATAAGTCCTCTCTCTATTTGAGTCTCTTAAGACCACATTCATAAATCAGAGCTGAGAACTAAGAGATAACAGACACCCTGACTGTGTAGCTTGCCTTCTCTCGGAGAATGTTTCTGGGTCCTTGATGTTTGGCAGTCTTTCCAGAACATCCTAAATTAAATAAAAGAGTTGCTTCTCCTAGCAGAGCATTGGAATGAATCCAGCTAAGAATCGATCCAGCAACCAACAGCTTAATTTATGTTGGTATAAAAAGCCCTAGCCTCCCGGTGTCTGTAATTAGGAAGACTCCAGCGGAGACTGAGGTGTGCTGGATGTTGCAGCCCCCCCTTCCCTGTCTCTGCCCACTGCGCACCCACCCACCTGTTCTTTTCATAGACTGTCACAGCCAGAATACTCAGTAAGAAACAATTTGGTCTGTCACGTGGGCTCTTAGGCTTTTTAAGTGAATAACTACCTGAAACTGTGATAATGTTAGTGGATGAAGATGCTCTCAACAGTCCCAACAAGGCTCGTGAAAGTTACAAAGAGTTTTTTTTTTTATTCAGAATGCTCATAAACTTCCACATTTTAAACTGCAAAGTGAACTCAGTGAGAGGGGCGTTGTTGTCTGCTTTCTCTTGTCCTTGCTTGGCTCCTTTCCTGAGTAAGTCAGGGTTAGATTTGGCAACACATGACAAAAACCCCCATGTACTAATTATCCGTACAACCTAGACATTGATTTCTAGGGGGTGAGCAGCCAGAGGTTGACATGATGAAGCCACTGTTACCCCGTGGCCTTGCCATGGTCAAATGTGAGCATTCTTTTTTTCTTCTTTTCTTTTTTTAAATATTTTTATTTTTCCATTAAAAAATTTCCACTTCCACCCCTCCTCCCATTTCCCTCTCGCTCCCCAACTCACCCTCTTCCCTCCCCCTCCAGTCTTATGAGAGGGCAGGGTACCCTGCCCTGTGGGAAGTCCAAGGCCCTCCCCACCTCCATTGAGGCCTAGGAAGGTGTGCATCCAAATAGACTAGGGTTCCAAAAAGCCATGCAGTAGAAACAAGTACCAGTGACATTATCAATGACTTCTCAGTCAGCCCCCCTTGTCAGCCACATTCAGAGAGTCAAGTTTGATCACAAGCTCATTCAGTCCCAGTCCAGCTGAATTTGGTGAGCTCCCATTAGATCAGGCACACTGTCTCAGTGGGTGGACCTACCCCTCGGGGTCCTGACTTCCTTGCTCATCTTCTCTCTCCTTCTGCTCTTCAACTGGACCTTGAGAGCTCAGTTTAGTGATTTGATGTGGGTCTCTGTCTCTATCTCCATCCATTGCCTGACGAAGGTTCTATGCTGATATTCGAGATATTCATCAGTGTGACTATGGGACATTCTTTCACAGTCCCTGTAGACATAAAAGTTCTTAATCTTGCTAGCAGGAAGACTCATGGGAGGGGGGAGAAAGGCAGATGCCCTCCTTTTCAAAATAACCATTGTTCAGAAATAAGTCATACTTGATTGTCATGAAAGTTTTTGTTACAAGAAAAGCCACAGGATTAGCTAAAATTTGGGATCTCAAAAAGGGGTTACTGGAGACTAGATAATGCACTGGGGGATCCCTGTTTTTGTTTTTAACTTTCTTTTTATTTAGTCTTTGTGTCTTTTACATCATGCATCTCCATCCCTTTCATTTCCTTGTCCCTTTGTATCTGCCCTCTGCCCTCTGCCCTTGCAGCATGCCTCCCCCTGCGAAGAAGAAGAAGAAGAAGAAGAAGAAGAAGAAGAAGAAGAAGAAGAAGAAGAAGAAGAAGAAGAAGAAGAAGAAGAAGCAGAAGCAGAAGCAGAAGCAGCAGAAGCAGAAGCAGAAGCAGAAGCAGAAGCAGCAGAAGCAGAAGCAGAAGCAGAAGCAGAAGCAGAAGCAGAAGCAGAAGCAGAAGCAGAAGCAGAAGCAGAAGCAGAAGCAGAAGAAGAAGAAGAAGAAGAAGAAGAAGAAGAAGAAGAAGAAGAAGAAGAAGAAGAAGAAGAAGAAGAAGAGGAACCAATCCCGTCATGGAAGCTGTAGTATCACACAGTGAGCCATGCAGTTTCCCCTTCCTTCTCTCCATTTATCTTTACTTGCAAGCGTTCATTGCAAAGTTAGTGTCTGATTCAAGGCCTCTGGTTTCTGTTACACTATTGATACTGGACTCTCACTGGAAATCCTCTTGGGAATCCTGTGTGTCGTGGAGATCCTAGAGATTTGTGTCTGCAGGACTGGTCCCTTCATGTGCTCCAACAGATCACAGACAAGAGTGGATGTTGGGGTGGGCCCACTCATAATCCTGGTTCTGGGCCTGGGTAGTTGCAGGGTTGGTCAGCCAGCCAGCTCTCCCTTGTTCTCACCACCACGGTGAGCTTTCCTGTATTGCCCTGGTTAGTTCAACACTTGCAGCGATAAACAAGGGGTCTGGCCAGCTCTCCCACTTGGTTGTCCCTCACCTACACCTTCAGGGCCAGCTCTTCTGTGGTGCCCAGGTATGGTGAAGAAGCCATTCTCCCTGCGATCTCTCTTTGGAACCCACTTCCTTATAAACTACCATTGTTGCATATTTGGGTTATTTTTGTTGTTTGCTTTTATTTTGTTTTTGCTGTTATTGTTCTTTGGGAGTTAGCCTTTAAGAGATATCCTATATGAATTTCATATTAGTTGCATGTGCACACATTTCCTTTCATTCTTCTAGATTATTAGAATATTACAGCTTCACTATTTTATTGCTTGGTTTCTTTTGTTTTGTTTTGTTTTTTTTTTGTTTTTTTTCTGCATGAATGTGTTCAGGAGATCGTTTCAGAACTGTCAGTATAGGCTTATCATATTTTCCTACTAGATACTCATAACTAAAGTCCTGCTAGTTAAATTTAATTGTGCTTTGGTACTTTGTGTTTTAAATACACTACAATAGCCATCATTCTAAGTCTGCAGATGTGTAAACAAACATGCAGGATATTTTTCTAGAAGAGATTTCTATATCTAAGCTTTGGTAATGATTATCAAATTGCTCCCAAAGTGTTCCACATTATATACCTCCTCTATCTTATTTGATGGTGTCTGTTTTCTAAGATTCCCATCTTCCAGTGTGCTACAAATAGCTATATATTTTGCTTTTCTGGTAGGTGAAACATTCCCTCCACCCTGCTTTATACAGTCTCATTCTCTGTTGAAGTTCCTCATGTTTCTTCTCAGTGCACTCTGCTAGTGTTCTTTATCTCCCAATTAAAATGCCACCTTTATCATATTCTAAATTCCCAGATGTGTCTTTGTCTATTTCTAGACTCCTCATTCTGTGCCACTCATCTGTCTTTTCATGAAACACGACCAGATTCTGTTAATCAGAGACATAAATGTACACATGAATATATACTGATATACTGCATATAGATCACTTATCCCTATTGTTAATCATATTTTTAGTTAATTAATTAGTATTATTTATTTAGAAAATTTCTAAGATTTTTTTCTCAGCTATTCTGGCTGACTCATTTTTCAAAACAAACAAGCAAACAACTCAGAATCTTCTTGTTTAGGACAAAACATGGGTCTGCTGTCATTAATGAGTAATTTCATAGAAATACTAACTTTGCTGGGCTGTGGTGGTTCATGCCTTTAATTCCAGCACTTGGGAGGCAGAGACAGGTGGATCTCTGTGAGTTCAAAACCAGCCTGGTCTACACAGTGACTGTTACACAGAGAAAGTCTGTCTTGAAAAACCAAAATAAAATAAAATAAAATCTATCTTTATGATATTAAATCTTTAATTTCAAGTATTAGAAAGCTTTTTCACATAATTCTGTTTAGTTTATTTCTGGGTGTACCGTTATTTTTGAAGTTGGGTGTTACTCTGTACAGAAAAAAGTAGTTTTATCTATTTTGTTAATTTTCCTTACTGTTTTTTATGACCTTTTCCAGTGCATATTCTGGAGTTTTCCAGTTATATAACCACATCTGCTTCAAATAATAACAGTTCAGAATTGCCCCAGTTTTTGTTCCTCTTATTTCATTTAGTGTATAGTTACACTGATAGTAATCCCAATTAAAAATGATAAGAAAAATATTCCTTTTCCTTTGCATAAACCTAGTCTTAAAATTAAATCTCTGTAAGAGATAACAGCAAAGCACTTAGTTGCTACGAGCATGCAGACCCAGCGGGGTCAGTGTTAACTGTTAACGTGGCCGAATCTAGAAACACCTGGAGGCAGGTCTCTTGGGCATGCCTATAGAGGATTCTCTTGATTACTTTAACTGAGGTGGTTGGGTCAGACCTGTCCACTGTGGGTGGTACCATTCCCCCAATGGAACCTTGATTTTGTCAATGGAGAGAGGTGACTGGGCAACCCCTGCCACATTCATCACTCTGTTTCTAGACTGTAGATGCAGTGTAAACAGATGCTTCAAGCTCCCGATTCCTTGATTTCCCCAGAATGATGGGCTGCACTCTTGAACTGTGAACCAGAATAAACACTTTCTCCCTGAAGTTGTTGTCTTAGTTTGGGTTTTATTGCTGTGAAAAAGACACTATGACCACAAAACTGTTATAAAGGGAAACATTTTACTGGGGCTGGCTTACAGCTTCAGAGGTTTAGTCCATTATCTTCATGGCCAGGGGCATGGTGGCCTTCAGGGAGACGTTGTACTGGAGAGGTAGTTGAGGGTTCTACATTGGGATCAGTAGGCAGCAGGAAGTGACTGTCACACTAGGCCTGGCTTGAGCACAAGGGACCTGGGGTCATTCCAGATATAAATATGTCATTCCAACTGAAGTCAGAGTAAACAGGACAAAGAACGGGTGATTCCACTTTTCTAGACAGGAACTTACAGTGTATCTTAGGCTAGCTTGAAAGTCTCCATTCCTCCCAGCTCAGCCTCCCAAATACTGGGATACACTACCACACCTGGCTTCATTATATGGAATAATTACCTGTACAAACATAGCAAGTATAATAGAGGTTAGCAGGGACCAAGAATAGGGAGAAGTAGAACTACTGGCTAATGGGTACTAATTTTAACATAGAGTTTATATTGGGGATGATATGAAAGGTCTGAAAATAGATACTGATGATGATTATATAAGACAATGAGTGTATTTAATGCTATTGATTTTGCATTGAAAATGGTTAAAATAGTAAGCTTATTTATTGAACACTTTATCAAGAAATAGCTCCTGAACATGTCCATTTATTTAAAGGCTGCTAGAGTGTGTTAGCAAATTTACCCATTAGGCCCTCTGTCCACCAGCTAGTTACTGTTTCTAATCGAGGATTGCAATAAAGTAGCCCCACACTGGCTTAGAATGGATTATAATAGAGTTCTTTATTTAGGGGTGGACTTACAGATCACAGTCCTCTCCGCAGGTCTCGAACAGGAACCAAACCCAGCAGTCAAGAGAGAGAGTGCATGCTTCTACATCTGTTTTTATAATACCCAAGACCATGCCCAAAGTGGTCCAGTATCTCAAAGGCCATTGGCTAAAAGTGTTCCCCCAGCACCTTCCCCTTTTGTATAAATAAGAGTTTCAAACACAGTCCAAAACTATATGCAATAAGAACAGATATCAAGTATAAAAAATTAGAATTAAAACCAGCATAAACAATATTAAGCAAGAAACGTATTGTTAAAAGTTTTACTAATTGTCCTGTCCTAAGGAGTTTAAGTCTTGTATTAACATGGCTTGGCTAAGTTATGAGAGGAAAGTAATTATGATTATCTAGTCTTTAAAGCCCATCAAAGACTTGAGAAGAGAAATAATATTACTTAAGTAAACAGGAAGTGCAATCAAGCAACTTTCAAAATGTGCAATAAATGACAGATACAACTGGCTACTTGGGCAATCACCCAAAGTCTCGTTTCCAACATTGGAGCAGCCACCTTTTCTAAGGCCTATAGTAACTGACAGACCATTTTCAGAGGCAGGAAAATTTACAAAACCATATTACTCTGTCTTGGCAAGGTTTGGCAGTCTTTCTTTTTTCTGTATCTTGCTTGTCCAGTTCAAACACCATGCATTTTGTCAGTGGTGGAGGCATTGGCAGTTCTTTGCCCAAAGGCCAGTTTTGCCAAGAATAAAACAAGCTCCAGGTGGAGTGTCTTTGGTGCTCAACATTCTCTTGAGAATAGATCAATGCGGTCAGGAGCAGTTGTGTCTCACATCAACAGAACCCTAAGTTATTTAAATGTCATATTTTATAGTTCTTTGGAGTGGTTGAAGATTACCCATCTATGTGGAATACAATCTTTATGTATCTAAAGAACCTGATTATTCTGACTATAAGTATGACAAACATGGATGGCTATTGACCTATAATTTTTAATACCTTTATAGCTAAAAGACTAAGGCTTCATATTAGAATATCAGATGCTCTTTAAACAACTGTGCAGCAAATGAGGACAATGACCTGAAAATGTAAACAATGTATAAGTATCTTCATCAGTGCTAGAAATGTAGAGTGTGATATGATAAATATATCCTAAAATTGTATCAATATAAAACTGTCTTAAGCAGAGGTAGAAGCATGCATGCATGCAATATGACAAAATAACCTTGCATAAGTGTACAAATATTGTAAACATAAAAAGAATATTTAATATAACAAATATGATTTGAATTTGTATCAATATATAAGAATCTATACCAATGTAAATTGCCTATAAATAATAATTCACAAGTATTCACTCTATTATTCACTATTATTATTAGTGTGAGTAAGCTCATATAGAAGTGTGCACTCTCTCTCTTGGCTGCTGGATTTGGTTCCTGTTCCCCACTTTTACAGAGGACTGTTGATCTGTGAGTCTACCCCAAAATAAAGAATCCTTTATTATCCTGCATTCTGAGCTAATGTGGGACTAGTGTAGTGGTTCCTATTCTGTCCTACCTGACTCTTGCATGCAAGGCTAGGTGGGCTCCTTGGGAAGACTATGACGGGTAGTGTGGAGAAACCACAGGGAGCTCTTTTGGTTCAGTGTCAGCAGTACAAGCCAGAGCTTGCGTGGAACCATCTACCACACCTTTGCCTGAATTCAGAGATGGGCTGAGTAGATGAGACTTGGGGTCCAAAATGTTTGGACTTTAGACACTTACGCACTTACAGATATACAACAAAGCTGTCTATGGATACACACATTTCTATACACTAATAATTTAACTAATACAAACATGAAATTATGTTGTTCATGTTGTTTGGCAACTAGCTTGTTTTTTCTCACGGACACAGTTCTAACACTGTAGTTGCAGACATACCTTAATCCCTTTGAGGTTTGTAGGAGAGTCCAGTGCATGAAGGATTTTTGTTGCCCACTGCAATTGTGCTTCTGCATTCATGATGATAACAAAACAACTCTTGTCAAAGTCACCAATGATTTTCATGTCTCCACATCTAATGACATACGTGTGTCATAGGTGTGCGTACATGTGTTTGTGTAGTGTGTATTTGTTCACATGTGTATGCATGTGTGTGCATGTGTGTTTGTGGTGTGTGTGTTTAGTGCATGCACGTGAGTATATGGGTACACACTCCCATGCATACGCCAGAAAAAGATGTTGGATAGTTTCCCTGTGGCTCTCTGTTCTGAGAGAGGGTCTTTCCCTGAACTGGAGGCTCTTTGTTTCATTTAGGATGGTTCACTAGTTAACCCTTAGGACTTACCTGTTTCTGCCCCATGAGTGTGTATCCTTGACCAACTTTTTATGTGGATATTGGAAATCTGAACTCAGGTTCTCAGGCTTGCAAAATGAGCGCTATTTCTCACTGAGCAGATCCCCAGCCCTCAGTGAATTCCTTCTTAGGTATATCTAATGTAGATGTCTCCTGCTGCCATCTTCCTCCCTATGTGTTCTTTGTTGTTTCCATGAGGGGTGTATTCTTTGCTTCAAGTCACATAGCTTTAAAAGGATGAGCAAAATAAAATCGTGATTGTAAGATAGAACAGGGTTCATTTTTCTTTCTTTCTCTCTTTCTTTTTTTTCCTTTTTAAATGTTTTTCTAAACTGCCTGCCCTTGAATTTTCTGGTAAGCAGGGCAAGAAAAAAAATGCTCAAAAAATGTTGAACTTGATGTTTGAAGAAGATATCTACTAATTATAGTTCGTAGACATGTGCGACAAAATAACACACATGTGAATTACAGCACCCTGCATTCTTTGCTCACGCTGAGTAAAATAGGCTATTATTAGTTGGGAATTATGTGGGCAGGACATAAATGAAGGGACTGTAACAATTAAGTGAAAAGACATCATTTTCTTCTTTTCATGCCAGTACATTTTAATGCCTTTCAAAAGTTAATCTCACTTAATTGAAATCATTTCAGGAGACTTAGGGGTACTTGCTCTGAGCTTTTATTAACCTGTATAATTTGGAGCTGATGGCTGGGACCAAGATTAGGAAGTATAATGTTTATGTTGGTAGGAATACAAAAAGCACATAGAAGAATGGGAACTCAGCCATCTTGGGTTTTGGTTACCATAACAAAATACTGTAGAGCAAGTGGCATGACAGGACTTTTTCACATCTCATCTGGAGGAGGGAACACATGAGGTCAAGGTGCCTGCAGATTCAGTGCCTGCAATGGCTTCTCTTCTTGGCTTACAGACAGTGATTTCTCAGAATATCTTCATGTATAACAAAGAACTCTCTGCTGCCTCTGCCTGTTATGGCCTTAATCTCATTATAGGGGTGCTACCCTCATGTCTTCATCTAAAGCATGAATTACCACACCTAGTCTATGTGCTAGAAATCCAAGCCAGAACCTCATGCATGCTAGACCAACATTAACTTGATGTGGAATTCTCCTCTGTATGCCATGAATATGTTTTATTACCATTGGTTAACAAAGAAGCTACTTTAACATATGGCAGGGCAGAATATAGCCAGGCTGGAGAAGATATATAGAGAGAGTAGGCAGAGTCAGAGAGAAGCCATGTAGCTGCCTAAGGAGGATGCCAGAACCTTATGGTAGGCCACTGCCTCATGGTGATAGACAGATTAATAGAAATGGTTAATTTAATATGTAAGAGCTAGTTAGGAATATGCCTAAACTATTGGCCAAGCAGTGTTGTAATTAATATAATTTCTGTGTGATTATTCGGGTCTGGGCAGCTGGGAACGAACAAGCAGTCTCTGGTTACACTAACTGAGCCAGAGGCACAGTCTTTGTCATGTATTTCTCATATTAACATAAAACAAAATAAATTGCAAACATAATACTAAGTGAGACGTAAAACCAATAAAACCTCAATTAATGGCATTAACTTGACAGGAGAAGATATTTTTCTCACAAGTGCTCAGATGATCTGGAAAAATACCAAACACTGGTAATTGCTATAGATAATCAGGATCTATAGCGATTAAGGGTTAATGTAAATGTAATGTTCATGATGTTATCAGTAATTTTACCAAAGCACTGTAACGGAATTATCTTACTTGAAGATGAGGTCACCATCCTGCCTTATCCGCACTGAATTCCACATTATTTATTAGCTAGTTATATTACTACCAGAAAGTAAAACTGAAACTTTACCAGATTAGTTGCATACTAATTACTATCAAAAATTATTTCCTATCTATTCTGAACAGTTGCTGAGGTAGCCTGAAATCAGGCTCTCACGTGCTGAGCAAGCACAAGGCTACCGCCCTGCTCTATGGTGCTTTCATTTGCCACTTGCTTTTCTCTTTGAGAAGTCATCTTCACGATCCAAAGACAGGGCTGGCTGCTCTAGCAACCGATGCCTGTGATTTCAGTGGGGGAACACAGCAAAGCACATGTCTCCTTTCCGTCACAATTCTGGTTAGGAGCATTTTGTGTTTGTTCTTCAAGGGTCTGTCATGCCTTCATGCTGTGACTCTCTCTTCCGTTACTCTTCAGGGCCCTTTTGCTCAGGCAGTAAAACAAACAGACGACTGTGTGGTAGGGTAGATTTTGGTGTGAAGTTGCTACTAGTGGTTGGAGTCTGGGCTGAGTGTTTCCAAGGTCTTGGCCTTTTGTTGAGAATGAAATAGAAGTCTACATAAACAGCAAAGTATCAAAGGCACTGTACTTCAAGAAAAACAACAGTTCAGGTTAGAAAGTACTCGTCAAAAGGACAATGAGCCACTTGAATTAAAAAGGAAGAGCCCTGACTTCTGCTTTGGAGTTCAACAGAAGGAGGAGTTTGGTTAGTAGGGATATCGTTCAGGTGATTTCTCTATTTTGGTTGATGGGCTTTGATTACGCAAGAGTGCTACTGCACATGTCCCTTCCCATAATGTATCTTATTTTAATCGTATGCAAGTGCAATTATGCATAATTTGATGGTACGTATAGGATTCTACCTAAAAGTTCACACTGGAGACAGGAGGCATGGTTCCCCTTATTGCACACACAGTGTAGCCCACTGCCCATTTGGATTGTAATGCAGGATGCGTCTGAATAGAAATGAGGTATTGCCAGAGGTCTGCTAAGGGGAGTAATTTATTCCCATTGTTTAAAGCAGGTATACATGCATCTCTATCACAGGAGTGTGTGTGTGTGTGTGTGTGTGTGTGTGTGTGTGTGTGTGGTGGGTTCCTGGGTTGTTCACAGGCTGCTAGGTGCATAGCCCAAGTAAATGGGATCCCAGGTTTCTAAGCAATTCCCTAAGCTTGCCTGTTTCACAGTGGCTGCTTTATGATTCAGTCCTAGAAGTGATGTGATCTCAATATGGCTTCCAAAGTTGGTGTGTTGGGCATTTAATCCCCGAAGCGACAATGTGGTGAGGTAGGATCCTGAAAATGTTTAGAGTTCTGAGAGCTCTGCACTTGTGCAGTCATCAGTAGAATAAGGTTATTGATTACCTAGGGATATTTACTACCTAGGATCTGCTGACCGTGAAGCTAATGCATCTGTTATAATGGCAATGGAGCTGAGTGCATGCAGTCTAGGTATGTACTGAAAGGGAAAGGAAACAATAAACCTCCAATAGTCCTCATTACATAGCATACATTTTATGTATATAATATATACATTTTATGTATATACATTTATGCATATACATTTTATGTATATAATATATTGATATAAATCATGTAGCATATATATAAGGATCTATACGTATGAATATATATGTATATATATATAATAGTTTACATATAACCAGAATTTTTTTACATAAACCAGATCGTAAACTCAAATATCAAAGTAAGTCCTCTTGCCATGTGGTACACTGAAGTTTAGATGGTCATCGTGAAGACGCTGGCTTCACAGATGCTTTATAAGAATGATGAAATGATACCATCAAATGCAGAATTCTTCTTTGAGAATAGCAGGAATCTGGAGAAAACTTGCCTTCAAGGTCTGTGAACCTTACTTTTAGGAAACATTTGGCTAACTGGATCTCCACCCTACTCAGGATGAAATGTTACTTCACATATTCCTAGTCCCAGTGTCTTCTTGGCCTTGGCTGTTGTTGGTGAAAATAACCTGCCTAGATTGTGTGCCTTTCTTTTCAAAAACTGATGCAAGTCCCTGACCAATGCTGCTATCTTCTATGATGCTGATCTTATTCTCCACGACATTTTTCTTATATAGAGCCAGAAACATGTTCATAGCCTCATTAGTTTATGAGTAAGTGATTTTTTTATGAAGTGGATTATAAATCAGAGTCTGAAGAAATTTTATACTCAAGAAAGGCAGGCAGGCAGACAGGCACGTTGTTGGGGATTATAAAGATTAAACTAACTCAGCCTTAAAATATTTTCTTTTCTGTTTTTCAATGGTCAGATGATCTTTATAAAATCATGACTTGATCATGAAGAGTCATATTGTTAACTTCCAAAAATTCCTATAATACAAATAAACTCCTATATAAATCTACACATATAATTTAAATGAAAAACTCCTATTTGGAGGGACAATATTCCCTTCAAGAGTCATAGACAATATACAAAACCCCTAAACAGTAAGCACGAATAACTGTCTTTTGAGTTGCTGGTCAAGGTTTTCTAAGAGAGTCCCAAAACATTATAGACTATTGCTACTGCCCTTGCTTGCCCCCTCGCACAGGTGGGAGGTAAGTCCCCATTGCTGAAGACACCATATACTTCAGCCACAGAGCCCAGAGATGGGTGATCTGAAATTGACCTTAAAGCCTCCCCTCTGAGGACTAGCTTTCATGATACCAAGGCACCATGGAAGACTCCAAAGGAGGGAAGTGACTAACCATCATACTTAGCTACGAGGCTTATGAACCACCACAACAACCATCGTGCCCCAATAATCCTAAGGGTGCAGTAACAGCACACATACACCTGGGAAGAAACCAACAGCTCCGTAATTGGACTCGAGATCTGTTCAACAAGAAGGAAATCTTGTCTGTTCCTGGAAACCTAGGCAGCTCCCCAGGGCTAGTGAACCATGGCTCTCAGAGGAGAGTCAACAATCGCTGCAACCACTACCACCACACCTGCTGTACAACACCTAAACCTAAGGCTCAGGGATCATTCTGGAAAAGGGGACAGAAAGATTGTAAGACTCAGGAACAGGGAGTTGGCTATAAGATTGTGTCTCCTAAGCTGGGCGGTGGTGGCACACGCCTTTAATCCCAGTACTCGGGAGGCAGAGGCAGGCGGATCTCTGAGTTTGAGGCCAACCTGGTCTACAAGAGCTAGTTCCAGGACAGGCTCTAGAAACTACAGGGAAACCCTGTCTCAAAAAACCAAAAAAAAAAAAAAAAAAAGATTGTGTCTCCTAGCAATATAAGAAGCTACACAGATGAAGTCTCACCAAAGTAGCTGTCTAAGCATGACTTGAAAGAGGACAATAGAAAAGGGGAAAGGACCGTTAGGTCTCAACTCCACACACAGAACTATAGGAGACTGAAGAATGCTGAGAGCAGGTGCAGTATCTTCCCCAGAGTAGAACACACTAATTGTAAGAGCCAGTGGGGCAGGGAGACACCACGCTCACAGTGTTTTACAGACATAGCAGGACTGGTGGACACCTATGAACTCACAGAGACTATGGTAGTATGCACAAGGCCTGTACAGGTCTAAGCTAGATGGCGTCCGAGTGCTGGGAGGGGGAGTGGACAAAGCTCCCACGCCTTACCCAGAAGCTTTCTTCAATACAAATTGCACTAATGGGCAGGCACCATGTCAAGCCATAGATGGCCAACCCAAAATGAACTTAATCGTACTTTTGGAGATATTTTGTTGTTGGGAGCAGTGAGACCCCAGATCCTGAATTCCCTGTAATCCCCTGATCTGAGTGCCATCAGCTGCTCTGAGCATGAGACCTTCAGGAGTTCCTGATGGCAGGAGAGTGGTTTCTGGTGGGTTTGGCTGGGGCGTGGCTATCTCTATATAATCTGCCCCTGAACACAATAAAGGGGGCATTCTTGGGGAATTCAAGGATGACTCATGTCGCTGTCTGTCTGTCTGTGTGTGTCTGTGTTTTTTAACCTCCTGCCTCTTGCCTGAAACTTGGTAACTGGGTAATAGTGCACCGAGTGCAGACACAGGGGCTTGGTGCGTGGCAATTGGAAGTTCCCACCGAGATATCGGCAATTGGAGGTCCCAGCCGAGATTCGGGAACTAAGGAATGCTGAGAGGTCGCCCTCAGAAGGTGAGGGTGGATTGGGGTATATGTGTTAATCCTAACATCCTTCACTAGGTTTGGCAGCAAGGGGAAGTCAACTGAGAAAGAGGGGTAAAACGAACAGGGTTGTACCCAGCCGGAGGGGACGTATGTATTGGGAAAAGATAGAATGTATATAGCTTAAAAAGATAAATGTGTACAGATGTATGATATGTTGATTGTGTTGTCTTTTGTGTTCTGGACTGAGAAAGACATTTGATTCTAGAAACTGCTAAAAAAGGCATTTTGACTTTAAATATGGGCTTAAGAATTTGATGCTTTGGAAAGGAGGTTCTGTTTTTGTCTCCACAGATGAGGAGAACCTGAGGATTTATTCGAGATTCATGTGGTTTGAATCACCGAGACCTCCTGAAATGTTGCAGTAAATACCCCCAAGAATGCAGCGTCCCAGCTGAGCAGGAAGTAGCCAGACAGATTGACAGCATCCAAATTTCCTAAGATTGTTTAAGTGGGGCCCCTTCAGTGGTTTCAGAGCAGCAAGCCTGCTTTCCTGAGTTCCACTCCACTCCATGCACCAGTTTGGACCCAGAACGAATGCAGCTGGGGCTAGAAGGCAGCTGGAGCAGAGCGTTGCTAGGTGGCTGTGGTGGAAGGCACATTGCCTCAGCCCAGTCGGTGCCTAGCCTGGCGGATGCCACAAAATCAAGAGACTGCCCTATTGTAGGAGCAGGTGGACTAATGGCTAGTACAACAAATGTCTTGTTCATTATTTCATTTGTATGACATCTGTTAATATTGCTAATGCCACTTACGTGATGAAACAACCTAATGGTTACTTGAATAACCGTTGAAATGTTACAATTAGCACACCAGATTGTACTGTTTAGCCAAAGGGCTGGTTGAATACCATAGCTCAAATGGGAGGTTGAGTCCAGTGGTGACTGGGGACCCTACTGCTGGCAATCTTAACGCCTGTTGCCATGGGTATCCATTTTTAAATCCTATGTAAGATCAGACAATCCACGAGAATGCAGCATATGGTCACTTAGCACAAGCAGGATCAGCTGGGCTGCTAGGGAAGCCAAAGAGGTGCATGAGCGAGAAGGTGTCTTCCATGCACTCAGCTGACAAGAATGAATGTACCATGGGGGTATGGCAGCTGGGGTGTGTTATTTAGGGGACTGCTGAAGGAGCAGTGGTTTCTGACTGCTCCTGGGGGTCATGGCAAAGCCACTCCTCAAAGTCCTGAGTCTGATATGGTCACACACCTCTGTTCACTTGAGGGGAAGAGGGTGTGTGGGAAATAGTATGAGCAACCAACAGTCTCTGGGATACTTGAATCTACCTGTCTTACAAGCTTAAGTTGCTCTCTTGTGTTCCTAAAAGCCAGTATTCTCCCGAGGAGATGCGGTCACTTTCTCCTGAGTACAGGTTCAATCAAAGTGACCAAAAGGCTGTGTGGTCAGGAGGGTCTTCTGTTTTATAAAAAATTTAGGGGGGAGATGTTGGGAGCAGTGAGACCCCAGATCCTGAATTCCTTGTAATCCCCTGATCTGAGTGCCTACAACTGCTCTGAGCACGAGACCTTCAGGAGTTCCTGATGGCAGGAGAGTGGTTTCTGGTGGGTTTGGCTGGGGCGTGGCTATCTCTATATAATCTGCCCCTGAACACAATAAAGGGGGAATTCAAGGGTGACCCTTGTTCCTGTCTCTCTGTCTGTGTGTGTCTGTGTATTTTAACCTCCTGCCCCTTGCCCAATCTCGCGAACTGGTTGCCAGTGCACCGAGTGCAGACACAGGGGCACGGTGCGTGGCATTTTGTCTCTTAATACTTTGGGCACTTTTTGCCTTATGGACCTTTTGTTGGATATTGTATCTTCCAATTATGTGTTTTTAAGGTGTGTATATATGTTTCTTTTTTTGTGTGACAGGGTTTCTCTGTAGTTTTGGAGCCTGTCCTGGAACTAGCTCTTGTAGACCGGGTTGGCCTTGAATCTGCGGAGATCCACCTGCCTCTGCCTCCTGAGTGCTGAGGTTAAAGGCGTGCACCACCACAGCCTGGCGTGTTTCTTGTGCTTTTTCTTTGTTTTTGTTCTCCATGTTTGTTTGTTTTTGTTTTATTCAGGTATGCTTGGTTTTGGATTTACCTGTTTTCTAAAGAGTGAGAGAAAGAAAGATTTGGATGAATGGGAGGGGTGTGGGAGGATCTAGGAGGACTTAAGGGAGGGAAAACCATGATCAGAATATATTATATGGAAAAACACATGTAGTTAATAATAAGTGCATCCATGAATTTGAAAGAAGGGGCCTACATGAGGGTTGGAGGGAGGAAAGAGAAGGGGGAAATTAATTATTAATCTCAAAACATAATAAATAAAGCTGATGATAATCTGAAGGGGAAAAATTAGAGAAACACAGCACACCCACTCCAGTCCCTACAGAACCCCAAGAAGAAACTGAACTCTAAGAAGTGAGATGAGGTACTTAAGGGTGGGTTCCAGCCTCGGGGTGTCTGTCTGCCGTCTTCAACAGGATCACACTGTTATCAAGGAGGGAGTCATTCCTGGAGATCACAGGCGAAGAACAAGCCTTTGTTTGTGTTTGTCTTTTGTAACATTGAGGCAATCTTTTCCAGACATCAAAAGAATGACAAATAGTGTGAACAATACCTCAGGGAACTGCGAGAGAGGCTCCAGGAAAATGTCAGAGGGCCCTTTTTCTCAGGTGAATTTCATTCCCTGGATTGTTCTCAGATGAGGTTTCATACCTCCTGCAACAAATACACTCAATTATAAGACATGTCTATTCGTGTGGATTTCAGAATATAGCTATAGAACCCAATCTGCTCGGTGCACCCTGAGCCTGGGTATGGCCTTCTGCCTTCCTTTCATGATTTCCCTGGTATAATCTATAGCACATGCCAGGCAATTGTGTTTACATTGTCAGTCCTGAGAAAGGTCTGAGAAAGGGTTGCTCTGTTAATGTTTAGTATGTGCTTGTTGACGTTCATTTACATAATTTCCTGATTTTCTTCGGAACTTAAGCACCCTCACTTGGATCATTGCTTTCTTCGTTACACTTGTGTATAAAGTACACAAACTGGTATCTGCAGCATTAAAGTGTAGTTCACCATTCTTTCAGGGCATCAGATCCCAGGTCTCACAGAGAGCTGCACGGGTCAGCGGAAGTTGACACACCGGACCTCTCAATTCACTGGCTAAAATCGTTCACATCCTTGAATGTGGTGATGTCACCTGCAATGCTCTCTCCTGAGAGGCAGAGACGGGGGACTGCTGCAAATTTGAATCCAACCTGGTCTGCTGAGTATAGAAAATTCCCGGCCAATCTGAGCTACAGTTTGAGACCATGCTTCAGTAGCAAACATACAAGAATACCATGTGCTAAGAAACAATCTAACCATTGTGGCACAAACATTAGGCATCCACTAGGGCCTACAACTGAGAGCCATTGAGGGCTATTTTCCTTGGTGGGTAGATAGCTGAATCTGTAGACACAAAAGAAGCAGGGGAAAGATCACTGTGGGGCATGGTAGTCCACACCTGTAATCTCCCACTTGGGAGGCTGAGGCAGAAGGATTATAGGTTTAAGGACAAATTGGGCTACACGTCTTATTTCAAAACACAGACAAGGTCAAGGGAAATGTTTGCTAGTGTTAATAACTGAGATAAGCTTTAAGACTGATGCTGGGAGCCTTCCGACTAAACAAAATATTGCTTGAGCGAGTGGATAGAAAGAGAAATGTGTGTGTGAATTCAGATACTGAGAGGACAGGAAGCCACCTTGTTCCTTTCTTTAGAACCACTAAGAACTTGATAACTTATGCAAACATCCACACAAACCATGTGAAGATTTCTCTCTCCTTCTCCCCCGTGCTGCTATCAAGACAACTGATCACCATAAAGTTACTCCCGCAAGCACAGGCTCCATCACGATACTGATGACTCCAAGCCAACTCTCAGGAGCTGAGGAAATTTCACAAGGAAGAAAAATGAAACTCTAGGAGATTCACAGACAAGTCAAACAATGTGCTGACTTTTAAGTAGCATTTTCTCTCCAAAATATGTCAAAGCAGTGTAAGTATGTGGGGAAAACTGAAAGATGCCTAAGTTCAGTTAGTAGTAGTCCCAAGAAGACAAATGACCGCAGACACGCTGCACACATCAAGCTGGGATTCCTCTTTAAGCTTTAGTACTGACGGAGGTGGAGCTTGTAGAAGCAGGGGCTCTGATATGCTGTTGGGGAAGCACTTCCTGTGCCATTTCTTCTCGTCCTGGTTGTCGTTCTGTGGCAAAGGGTTGTTGGATCTTTCTCCCCTCCACCTACTTTAGGACCACATGGGGCGCAGATGGTTTGCTACAGCTGAGCCTACCTTGGGCCCGGACCAGCAATCTTTTTACCAGATGTGTATTTAATTTTTAGATACGTTTTGAAGGGTCGTTTAATTTTTATTGACAAAATATTTTAAGAAGTCTTTACTGTCTCATTAGGTTTCCAGGAGACTACATGAAAGATATGAGTTGATATACCAAGAATTTTATATAAAGGTGTATATCCTGTTGTAGGATTACAGACACAAGAAAAAATGTTGGAGGAAATAGACATAGATAGCAATAACGGATTGCCTTTCTAAAATTTGGCATGTTCAGGATAGCAACTATTAAAAAGATTGCTGTAGGCCTGAAGAGAGAGATCAGCATTTAAGAGCATTGCTCTTCCAGCACACCCAGGTTTAGTTCCCAGCACGCACATGGTGGTTCTCAGCCACCTGTAACTCCAGTTCCAGGAGATCCAATGCCATCTTCTGGCCTCCTCAGGCGCCAGACATGCGTATGGTACACATACAGATATGCATTCAAACACCCATACACATAAAAAACTTTTTAAAAAGATAACTGAAAAAAATAGTGACATTCAATTTGTAATATATACTGTCAAATCCAACTAGATTCTGTTAAAAAACATGGAGAGGTAAATGTGTAGGAAAGTACAATGAGAATATAGAGCAAAATGTGAGCAGCCTTATGTTATTCTAGTGACAAGGTAGCTCTTTGATGGTTATCATTCACTTAACATGAATCTGTTCTTTTCTTTCGTTTGGGACAGAATATTGTGGAGATGTCACAACAAGGCTAGCTTTGAATTCACTTGGAAGCTAAGGATGACTTTTTTTTTTTTTTTTTTTTTTTTTTTTTTTTTTTGGTTTTTCGAGACAGGGTTTCCCTGTAGTTTCTAGAGCCTGTCCTGGAACTAGCTCTTGTAGACCAGGCTGGCCTCGAACTCAGAGATCCGCCTGCCTCTGCCTCCCGAGTGCTGGGATTGAAGACATGCGCCACCACCGCCCGGCTTCTAAAGATGACTTTAAACTTCTACACTTCCTCCCCTCCTCGAATGGGTGCTGGGAATACAGGAGTGCTGCACCAACAGTTAATAACTGATTTATTTTTTAATAAGAAATGGAAATAAATGTCCTTTTGTTTAAGAGAATGATTTGAAAAGAGAATGTCATCCAATTGTCCCTCATCAAATGTCTCTGACTTTGGCAAAATAACAATGATGCAATAAAGATCTGCACTTTGTCAACCAAACTAAGCACAAAGAGCCAATTAGCTGTATTGTTTTGTGACAGATTGTGGGCAGTTTTCACAGTGATAGCTGCGGAAAGTATGAAGTTTAAATAATGTAAAGGTTACAAAAGAATTGCCTTTTTGTTTAAATTATGGAACTGGATCTTTCGCATTTGGCCTGCTTGGCTCTTCTGTTCTAAAGTTGAGCTTCCACCTTGTGAATCCTATTAGCAAGAAAAGCAACACCAAGATAAGAAAGTTCTTCCCTGTCCCTCCCCCCCCAAACAGGGCTATTTAAATGTTTTTGTAAGTTCACTTATCAATAGGATGTAGGAGTCATAGCACTAATTAGAAGAAATAGAAATACTTTTAGCAAAGATATGTAGCTTGTTTTTCTTTTTTAACTCTAAGCAAAATGGCATTTATCATGTGACTGGATGCTATTCAAAGCTGATTAGAAGAAGCTGTGGGGTCTTATGTCAACTTCTTTCCTCTCCAGGATTAGTTTCTTTACTTGGCTCTGGCTTTCATCTCGTCTTGTGTCTTCAAGGACTGTCCTCCATCACTTACTTTTCTTTTCCTTTCCTTTAACTCAGCTTCTTCCTTCAGCAGTGGGGGTTTCAGACTCATCTTGAGTAACATCACTAAAATGACAGCTTCCAATTTCTAAGCATCTTGTCTATATTGAACACAGAACTAGTGGCTTTTAAATGCATTCCATGATTTTTCCTAATCTCCCTTTCAGGATCTTTTCTGTACTTTCCATAGGAGGAAACTAAATGTCAGAAGGGTTAAGCACCATTCAGTAGTATGCCACGTGTAAGCAGAATAGCACACGTTCAAAACTGTGGTTATGAGATTATATCTTAATCAGGGGTAATATTTGAAAAATTCCCCTTTGAACTTGGGCAGTATCCATCTAGCTCATCATGAACAGACTCCCTGGAGACTTGTGCATACTTGCCATCTCCTCCTCCCCTTGTACACCTCAGCCCACAGATGAGCACCTTGGCACGTGCCCCACATCACCGAAACTGCTCTGGGCACATAACCAATTACCTTTCTATTTCTTGACTTGCTGGTTGAGAGCCTAGACTTTTATGACCAGGCCGTATCTCCAGTCCTCCCTTCGTGTTTCTGAGGCCAAAGGATCTTTAGTCCTCCATCTTATCTTGACTTGTAGCATTCTTGACATTATTGACAATCCTGGCTTTGAAGCAGTTTTTCCACGGGCTGTCATGAAATACCCACCTTGCTTGTTTCCCTGCTACTAATCTCTGGGGTTGTAGGTTGCTTCATTTCCTGTGTCCAGCCCTTTTTTCTGGAACAGCTTCATGCTCACAGAACATCTAATATGCCTGTTGCCTGTAAGTAATTTGGGAGCAAGATAGGGAACATGTGGCAAACCTGTGACAGCCAAGAAAATCACACACACACACACACACACACACACTTCAACTAGGCCCCATCTCCTACAGTGTCTACCATCTTCCAGTAGTCAATTCAAATATATTATACAAATGTATGTATGTATACACATCTGTGAATGAATACACTAATGAGGTCAGAGGCTCTATCTCTGAATATTGTTACATTGAGATCAAGCTTTCAACACCTGAGTGTTTAGGGGACATTTAAGGTCCAAACTCTAACCCTCTTTTATGGGTAAGCTGTTAGGTCAGGATTATCCTCTCTTTATTGTCCTGGAGACCTCGTTGACTCCCAGTGTTTCATTTTCACTGCTGATAAAGCCCACATGTCTCTGGAGCCTGACTCTATCCTGCCCTTTAGACTTGAATATCTGCTGCTTGTGGGACTTTTGACTTTGCTCTTAGGCGGGTAGAACCTTATTTCTCTGAGCATGCCTCTTTCTGGGCCCTCATTTTCCTCAAGTGTAAAATGGAGAACACATTCAATTATCTGATAGGGCACTGTAAATGTTTAATGAAAAGATCTTTGGAAGGTACTTGTGACGGTGCCTCTTCTGTGGAAATTACCATTGTGAGAGACTTTATGGAATGGATACTAAAAACATGTCGTGGAACACATTTTGTGGGCCAGCTTCATGCTTTGCTTTCATCTTGTGCTTATTCAGCAACCTCTCATTTTATCATCTTTGAAAAAGGTACACCTATCCATAAATACATAGGGGCACATGTACCCTGATAGAAGCAAATTCACTTGTACAGTAGTTCCTGATTCACAGGCAATACATCCCACGCCCCACTATGGAGGCTGATTCCATAGCTTGGATTGATTCCTAAAGAATCTGTTCTATCCTGCACACATATAACTGCTGTTAAACTTATTAATTAATTTGGCACAAAATATTATCAAGACTAAATAATGATCAAATAGACAAATCGTAACAATACATCATGATTGAAATTCTGTGAATGTCCTCCCCATCTCAAGGTATCACTTTCTAAATAAGTATAATGGGAAAGCATCAAGCAATTGTCTTGCTCTCAAATGACTCTGATTAGGCAGAATAGCACCCGGAGACCGTGCAAAGCCCATGAAAATCTCAAAGAAAAAAAGGGCAAGGTTTACTAGGCGTGCTCAAAAGGCCAACATTCAGCTACATGTCTGGGGTGATAATGTTTCTGCAGGCTGTGCTGGGGATTCTTTTCCTGTTTGTCAGCCATTTGCAGAGTCGAGAGCTACTGACAGCAATATCAAAGAAGAGTAAAATGTCAAATAGAAGAATAGATTTTTGTGACATCACACCTTATGAATGTAAGAATCTGTGATTGTAAATGTACCATTATTTTTGTGCTGCTGAGAAAGAAAAACTGGTACTATGTAGGCCCTGAAATGCTGATGACTACAATTTCCCTTGAGATAGCAGTGACGAGAATGTGTGAATATATGTAGAGTTCAGTGTCTGCTGTGTTCATCTTGGTTGTGGAGAGATTGCTCATAGCATGTAGGAAAAGGGGTCTTTAGCTCTGACAAATGCATTGAGGCATCTTAGTGGGAAATCCTGTATGGCACCGCTGTGAACTAGGCACCTCCTGATGAGAGGAATTGGATCCCTAATATTCATGTTAGAAGCATAGAATTGAGTATGTAAGTTGCCTTCTGACCTCCACACACAGCCTATGTTGTCAGATCCTATTGTATGTTAATGTCCTGGTACCTTATTTATCATAGACCCAAACTAAAAAGAAGAAAGCTGGGTCCAGTGATGCCTATCTGTGATCCTGACACTCAGGAGGCAGGGACAGGAGGGCGGTATGGGTATGATCAAGGCCAGTCTGGGCTACATAGTAAGTTCTAGGACAGTCCGAATATACGGTAAGACTGTAGTTGGTTGTTGCTTTTTTAACTCTTTGGCTCTTTGGAGGACCTACCACCCAGCTTCCATATAAATACACACAGAGAGACTTATTTTTAACTTATGAATGCCTGGCCTTAACCTGGCTTGTTTCTTGCCAGCTCTCTTCTCCTCTCCCCTCCCCTCCCCTCCCCTCCTCTTCTTTCTTCCTTTCTTTCATTTCTTTTCTCTTTTAAGACAGGGTTTCTCTGTGTAACCTTGGAGACTGTTCTGGAACTTGCTTTGTAGACCAGGCTGGCCTCGAATTCACAGAGATTCGCATGTATCTGCCTCCGGAGTGCTGGGATGAAAGGCGTGCGCCACCACTACCCGGCCTCTTGCCACTTTTCTTAAATTGTCCCATCTATCTTTTGCCTCTGGGATTTTATCTTTCTCATTTCCGTATATCTTTTCTTTCCTTCTTATTCCATGTCTGGCTGTGTGGCTGGCTGGCTGGCCCCTCCTTTTCTTACTCCTTGATCTCCCAGATTTTCCTTTCTATCTCTCTGTTTGCCAGTCCCACCTATCCTTTCTCCTGCCTTGCTACCTACTGTTCATCTCTTTATTAGACCAATCAGGTGTTTAGACAGGCAAAGCAGCACAGCTTCACAGAGTTAAACAAGTGCAACCTAAAAGGATGCAACACATCTTTGCATCGTTAAACAAATATCCTTCAGCATAAGCAAATACAACACATCTTAAAATAATATTCCACAACATAAGACTGTCAAAGCCACAGAGGAAAGGGCAGAAGCAGGAGGAAGAGAGAAGAGGAGAGGAGAAAGTGCAGAAGGCTACTGGACCAAAAACAGTAAAGAAAAGAAATTCTGGTTATCACAAAAATTGTATAAATGACTGCATACGAATCCGTTGCCTCTAGGCCTGTCAGCACTCAGTAAGCTAGGGTGCTGTCCACACTGTGACATGTGCTACATGGAATCATGGAAGCAGCACTTGGAATCAAGTAGACATTCTTTTTTTTTTCAATAAGTATTAGAACGAGGCTGAATTGAAACCAGTTTTATTTTTTTGACGTTGAATTTAGCTAATGAGAAAACACCTCTTTTTAGAAATGTACAAATCATAAAAACAGAACCCGGAAGGAAGTCTTCCTGGGGACAATTGCCAAGATGCCTAAGGTTTCAGTTCTTGTCTCCCTTGGGCGGATTCTTGGAAGCACTAGCACAGGTTCAGCACGCTGCTCTTGTAAGGAAGAGCAAGGGCTGAGACCTGACGCTACAGGTGCCACTGTCTGTCAACTGACCACCCAGCACTGATTGCTCTCAGAGACTCAAGATGGGTTTTTCCAGCTAATTTTTATGAACCTGCTATCTCTTCCATTTGGCCTCTGTGTTCTAGTTCTTATCTGTGAGAAACGATAAGACTTTTGCTAGGGGACTTTGAATCCTACTGCAATCCTTCCAACTACTTTGCCTGGTGGTTTCGTTGTTTATGGGTCTGGTTACCTGTTACCCACATTCCCCAGAGAAAATGGACCACTGAAACAGGAAATGATTTTACATCAGAATGACATGAAGGCAAACGGTAAAGAAATAAACAGATTAACTGCCATTTCGTGCCTGCTTCTGGGCCTATTATAGCCACATTACCTCTGATATATTTACGAAGCTATCTGTAATGGATGGAAAGGGCTGAAGAAAGCTGTTTACATCCTGTGTTCTCTTCTGTACTTCCCTGACTTCCAAACCAGTGGCTCAGACCCTGCAGGGGGAACAGTGTGGTGGCTGGAACTCCTTGGATAGATTTCTAGCCATCTTCTCCTGAAAAATCTTGATGCTCATTGACAATTACTTTGCTACTTTAATAGCAATAATGATACTCATTTTAAAACAACTGTTATTATTTTTGAGCGCCTCCCACACACTTAGGCATTTCGTCTTCGTTACCTTCACAGTGGCAATGGAACTCAGATAATATTATTCAGTTTCCAATGTTGTTATATAATGTGTGGTAATATAGTTAGTGTGAATTAATTACTTTTCTTAATATTTTGACAGCTCCTTGAGGGAGTTCTTTACCCATTTTCTTTGTGTGTGTGAGGTTTATAACTATTTTTTTATTGAAAATATTTTCTTCATGCAATATATTTTGATCATGGTTTCCCTTTCCTCAGCTCCTCCCAGATTCTCCCCCCGCTTCACATTCACCCAATTCCATGTCATTTTTCTCTCTCAGAATTATTCTAAAAATCAGAGTCTCAGCACAAAGTCCTAGCCAGCCTGGAACTCACTCCCGAGACCAGGCTGAACTCAGAGAGATTCGCCTGCCTCCACCTCCTGAGTGCTGGGATTAAATTAAATATTAAAAATATGCATGTTTTACCATATTCAACCATAATAAAGCTCTCATGCAAACTTATATTCTTTACCAATTTTCAAGCCATCTTTAACCTCTCTCACATGAGTCCTGTGGGACAGGATGGCCCACACCATCTTTATTTAGGCAGAAGTTAAGCCTGACTCACATTTATGGCCTGCAGTGCCTACAAGTTGGTCTAAAAGCTGCTTTTCTGAGCAGGTGAGCTGGCTCAGTGGGCATGGGTGTCAAGGCTCAGGAATCTGTGTAGAAGATGGGGCAGAGGCCGGGAAGTGGTGGCACACGCCTTTAATCCCAGCACTCAGGAGGCAGAGGCAGGTGGATCTCTGTGAGTTCGAGGCCAGCCTGGTCTACAAGAGCTAGTTCCAGGACAGGCTCCAGGACTGTGAAACCCTGTCTTGAAAAATCCAAAAAAAAAAGAAGAGGAGGAGGAGAAAGAAGAAGAAGAAGAAGAAGAAGAAGAAGAAGAAGAAGAAGAAGAAGAAGAAGAAGAAGAAGAAGAAGATGGGATGAGTATTAATCTTCTTCCTCTGCTTCTTCTTCTTCCTCCTCCGTTTCTTCCTCATCTTCTTCCTCTTCTTCCCGCCTCCTCCTCTTCTTCCTCTTTCCTCTCT